>NC_135332.1:132114529-132452946 GCF_023851605.1 Tamandua tetradactyla
ATCATATGGTAGCCCGTGACAAGCTCTGGGATCTGTCTTGTAACTGCTTGTGGAAGATTGCTTTGAAAACTATTGCTTTTTTAGTTCTTTGCTTTGCATATATGGTATACTATACAACAAAAAAGTTAAAAAAAAATGGATGATGTAATTTGGCTTTATATATATATATGTGCACGAATATTTGAAAATTTATTTTCTTTTATGTGGGTAGGTTATTTCTTTCTATTGTCTTAGTACCTAGTAATTATGAATAATATTTGTTGAATTAAATATAGACAGTAGATAGCTAGAAAGAAAGAAAGAAAGAAAGAAAGAAAGATAGATAGATAGATAGATAGATAGATAGATAGATAGATAGATAGGAATAGGAAATACAGTGAATCTCAAACTGTCTGCTTAAAAAATCAGGGACTTATTTCCTGATAATAATTGCACAACTTTACTGAGGTCCATAAAAAAAAAGGTAACCCACATAACACATGCACACACACAAAAAAACACATAAAAACCCATATCTTCAAAGTAAAGGAACATTTTAAGTTAGGGTCATAAATCCCTAAATAAATATGTAATTAGCAGTAGCTTAGAAGTTTCAATAAAAATTTCAGTGTAAGTCTTTTGGTAGTTAACTACATCGTCATAACACTCAGCTGGAATTTCTGGTTCAAGATGTGCATTTACATTCATTTACATCTCTGTTTATCCTAAATCCCATTAAAATAATAAAATAAGTATCAAAAATAAGCATGAAAACGTAGAACAATTGGTAAGGTAAGAGCAAGTCAGAAGCAAAATAGAACACTGAGGTACTTCTCCTAAATTCAATCATATTAATGGACAATGTAATGGACAATAAAACTCATTGTCGGAACTGAGGAATTAAAAATTCCACACACACACATTAGAACTGATATCTACAACAATTTCCCTGATATCTACAACAATTTCCCAAAAGAATCCTGGAATAATCCAAGACCAAGTCAGCCAAGTGTCAGAGAAGGAATGGCTCATTTTGGTGGATGGTGTGAGAGTAGACGAGCCGGTCCTGGCCTCCACAGTGTGAGAGGATGACTCAGGTGTTTGTCAGCAGACAGATCGGAATAGCGTGGTGAGGGAGAAGGGCAGTGACTCATCAGCCACGCTGTGGGATTGTTAACTATGGAAATTCAGACAAGTTTTTTTTTTTTAACCTATCTGCATTACTTTGTGAGGTCTCTATGACAAATGCCACATGATGGGTTGGTTTAAACAATGGGAATTTATTGGCTCGTGGTTTTGACGCTAGAAGCAGCTCCAAATCAAGGCATCAGCAAGCTTGCTTTCTAAACTGTGGAGCCTCCTGGTGCTGACTGCTGGCAATGTTCGAGGCTCCTTGGCTTTCCCATTGCATGCTGATGTTCTCTCCTTTCTCTTCTGGGTTCCTGCTGACGAGCTTCCAGCTCCTCCCCACAGCTTTTTCTGCTTATGTCTGAATTTCTTTTGCTTTGTCTTACTTTGAAACCATTTTAATGAAAAGTTCAGTTATAGTCAAAACACGTTCACACTATAACAAGGAATTTTAATATAATATCCAATAAGGAAAAAGGAGCAGTTCAACTTTTTAAATATAATTCAATCATAATTTTTGAATGGTTCTAAGCCTGATTTACATTTTTTCACTTATTAGTGTAAAGTTTTATGTTGATGAAAACTATCAATATTTTGAAGCATTTCCATTACAATTATATACAAGCATAAACCTGATTTTGAAAAAAAAACTTAAGTTCATGGATCAAGTTCAATTTGCTTATTAAACTATTGGTACATAAATTTAATATGAATATATTCCCTAACACTTTTATTTTATTTTTCTAGTGAATATTTAATGTAAAGATATCATTACACAAAGCCCCATTTAAACAGACACCAACTTACTCCAGGTTAAGATTCTGTCATAGATGTTAAGTTTTGCAAAGCACTAATGTAAATAATATTATCCTCATTTTAAAATATAGGAAACAAGTGCAGAAAGTTTTGATACTTTGCCTCAGCTCATACAAATGGTAAGTTGTAGAAAAGTTTTGAATGAAGGCTTGTTTAAATATCAAACATGTTTTTTCCCTTGTATTTCATATCCTTATGATTAATTTAGATTTGAAGAGTTATTTTGACCTTTTACGTTACTGCAAGATTTACTAATATGGTTAGAGAACTAGTTTTGATCAGCTGACACATTGAAATTAAAAACAGTAATAATGTGGGCACTACACTTTGCTGGGCCTAGATTTAGCCATACCTCACTCCAAATCAACTTGATGCTCATTATGCAGGGGAAGATTTGACTCCAGTTTAGTTTTATCAAAGCCAGTTACAATCATATTCAACTCAGGGATGTAAGGTAAATCCAGAAGGTAATGTTTCTGAGTTTACACTTTTAAACCCTGGATTGAGACAGCTTTTGTGTGAGTTTTGTTAACCTTTACAAATAGCATTTATTCTGAGAATGCCAAAGTTTAACAAACTTGGTGCCTGTGATCCTGTTTCATTCTCTAGTTGCAAATTGATTATTAAAATATACTCATGATGGGCGGGCCGCGGTGGCTCAGCGGGCAAAGTGCTTGCCTGCCATGCCGGAGGACCTCGGTTCGATTCCCGGCCCCAGCCCATGTAAAAAACAAACAAACAAACAAAATACAATAAAACAAGAAAATGTTTAAAGATGTTTCCCTTTCTTCCTCCCTTCCTTCCTTCTATCCTTCCTTCCTTCTCTCTGTCTTTCCTTCCCTTCCTCCCTCTCTCTTTAAAAAAAAAAAAAAAATATACTCATGAACAACACAAACATCATATTTCATATTTTTTTCAAAAGTATCAACTAATTTTTGAGAATCAATGTGGCTTGTTACATTAAATAAGGCAAAACTCATTAATTCTCAAATATCTATTCACTTTCATGTATTTGGAAATGCCATATCTTTCTAGATTTATTCCCCTCCCTTTGCCCCAATGTGAAGTTGTTGATGGTGAGAAGTAATTGATTGTGGTGGTGGTAGGAGTGGTGTTTGGTATGTGTGTGTGCTTCTGGTTTCCTGTTTAATTTACCTGACATTTCATTTTACCCATCTTGTCACTGTGCCAGGTGAAAGTATGATGTACCCCCAGAAAAGCCATGTTTTAAACCTGACTCAATCTGGTGGGGACAGTGGTTTATTTTAATCCTAATTCAATACTGTAAGGCAGAAATTTGATTAGAAAATCTCCATGGAAATGTGACATACCCAATTGTGGATGTGACCTTTTGATTAGATACAGATGTGACTCTGCCTATTCAAAGTGGATCTTGATTAGTTTACTGGAGTCCTTTGAAAGGAAACATTTTAGAGACACCAGAACTGACACAGATGCCAATGCCTAGAGAACAGAGACATAGATGTTTGGAGATTTTGGAGATGCTTGGAGCCCAGCAGACGTTGCTGTGTACCTTCCCATGAGATGTTAAGCAAGCTACAACCTGGAGAGATCCAAAGGAAGCCAAAAGATGAAAGCCAGCCCAAGAAGCAAAATGAGGAACCCCTACAGGAACAGAGGCTGAAAGCAATGGAGCTCAGGAGCAAGGGACTAGCAGATGCCAGCCACATGCCTTCCCAGCTGACAGAGGTGTTCCAGACCCATTGGCCTTTCTTGAATTAAGGTATCTTGCCATGATGCCTTAGTTTGGACATTTTCATAGGTTTAGAACTGTAAACTTGTAACTTACTAAATTCTCTTTATAGAAGCCATTCCAATTGTTGGTATATTGCATTCTGGCAGATTAACAAACTAATACAGTCACCAAATCAAAACAAAACCTTAATGAATAATAGGCAAAGACATTTTTCTATGTATCAACAATGAAGTATAATAATTACATGTTAAGGAATGATTCATGGAAGAACAGGCTAAAGGGTGGGAAGCATGCTACAGATTGAACCTGAAGACTTCAAGGGCTCAATGGAATACTACCTCCACAGAGACTTCTCTTAAAAAAAGAAAAAACCCACTGCAGAGCATCTATTTCAAGGAAGTGAAAATTTCAATGGGAGTGTCCCCACTCACCCCACTCTGACCCAACCACAACCTCTTGATATTGCAGGAAATTGTTCAACTCAATTTTCTCAAAACTTGTTCCACAGATCACTCTGCTTCAATCAAGTCAATATTGCCTTCAAATGCAGTCATTAGGTAGAAGAAAATCTCCATCATTAGCTGGAAGGCAAAACAAGCTTTTACATTGGTACAAACTTTCATTGATCTAAAAATGATATACATTCAACTACAATGAAGTTCAATGACGAAAGGCATTGACATTGCATTAAATTGGCCTCAGAGAACATTGTTTGAAGTTGCAAGACATTTTGCAGTAAAAATCATTTGATGGATAGAAATGTTCTCTAGGTTTGGACCATTCCAATATTTTTAACAAGACTGGCTGAAATGAAAGGAATTTCCTGACCACAGTTGACACTGTTGTCAAGCATGCAGAAAAACACACAAGACATTTGATGAAGTAAGAGTAAAAGCTGCACAAATTGCAATCAGTTGTGTAGATACCAACAAATATGTCAACTAGGCAGCAGTTTATGGAGAAAAATGATAACTTTATGATTTCAAAATGTAAACCAAAACTCTTTTTTTTCCCAGAAAATGATTAGGTTGACAAAAGAACCACACAAGCAGTGATGATAACACCAGTTCCCAGAAGAGGCATCTATGATCAGAAACTAACACGATTAGTAGAACATTCAAAATATTTCCACAGATGTGTACCAACAGATTTGTAGGATTACTTATAATGGAATTCAAGAAAAATGGATCTAAAATTTGTGATAAAAATTACCGGGCATGATATCCAGAAGAATAACATGGTGAGTTCCAAGATCACTGTCTAAGACATTACCAACAAATTGACAGTTAGACTCAACTATTAGATTTGCGTAAAGAAGCAAAATAAAAAGAATACGTATAACACATGAACAGTTTAAAAATAAAATGAATATTTATGAGTGGGCCACAGAGTTTAAAAACAATAGAAAATACCTTTACATAGGATGCTTTCTGTATTTGACTTTCCAATTGTATACCTCTCTCTCCCTCTCAAGATAACACTTATTTTATATGTCTGTTTTGCATTCCACATAAATGGAATAATATATGTGCTATTTTGTTAATTTCTTTGTTAAATATTGATTTGAAATTTATCCCTGATAATATGTAATGCCTTATTTAATTTATTTTCATTGTTCATTCATTCAATGCATATGCTAGAATTTGTCCATCTATTTTATTGGTATTGATTTTTCTGTAGACTTTTTTTTTTTTTTTCATTTTATTTTTCATGGGAAGGCACCCAGAATCAAACCCAGGTCTCCGGCATGGCAGGTGAGAACTCTGGCTGCTGAGCCACTGTGGTCCACCCTTCTCTAGACTTTTTATGACATTATGAATGTTGCTACTTTGTACATGTCTTCTGGTGTATACATCCAAAAGTTTCTTCAGAGTATTTGTTGTGGAGTGGAATATTGGGGTCCTAGAATCCGCTTGTATGCAACTGTACAACATATTGCCAAAATATTTTCAATAAAATGATTATGCCAACTTCTTTGCCAGCAGTTTATAAATAGTCTGATGAACGTACATACAATAATTGGTATTGCCAAACATTTTAATTTTTACCATGTGTGTAATTTTATTTCTTTGTTTAATAATGATGATCAGCATCCTTTAAAGATATGTTTGCTATTATTTCTTCTCCTCTGATTTAGCTGTTCTTTTGTTCATTTTCTATGATGTTAATATTTTTCATATTGAATTGTAGGACTTATGTAATTCAATATTGATGCATTGTTAATTATTTTGGTTGCAAATATTTTCATTCAGTTTGTGGTTTGTTTTTTTACTTTCTGTTTATGTCTTCTGATGAACAAATTTTAAGTTTCACGTATTTGTATTTATTGATATTTCTTTAAGATCTGGATCACTTGTGTCTTGTTTAAGAAATACTGCCTACTCCAAAATCAGAGATAATACCACTTATTGATGATGTCGAAATATCTGTAGTATTGTGTCTACATTTAAGTCTCTATTCTACATGAAATTGATTTTTTTTTATATTGTGTGAGGTAGGGATCAATTTGTGTTTTCCATAAATCAGTTGTATTAGCACTACTAAATGAATAGTCGGTCCTTTCCTTACTGATCTCTAGTGCCTACTTACTATAAATCAAGCTTTAATATCTGCATATGCTTGTAATATGTACATACACATGTAATATATATAAATTTATATATATTTCCTGGCTCATCTATTCAATGATGTTTATTCAAACACAAAAACTAAAATTACTATGGCTTTGAAACAAAAATTAAAATCTAATTATGCAAGTCCTTCCACTTCATTGTTTTTCATCAGGAGTATATTGGTTAGGTTGGGGCTCTTCCTTTCCATATCAATGTTAGTGTCAGCTTTTCAAGTTCCGTAAAAATGCTGATGGTATTTAATAAGAATTGCATTGAACTCAGTGATCAATTTAACAAAATTGCTTCCCAGAAATAAGTGTCTGCTAATGAGCTTGG
The DNA here is from genome assembly GCF_023851605.1 of Tamandua tetradactyla. Classification (NCBI taxonomy): domain Eukaryota; kingdom Metazoa; phylum Chordata; class Mammalia; order Pilosa; family Myrmecophagidae; genus Tamandua; species Tamandua tetradactyla. The sequence continues at coordinate 132,121,118 of NC_135332.1, forward strand.
GCAAATGTAGGTAATGTAATGTAAATGTAAAAATATAAATGGTAAAAGATGCTCTCCTGGTTATTCATAACAGAAGCAAAGCAATAAAACAAGTAGGCTTTAAATCAGTTAAATTTTGTGCCTGAGATGAGTGCATCATTTTGCTCACATTAGCTCTGATCCTGTGAATGAGTCAATCAATTAAATGAGTCTTCTTGCTCACAACTATTCATCCTTTATTTTAATCTTAGTAGATGGACTCACCATTGACCTAGAAAAAAAAAATGGAATCACCTAAGTTTTCAGTCTTCTTTTCAGTTTCTCCTTATCATTCCATGAGTGATGATTAACTTTATTAATTCAATCAACCAAATATCTTTTCAATCCATCACATTCCTCAAACCTATTTACTCCTCTTCACTTAGTCGATCCCTTCGTTTTGTTTGGCATTACGCTATGAGATACCATGTACCTCATAGAAATACTGATGTACTTTCATGACTTAGAACATTCCAGATAGTTTCACACTGTGTTGTCTCTTTGTTTATCCTGCTCCCTCTACAAGAAAAGCCCTTACTTTTGTGAACATCTGGTGAACTTCTCCCACTCATTTAACACTATCACAATCTTAGAAAGGACATCTTTTTTGATCCTCAGAGAGAGGGTCCATCACTCAGTCAAAACTTTTTTTTTAATGTGCCTCTACTGTTGCAACTAACATTGCATTTATTTACCTGTTGTTCTAGTTTGCTAGCTGCCAGAATGCAACACACCAGAGATGGATTGGCTTTTAATAAAAGCGGATTTATTTCATTAGTTCTTCAGAGGAAAGGCAGCTAACTTTCATCTGAGGTTCTTTCTTACGTGAGAAGGCTCAGGATAATCTCTGCTGGCCTTCTCTCTAGGCCTCTGGGTTCTAACAACTTTCCCAGGGTGATTCCTTTCTGCATCTCCAAAGGCCTGGGCTGAGCTGCGAGTGCTGAGATGAGGTATGCTAGCTGCTTGGGCTGTGCTACATTGCACTCTCTCATTTAAGCACCAGCCATTTAAGTCAAACCTCATTCATTGCAGCAGGCATGCTTCCTAGCCAACTGCAGATGTAATTAACAACAGATGAGGTTCACGTACCATTGGCTCATGTCCATAGCGATAGAACTAGGTGCCTTCACCTGGCCAAGTTGACAAATGAAACTAACTACCACTCCTGTCTTTTTCCTAAAATGCAATGCAAGACCTTGAAGGACACAAATATTGTCTTAGTCTTCTACTTCTTGTTCCCATAGTTTGAACACTGCCTGGCCTATGACACATTTGTTGAATGATTGCTTTAATCTATATTAGGATTCTCTAGAGAAACTGAACCAGCAGAAGATATCTGTAAATATATAGTTTATAAAAGTATCTCATGCAACCATGGGAATGCAACTGTCCAAATTTTGCAGGGCAGGCTGTGAGACTGACAACTCCGATGAAGAACAACTCTACAGGAGAGACTCACTGGCTGAAAAAGAAAGTGAAAATTCTCTCTTCTCCCTTAAAAGTCTTCAATTGACTGGATGAAATCCAAGCAGACTGGGTTCTTCTCTTTGCAGGAGACATGCTCTTAGCTGATGGTACATGTAATCAGCCACAGATGCAATCAACTGACTGATGATTTAATAAATCAGCCTTCTGGTTTATCGGCCAGACATGAAATATCCTTGCAGTAATTGTTAGGCCAGTAATTCCTGAGCAAACAACTGGATACCATCACCTGGCCAAGCTGACACCAGAAACTACCCATCACTGTCCACCCCTTATCAACTTGGCAGCTATACAACTTAACAATGCTATGTCACCTTAAACAATGTTTAATTTCTAAATAGAACACAATAACAAACAGATGCTTTGCCTAATAATGTTCAACTGTCTTGTATATAACCGGAAACACACTAAATCTCTCCAGAATAGGATGCAAGTCCTTAGGCAATGTTCACTCATAAACTTGATATCCTATAACTTAAATACTGTAGTATGAACAATACAACTTATGCAATATGATAAGAAGAAAACAAGATATTTGCTTTATGTACAAATATAAACATACTCATAACAAAACAATGAGGAAATATTCATATCATTACAGTCCTCTTTTGTGTAACTGGTCATATGGTCATAGTTCATTTTTATCACTACCTTCTTCCACTACTTGATCCTTTTACCCTCAGTGAGCACTTCAGTTGGCCATGGTTGTTTGCTCAGTGGGGTGGGCCACCCCTTCATTCCTGAAGTTTCTTGGCTATTCTGCCTGGATGGGGTTGTTTCAGTTTTCCATTGATTTTAACCACTGGCATGGTAGTACTAAGAGATGCCCTAGGGGATCCCCTGTATTCCAGGAAAACTCTTTACCTTTATTGTGTAGCTGCCATCCTATTTCCACTTAATAGTTAGGATCAATCACCCCAGCAAGTACTGTAATCCCTTTCCTTGACTGTTGACTCAGATACATGAGAAACCCAAAGTGACCAGGTGGCAGATTTAACTTCCAGTTCAATGGAATCATTGTTGTGTCTCCTGGTAGGAGTACTCCTCCTTTTGGACTAAGCCTTGTAGACTTACATAAGAGGTTAATATGGCAGGGATAGGTAGCAAAAATTTGTCTAGTGGATCACTGGGTGAGGTAGTGAGTGATGCCATTCCCATTTCCTCCACTCGATGGTAGGGCCAGAGAATTCCATGAGAATGTGCCAATTCTCATACTTCATTTGCTACGTAGAATACCATGATGGTGGACAAGGCATTTCATAAGTCCACAGATGGTAGTTTTAGGGGAAGCATTATGTGCAGGGAAGGCAAACCCATATCTAGAGAATGTGTCTATTCCAGTTAGAATAAATTGCTGCCCCTTCCATGATGGAAGTGGTCCAATGTAATAAACTTGTCACCAGGCAGCAGGCCGATCACCTTAGAGACTGGTGCAATATTAGGGGCTGAGTGTGGGTTCTACTGTTGGCAGATTGGGCAGTCAGCAATGTCCATAACCAGGTCTATCTTGGTGAGTGAAAGTCCATATTGCTGAGCCCATGCATAAATTCCATCACTACCATCATACTGGTACACTTTATTCAAAAGCCCACTGGGTGATGGCAGGAGTGTCTGAGGAAAGAGGATGACTTGTAGCACAGAACAGGTCATCTTTTCCACTTGATAATTGAAACCTTCCTCTGCTAAAGTCAGCCTTTGGTGAGCATTCACACGGGACATAAATATCTTCATGTTTTTTACCCACTCCAAAATGTCTATCTACATACCTTTTCCCCAGACCTCTTTGTCATCAATTTTCTAATCATGCTCCTTCCAAGTCCCTGACCATCCAGTCAAACCATTAACATCACCAGTATACAAACGCATCTCTGGTCAGTTCTCCTTCCAAGCAAAATAAACAACTAGGTGCACTGCTCAGTTCCATCCACTGGGAGAATTTCCCTTACCAACGTCCTTCAAAGACCTCCTAGAAAAGGGCTGTAGTAGTGCAGCTGTCCATTTTCTGGTGGTACCTACATATCATACAGAATCGTCAGTAAACTAGGCCCAAGTTTTCCCTTCCTCAGACAATGGACTGTAAAGAACTTCCCAAGTGGCAGTAGCTCTGGGCTTGGAATTGAAGGTAATGTGGCAGGAGTGGGGGCTATGGGCATTTGGACAACTGCCTCATAGAACTTACGTGTGCCTTCTGGACTTGCTTGAGTCCTATCTCTTATATACCATCCCTATTTTATGATGAAGTGCTGTTGTGCATACCTAACTTTAGGGCTTTTGGGGTTAGACAACACCAAATTCATGACAGATAATTCAGGTTTCATGGTAACTTGGTGGCCCATGGTTAAGCATTCAGTTTCAGTAGCAGGCCAAAAGCTATTTCTCAGGAGCTGGCCAAAAGCTGTTTCTCAAAAGGAGAGTAGCTATCTACAGCAGATGGTAAGGCTTTACTCCAAATTCCTAAGGACTTGAATTATGATTCTCCTATAGGGGCCTGCAAAAGGCTCCAGACAGCCTCCCTATTTATCACTGACACTTCCAACACCATTGGATCTGCTGAATCATATGGCCCGAGTGGCAGAGCAGCTTGCACAGCAGCCTGGACTTGTTGCAGAGTGACCTCTTGTTCTGGTCCCCACTCAAAACTAGCTGTTTTTCTGTCACTTGGTAAATGGGCCAGAGCAGCACTCCCAAATGAAAGATGTGCTGTCTCTAAAATCTAAAGAGGCCAACAAGGCATTGTGTCTCTTTTTTTTTTGCTCATAGTAGGGGCTGGATGCAATAGCTTATCCTTTACTTTAGAAGGGATATCTTGACATGCCCCACACCATTGGACACTAAGCAGTTTAACTGAAGTGGAAGATCCCTATAATTTTGTTGAATTTATCTCCCATCCCCTGACATACAAATGTCTTACCAATAAGTCTAGAGCAGTTGCTACTTCTTGCTCACTAGGTCCAATCAACATGATATTATCACTATAATGGACTAGTATAAGTGTGGGAGGGAGAAAAGATTAAGACATAGGGCTGGAGAGTTGATATACCCCTGAGGTTGGACAATGAAGGTATACTGCTGGCCTTGCCAGCTGAATGCAAACTGTTTCTTGTAGTCCTTATTACCAGCTATTGAGAAAAATGTATTTGCCAGATGAATAGCTGCATATCAGGTAATAGGGGATATGTTGCTTTGCTCAAGCAATGATACCATATCTGGAATAGCAGTTGCAGTTGGAGTCACCACCTGGTTAAGTTTATGATAATCCACTGTCATCCTTCAAGACCCATCTGTTTTCTGCACAGACCAAATAGGAAAGTTGAATGGGGATGTCATGAGAATCACTACCCCTGCATCCTTCAAGTCCTTAAGAGTGGCACTAGTCTCTGCAATCCCTCCAGGCATCTGGTATTGCTTTTGATTTACTATTTTGCTAGGTGGGGACAATTCTACTGGCTTCCACTTAGTCTTTTCTACCATAATAGCCCTCACTACATAGGTGAGAGAACAAATGTGGGGGTTCTGCCAACTTCTGAGTATGTCAATTCCAATTATGCATCCCCGAATTTGGGAAATGACCACAGAATTGGTCCAGGGATGCACTGGACCCGCTGTGAGATGGACCTGAACTAAAACTCTATCAAATACCTGACCTCTGTAAGCACTTACTCTGATTGGTTTACCAAAGTGATTGTCTTGGGTTTCCAGGAATTAGTGTCACTTCTGGGTCAGTGTCTTGTAATTCATAAAATATCTGATCATTTCCTTTTCCTGAATGCACAATCACCCTAGTAAAATGCCATAGGTCTCCTTGGAGAAGGGTGGAAGGAAGATTAATAGTATACATTTTGGGTGGCGTAACAGCATCCTTCTCCAAGGGTTCCTTGCCTTACCCTCATTCAAGGCCCTGGGTCTGTAAACTGTCTCAAGTCCAGGAATTGATTAAGGGGCCATGACTCTCTGTTTTTGTAATTCAGGTTAGACTTCTGTTCACTCGACCTGGAATTCTTCTGTTCATACAGCTCAAACAAGAATGTAGTAGACTGCCCATCTATTTTTCTACTAGATACCCCATGATCTACTAGTGAATGCCACAAGTCTCTGCAAGTCAGATTATTTTGACTATTGCTTTGAGTTTGCTGTCCATTGGTGGCCACACCTACCTTGTCTATGGTGCTTAACTGTTGCCATAAGTCTTCTGTCAATTCTGAATCCAATCATCCTCATTGTGTTTAAGGATTCCCGCTCAGGGACAGCAGTTCCCACAGTAATATCTGACTTACAGAGAAGTGTGACTACAAAGCTCTTCAGGGACAATGGAGCTAGTCTCACGAATTTATTCCTCACAGTCCTGGTAAAAGGTGTGTCTTCTGGACATTTCTGGGGTGTGTGAGCAGGTCTTCCATGATAAATCCTCTCTAACATTTCAACTTCTCTAAACTTTTGGATCCCCTTATCTATGTTATACTAGAGCAGTTCTGGCATTTTGACCTCAGGTAATTTCGGCCACCTTTACAACCATTTCACCCAACTACCCAAACAAGCTGTTAATGCCCTTTCTAACTCCTCAAGCTACAAGATTGAATGCAAAATCTCTTGGGCCCATATCAGTAAATTAAGCTTGATTCAGCTTTATATTCTTTCCACTATTATCCCATACCCTTAATATCCATTCCCACACATATTCCCCTGATTTCTGTCTATTACAAATTGGCAAACGCATGCATTCTTTTGGAGTACAGCATACATCCTCATGAGTCACACTTTGTACCTCACCTTTAGGGGTCTCTTGGGACTTTAGTCAGCTATACAACTTGAAGAGAAGAGGATTGGCTGGGGTGGGTCAGAAAAAAGAATCAGAAGTATCTTTCATGCCAATCACCTCGGGGCATTCTGTTTCAGTTTCCTAGAGTGAAATCGGATTAATTCCTCCAGACAGAGGAATGAGGAAGGTTTCCCCTGATGAGATGGTTATAGGTTTAGCAGGCACTGAAGGGTTAATCTCCTTAGGTGGCAGACTCCTCAGAGAGGACTTCAAAGCAGGCTGGAGGTCAGGACATTCTTTCCTTGGGGCAGGTTGGGCGTTGGGTATATGTCTCTTCAGGACAGACCATTTCCATTTTGATCAAGCAAAGACTCGGCAGAATCCGGAGTGTCCATGTCCCAAACCTATATGTCCCCATCCCAAGTTGCAGGATTCAATTCTTTTTCAATTAAAGCCCTTACTTTAACAGTAGACAGCCTGTAAGTTTGAGAATTTTATGTTGTTAATCTGCTCCTCACACAGTAAGACTCTGGTTCTGGTTTTTAGAGATCTCAAGTTTACAGCCACACAAAATAAGATTTCCTTTCAGGGCACATGTAGAAACCGTCACATCTTTCACATGGCATTTATGTTGCAAATTTGAAGCTTTCAGCTCATCCCTTTCCCTCATAATTGCATCCAGCGTATCTAAGAACAACCAGACATCATTAAACCTCTTAGCTCCACAAAATTCTTTTAAGATGTCTAAAACATTCTCACCCAGAGCCTTACCTCATATAAATGTACAATTAGCAGAACCTAATGGTGACATTTTGCATATTTCTATTGTCAACTCATGCCATGGATTGTCAGTGCCATCTTGATTATGTTTACAGTATCATTAGTGTCTTTGAGATTAATCAGAGTAAAAAATGAATTGTAAAAACCCATTTTTAAGGTTCTTTTTCTCAAGAACCACTCCTAGTACCAAGCTGTGTCAACCACAGTTCTTTAGAGAAACAGAACAAACAGGAGATATCTGTAAATAAAAGATTTTTAAAAGCATCTCTGCAACCATGAGAATTCAAGAGTCCAAAATCCATATGGCAGACTGTGAGGCTGGCAACTCAGATGAAGGAGCTCGATGACCTTCACAGGAGAGACTAACCAGCTGAAGAAGTGAAAATTCTCTCTTCTCCTTAAAGCCTTCAACCGATCGAATCAAACTCAACTGATTGGATTATCTCATTTCTGGGAGAAGGCCCTTAGTTGATTTTAGATGTGATCAGTCAGAGAGGCAATCAACTGACTGATGATTTAATAAACCAGCCATGAAATATCCTTGCTGTAATGGTTAGGCCAGTACTTCCCTAACCAGATAACTGGGCACCATCACCTGCTCTAGTTGACATAAGAATCTAACCATCACAGTATCCTTACTAATTATAAAAAGTGCAATGTCTGATTACATTTCTGAAGCTTAGAATAATATTTTATGAAAGCTAAACTTCATTCCCTATGGAAGAACTCCAGAAATATCAGTCAGCCAGAAGCAAATGGCAACTCTAAGCTAATTATCACATTAAATGACATTCAATAATAGAATTCACTCATAATTGTATAGTGCCAAGTTGAAGGATAAGATAAAAGTAATTGATAGAGTGGAGAGGGTGATGAATAAGAATAATGAGAAACAGATTGAGCAAGCAGGAATTACATTTAGGAAAACAAGAAGAAAAAGTACATCTGTAATAAGGTTATCATATTTAGAAAATAAAATCAGGACACTTACTTAAATTTGAATTTCAGATAAGCCATGAGTAATTTTTTTTTTTTTTTTTTACTATTACTATGTTCCATGCACTATCTAGAGACACACTCATACTAAAAATCTCTTCTTTTCTGAAATTCAAATTTAACTGAGCTTTCCTTATTTCATCTGGCACTTCTAATCTGTGTGTTCATATAAAATGTAGTAGCATTCTAACTAACATGGAATACTAAATTAGAAACTATTGAGGGCCATACTGATAATTGAAATCTATCTGTAGCAGGGTTTACTTTGGCCTTTGAGATCTATTACAGTATGACAAGAACGCCCCTTTCTCTGTCTTCTGAAAAAAAGAAAAAAGATTTCTAAGAATCCCTTGACAGGATAGGGAATTTTCATAGATTCTCTTCCTTAGAATTCCTGTCTTTGTTGAATTCTTGTTTTCTGCCTTGTTCTTGTGACTATTCTTTTATGTCTGCTCTAACTAGTTATGGAGCTAACGTACCCTGTGAGATTTTTCATGAGTTTATAGAGATACAATACATTCAGATACCTACACAGTTTTTGTCTGAGTAGTATATTTTATTGAATGTTTAGGTAAAGACAAGGGGTTTATATTTTTAACTCTTTATATAAAAATAAAACAAATTTAAAAACTTCTGCCAGTTTGGCAGGGCTGCTCAGACAAATACCACACACTGGTTGGCTTAAAAAACAGTGTGCTGGTTTGAAAGGAAATATGCCCCCTAAGAAAAGCCACGTTTTAATTTAAATTCCATTTCATAAAGGTAGAATAATCCCTATTCAATACTGTATGTTTGAAACTGTAATGAGATCATCTCCCTGGTTGATGTGATTTAGTTAAGAATGGTTGTTAAACTGGATTAGGGGATGACATGTCTCCACCCATTTGGGTGGGCTTTGATTGGTTTATTGGAGTTCTATAAAAGAGGAAACACTTTGGAGAATGAGAGATTCAGAGAGAGCAGAGAATGCTGCAGCACCATGAAGCAGAGAGTCCACGAACCAGTGACCTTTGGAGATGAAGAAGGAAAACGCCTCCCGGGGAGCTGCATGAAATCAGAAGCCAGGAGAGAAAGTTAGCAGATGATGCTGTGTTCACCATGTGCCCTTCCAGCTGAGAAAGAAACCCTGAACTTCATCAGCCTTCTTGAACCAAGGTATCTTTCCCTAGATGCCTTTGATTGGACATTTCTTTAGACTTGTTTTAACTGGACATTTTCTCGGCCTTAGAACTGTAAACTAGCAACTCATTAAATTCCCCTTTTTAAAAGCCATTCCGTTTCTGGTATATTGCATTCCAGCAGCTAGCAAACCAGAACAAACAGGAATTTATGTCTCATACTTTCGTAGATTAGATATCCAACATCAAAGTGTTTGCAGGGTGTGCTTTCTCCTGGAATCTGCAGCATTCCAGTAATACTCCTTCTTATGGTGATCTCTCTTTTCTTGTGTCTGCTCCTCTGGTTTCTGCTGATTTCTGGTTTCTTGACTTTTGCCTTCAAATGACTAACTATATCTTAATTTTCTTTCCTTATAAGGACTGTAGTTATTCAGATTAAGGCCCAATCTCATTAAGTTTGGCCATACCTTAACTAACAATGACATCTTTAATGGTTTCTATTTACATACGGGTTCCAACCCACAAGGTCGAGGAATAATACTTGAACATCTCCTTGTGGAGTATGGAATTCAATCCTCAAGACCTTGTTTTCAAACATCCTTTGGTTATTTAATATTCTTGCTTGGCTTTTTCTCACTATCTCTTTTGAATAATCCTCTCTCAAGACAGGAGAAAACAAAATCCTCCAGTTTTTAAAATGCAAAGTTACCTAAATCTTTCCATGTTATACTAACAAACGCAGCTAGGGACTATTCTCTGCACCTCCATTGAGTTTTGACATAGTATTATCTCTTATAGGTGTCTGTCTAAGCTGTTAGACACAGAGCTTCTTTCTACATGATCTAGGGTTACATGAGAGGAATTGATACTTTCCTCTAGATAAAGATCCATGGGAATTTTGAAAAAAGTTCAATCATGTTTCTACCAGGAAGTACCACCCTTACATCTACTCTGGCCCTATGCCTGGGATGCCTTCTTTGAAAAAAAATGTCATCCTCCAGTGCTTGGGGCACAGCAACACTGACAGTGTCATCCAGTCCCTGGACCCGTGTTAGCCTTGTTCTTATTTATTTTCTTGAGGTGATATCCAACCCAACCACTTACTCCCATTGGAGTTGACCAGGTGCTCCAAGAATCACATCTATGGGGCTGTCCAGTGACGTCGGCCAAGCCTGATTCAAGGAGGTCAACCTAACAAGGAGTTTGTTTATGCTAAGTGCTCCCTATCTAACCCAAAGTATTTTTTCAGGATAATGCAGTCTCCCTAAGGAAAATCCTGCCATCTCATTTAAGCTAAAATAAAAGAGTATGAAAGCTTTGGAGTTGTCAAATATTCTGACAAAAATTTAAAGGTTCAGTAGTAGTATGTGACACTGAGATTTTGAGGGTTAATCAGATTTTGAAGTATACTGAGTCTAACTAGAATTTCACGATGTTTTGATTGATGTCAAATTCTTGGAGTAAAGATAGAAATTCAAATTGTGTTCATTCTTCCACACACTTTGAATATAAGAAAAAATAAATGGATAAGGGGTGGGAAGGGAGCAATAAATCATCACTGTCTATAGTGATTTTAAAACTAAGTCAACTCAGCAGGTGAACTCACTGCCCTCCCCCTGATTGGACCTGACTCCCAGGGATGTAAATCTCCTTGGCAACAGGGGACAGAACTCCCAGGATTTGCTGTGACCCAGCATCACGGGATTGAGAAAGCCTTCTTAACCAAAAGGGGATAGAGGGAAATCACCACTATCTACAGTGATTTAAAATGAGAATTTATCGGCTCACAGTTTGAGGCTAGGAAACTTCCAAAGCTGAGCCATCATCACTGTAATTTTTTCTCTTTGAAGACTGCGGCTTTCTGCAGCTGACTGCCTGTGATCATCAGTTCTTAGATTTTCTGTCACATGGCAATGCGTATGGCATCATCTCCTCCTTTTTCTTCCTGGTTCCACTGACTTCCTGTTTATTTCTTCACTGGCTTTTTCTTCTATCTCCAGTTCCCTTTGCCTATAAGAACTTCAGTCATATTGGATTAAGGGCAGTTTGGGCACATCTTAACTAATAACATCTTCAAAGATCCTATTTACAAATGGGGCCACACCACAGGATCAGGGTTTGAAAGATATGAAGCAATCCCTAACATTAAGGACACAGAGACTTTCCAGCCTTGACCAGTCATACAAATCTTTGTAATCATAGGATCCAGAAGGGAAAGCTGATGACCCTAAACCCAGGGACTCAATTCTTTACAGATTTTCATTCTTGTAAACTGACACACACACACATGCACACACACACTCACCCTACAAACACCACTAATAAGAACAACAGCAAAGCTTATGCAATTCTAGGCTATAGAAAATGTGTAGAGAGTTCATAAGACCTATTCATATCTCATCTTTTCTATAAGTTGTAACATCCACCAAGAACCATCTCATTTTTTAAAAAAATGTTTTTATTGACAAATCTTCACACACATACAGTCCATTCTTGGTGTACAATCACTGGCTCACAATATCATCACATAGTTGTGCATTCACTACCATGATTATTTTTTAGAACATTTGCATCACTCCATAAAAAGAAATAAAAAGAAAAAACCCATTCATCCTTTACTCCTTACCTCCCCCACTTCATTGACCACTAGTATTTCCATCTATCCAATTTATTTTACCCTTTATCCCCCTTATTGTTTATTCATTTTTAACCAGATGTTTTTACTCATCCATCTTTACCCTGAATAAAAGGGACATCAGACACTAGGTTTCCACAATCACACGGTCACATTGTAAAAGTTATATCTTTATACAATCATTTTCAAGAATTAAGGCTACTGGAGCACAGCTCAACCATTTCAGGTACTTCCCTCTAGCCACTCCAGTACATCACAAACTAAAAAGGGATGTCAATATAATACATAAGAATAACCTCCGGGATAACTTCTCACTCTGAATTGCCTCGGCCACTGAAACTTTATTTTGTCTCCTTTCTCTCTTTCCCCTTTTGGTCAAGAAGGCTTTCTCAATCCCATGATGCTGGGTCCCAGCAAATTCTGGGAATTCTGTCCCATGTTGCCAGGGAGATTTACATCCCTGGGAGTCAGATCCAATGTAGGGGGAGGGCAGTGAGTACACCTGCTGAGTTGACTTAGAGAAAGAGGCCACATCTGAGCAACAAAGATATTCTCTCAGGGTGGCTCAGGCATAATTCCCGATAGGTGTAGTCTATTCTTTGCAGGAATAATTTTCATAGGGTCAAACTACAGGATCGAGGGCTTGGCCTATTGATTTGGTTGTCCCCACTGTTTATGAGAACATCAGAAATTCTCCAAAGGGGGAAGTTGAATATTTCCTCCTTTCTCCCCAGTCCTCAGGGGAGTTTGTAAATACTTCTTTATTCACTGCCCAAATAATTCTAGGATACATTGAGGCATCACACTAACCTGGACAAACCAACAAAATCTCACACCCTATTCAAGATTCATCTACTTATGGTAAACAACTGATTCTTGAAGGTGATTTGTAAGGCCCTTTATGAACAAAAAGTAGAATTCCTTAATTTTCCATTTACATTCAAATATCCAGGAGGCTTGATTACATCAAATATATACCAAAAGTTAACATTAAAATAAACTCATAGCAAAAAAATTCATTTCAAATGCCCTTTTTTAAGTAAATGCATTTGTATAAACCAAATATGAACATATGAAGTCAAAATAATTGATATAATTTGACACATTATCTTAATTGCTCCATACTGCAATGATATTTACCAATTTTAAGCTAAAGCTTAAAGAGCTCATATTTAGTAATTAACTAAATTTGAACTAGAATCTAGTTTCTAAGTCTCCTAACAATGTATTTGTTTACTTAACAACCTGCCTGCAGTGCTACAAAACAGAAAGTGACTGGGTTGTTTCTGCTTATGGATTTCCTAATGCCAAATGTTTAATCTGTCATTTCTGCTACATGAAAAATATTTTTGTGCTTTAATTTTTTCATATTATGATTTCACTATATTACTAGGATCTATGGATTTATAGATTATTGATATCTATAAATTTTATTCTCATAAATAAAATAATTTTATAGAAACTTGTATAGATTATAGTAGGATTTATCTACTGCTGGATAAAAATAGTGATTTTCTTGTTATCATAACCACTGAGAAGTCTTCTACTCATAATATATTAAGCAGAAAACTAGTCTATATAGTTCCCTCAACCATAAACATTAAAAAATATATTTTCCTTCACAGGGAAAATCTCTTTGTGTGAGCTCTAAAGAAGTTTAATAAATCAATAGCCCACTGTTAAGCATTCTTAGAGTTTTTAAATAATTTGTGTATCTGTCTGCTTATATTTAATCTTCTTGAGGAGTATGCCTTATGCATCTATCTCTCTCAAAATCACTTCACATGTTTGCTACATGATGTTAATAGCTGTATGCGGAACATAAAGTTGACCTCACATACTCCATATACCAGCCATATGTAAAAGGGCATCCCTCTATTTTAACTGCAATGAATTATATGGAATTTGCTATCTGCTTTTAGCATCCCTCAGTGGGTACCTTTTATTTAATTTAAAACTTTCTGTGATGAAGCACTTATCCTGTGGGAAGGCCACAAATTGATTTGTATCCATACTACTTGTAAATATATTACAGAGCTTTCTAAAGGGTAGCTTTTGATAAAGTGATTGAGAGAAACTGGGCCGACTGAAAGCATAGAAAGTCAAAATGTGTGCATCTTAGAGTAATGGAATGCATAGAAAAGAGTGAGGACAAAATGTTTAAGTCACTTAATCATTTATTTTTGCTTATATTAACTCCTTAACACATTCTCTCCTTCTCTTCTCATCCACCCTCCCTCCCTCCCTCTCTCTCTCCCCTTCAGTCTTTTGTGAAGTTCATGTGAACATCAGCACCAATATCTCTAATGCATTTATGCTGCTTATATAAAATTACCTTTTAATTGTTGAATGCACTACAGGTTTTTGTTTTCACACACTGAATTGCAGGCCACTTATTAATGCATAGAACTAATTTGCTTAATTAGCTTGACAGAAAAACTAAATTTGGAATTTCACTAAATTATTTTTGGGAGAAACCCAATCTACTCTGTGTTACTCAAATGGAGCTTGGGTAGGACTTAACAGTTCATTTTTCTACATTTCAGTTCACATGTAGTTTGATGTTCTGTTTTCCCTCTCTCTCTCTTTTTCTCTCTCTAAAGGGCCCCGGATGTAATCTTGAAACATTTCCTTTCAACTTACCATTTCACACTTGACCATCTCCTTGTGTGTATGTGTGTGTACTGCACATTCCTGTTGTCTACACATTCATTGGCAATCCTATAGTAGTTAGCAAAACATGGGCAGGAACTTGCAATCATAAAGTATCATTTTATAAGAATGTATAAGGAAACACTTAAGGTCACTTATCAAGGGAGGATTTGTGGCCACTTGATACAGAGTTGAGCTGTAATAAGTTGGAGGTCTAATGAACTTCCTTACAGTTAAAATGCTTCAGTAGGTGCTTTTCAGGAAGAAGAATGCTAGTTGAACTTTTTTCCTGGCCATCTCCGAAAGAGTTCAGAGATCTTCTATTTTCCAGAATGAAAATAGAAATCCAGTCTGGGAGTGGAGGGAATTTACTTATGTCTGTCCTCATCATAGCCTTGGAAATACCTCCCCCATTGCCATCTTATTGCACAAAAGGTTTCTTCGAAAGATAAAAATGCTGAAATTTGTTATTACTCTCCTATCTTAATGCCAAACGATGGCATTAGAGTATTTTGTGCTTACATGCCATTTTTCTTCCACGGAATCTAAATGTGTTGCCCCATTACAATCTATTCTATCCATCACTAAACAAGCTTTATAAAATAGATGAGAAGGTAAACATTACTCCTTCACAGCTAGGGTAAAATAAGCACAAAGTGACTTGTCAGAACACAGCCACTTAGTTGCTCAGTCTGCATAAAAAACAACCCACATAATATCCAATTCAGCGCCCATAAATTAAACTGTGTAACCTGAAAATTGAAGCATCCGTTTATATTCAAACTTGTTAAAGGGACTAATAAGACTTGGCAAAGAAGTTCTTACTCTCTATAATATCCTTATTAGCTGAGCTGAAACTGTTAAGGAAGGCATACTATCAGGACATATCCATTCACCTGATTATCTTGCTGCAGTGTCAATCATGTTTACAAATCTGGAGGCCAATTGTGGCCTCTAAATGGAATAATGCATCAATGTCCTTGCTACATTTTTTCATGGCATTCCATTTTATTCTCTACATCATATATCACTCATGCCAAGGTGTTGAATGTATAATTGCGCATCTATTCCTCCTTGAATGCCTTAACTAATATTTATTACTCTCCCTGGCACTTAGTAATTATATGTGAATCATTAAGTGGGTCTACAAATAAATAAAAAGAACCCAACAGTTCTAATAGTAGATTGTAAGCTTCAAGATAGCATGCCTTACTCTCTTCTCTGGGCCTAACTCAATGCTCATCTTCAAAAATTGCATTGAATATACTGAATTTGATGCACAGAAGTACACAGAGAGATAGTTCTCACTATGTCATAGTTTTTTTCTAAGACTCAAAACTTGTAGTGTCCAGTTTTACTGTGATTGCTGGATAATTTGGGAGTTCAGTTGAAATAAAATTGTGGTTGGTGGCCTTGCTTAAGAGAAAAAAGAAGATACTGCTCTTTGATGTCTATATACAAAAGGCCAACAAATATTCTCTTTTCTATTCTTCTAGCAGTGAATCTCTCATAATCTTAGGTGGCTTTTATTTATGTGTTTAGTTTTATACTCTGTGTATGTATTCATTCACATGTCTTCTGGATGTGAGATAAGCAACTGAAAAGCTCTTTTTACAAACATAAAGGACATATCTTAAATTACTCTACTAGAAAAGCTCTATTAAGCTCTTTTTACAAACATAAAGGACATATCTTAAATTGTTGGAGCAAATGATTTTTTTTCATTTCCATGTTTCTCATCTAATGCCAATTACAATTAACTGCAGAAAAGAAGTAGAAAGATGTGCAGAGGGAAGAGACTTTAGAAGACCCTGAGGACATTTACTGAAGATGATATTCTAATTCCTACACATAAAGGAAAACGGGAATTTGTGGATAATCAAATATTCCTTCTGGAAAGCTGGTTTTTGAACAAGTATTTCTGTACAAAATCTAGTAATGCTGCCATCTGAATGCTTATAGCCAGATAATGTAGTTAATGTCAATCTTGCTAAATTTACTTTTCCTCAGAAAATATATTTCAAATATTAATTTAGAATATTACTATATTGAAAATACTTTTTTAAAATTTTCAGTTTATTTCTAATAAATAAAATATAAATATAGGAAAATTAGCAAGTATTTTGAAAGAAACTGCATGCATATACCATAGGTATTTATACAAAGCACATTCAAAAACTAGACTACTTTTTCCATACTTGGTTTCATTTTACATTCGATAGTAAACTCATCATTTTGGCCTGTTTTTTTTAATATAGAAAGACAGTCTTGATGAGAATTCCAGAGATTGCAAACTGTTAAACAGATGTATTGATTTTCAAGATTTCACTCCACAGGAAGTAGACTAAATTTCAATGCCAAGAAAAAGCAATTAAAAAAAATAGAAACAGGAAATTCTTTAGCTTTCTAAAAAGTTTAAGAAAATACTAAATAATTCTTCAGTGCTTAACCCAAGAAAAAATTTAGCTATGTTGCTCTATAAAACAGGGTTAGTAATACTTTCTATTTCTTAGGGATGCTGTGAGGATTAAGAGGGACAGTTCTTTTAAAGTGCTTAGACAAAGACCTGGCATATCCTAAGTACTTAATAAATGGCAGCTATTTTTATTATAACTCAAAAAAGATTAGTTCCTTTCCTTCTTTTTTCCTCACTTATGATTTAAAAGTAACACTGGTTGTTTTTTAAAAAATCACTTTTATTTATAATTTCCATGTGATAAAAGTCCCCATTTTAAGTCTAGAGTGAAATGAGTTTTGACAAATATATATAGCTGTGTAATCACCACCACAGACAAAATATAGAATATTGTCATCACCCAAAACATTCTTTTTTGTTTCTTTTCAGCTCCAAGTAACCATCAATCTGTTTTCAGAAATATTGTTTGGTTTTGTTTTTTCTAGAATTTCAAATAAATGATATGTCTTTTGTGTTGTCTTATTCTACTCAGCATAATATTTGGAAATCCATATACATTGTTTCATGTATCAGTAATTTGTTTCACTTTATTGCTGAGCAGGAATCCATTGTTTTAATATACCATAATATCTTATCTTTTCACCCAAAATGGACATATGGATTATTTCCAATTTTTGCCTACTGTGAATAAAGTGGTTATAAACATTACCATAAAGGTCTTTCATGTAAACAGGTTTTCATTTCTCTTGGGTCACGCAGTAGAAGTAGAATTTCTGGGTCATGTGGTAAGTGTATATTTAGCTTTATAAGAAACTGCCAAACAGTATTTCAAATGGATTGTACAATTTTACATCCCCATTAGCAATGTTTGAATGTTCCAGTTGCTCCACATCTCTGACAACACTTAATGTTGCAAGTCTTTTTATTTTGGTATTTACATAATAGTATATCGTGGTTTATTTAGCTTACCATTATAGCACTTTCCTGTGTATTTAGCATGATTTTGGTGCTTATTAATCTTTTTATACCTTCTATGTGAAATGTCTGTTCAAATATTCTGCCCATTTTTATTGGGTTGATTGTCTTTTTATTATTGAGCTATAAGACTTTTTTATTCTGGATACCAGTCCTTTGTCAGAGACATACATGTTTTCTCTCAATCTGTGCTGGACATTTATATTTTCTCAGAAGTCTCTTTCAAAGAGCAGGACTTTTAAATTTTGATAAAGCTGAATATATTGATTTTTCTCTTACGATTCATGCTTTTGGGTTCTCCTATCAAAAAACATTGCAAAAACAAAAACGATGACAAATTGTAGAAGCTTTTATCCCTATGCACCCTCAAGAAGTAATATACGTATTCAATTTTTATTTGATTTGACTGATCTCTACATTTTTTTACAGTAAAATCACACTATGTATTAGTATAATAGACTTGATAAGCCTTGAAGTTAAGTCTACAAATGTTGTTCCTCATTTTCAAAATTGTTTTGGCTATTCTAAAGTCTTTTCATTTTCTACAAATATAAACAAACAGCAATGGAAAAAAAACACTGTGGGGATTTTACTGGTATTATGTTGACTTAGGTCAATTTGAGGATAAAACGTACCTTAAAAATATTGTTTTTTCTAATTTATGAACTTAGTACATATTTCTCCGTTTATTCATGTGTTCTTTAGTTTCTGAGAGAACAGTTTCATTTTGGGATCTTGTACGTATTTTGCTAAATTCATCCGTAAGTATCTCATGTTTTTAATGCTATTATAAATGACAATTTAGTATTTCATTTTTCACTTGTTCTCTCTATATTTATAGAAATATAATTGACTTTCTGTATATTGACCCTGAATTTTGCAACCTTACTAAATTCACAATTTGCTATCTTTTTGTAGATTTCTTGGGATTCTCTCCGTTGATGATCATGCCATCTGCTAATATTTGCATTTTTATTTCATCCTTTCCTATCTGTATGAATTTTTTCCTTTTTCCCTTTCACACTTACATAACCCTTAGTCAAACACTGACTAGAAATTATGTATGTCCAAATTTTTAATGTTTTTACAATTTTAGGAGAAAAGTATTCAGTCTTTATCAATTAAGTGTGATGTTAGCTGCAGGTTTTTCATAGAAACTCTTTAACAGGTTGAAGGAATTTCCTTCTATTCCTGCTTTTCCAATCATTTTTATCATGAATATGTTGAATTTTTTATGTTTTTCCAGCATGTTCTTAAATCTTAAATCATGCAGCTTTCTCTATTATACGTTAATATAGTTAATTATATCAATTGATTTTTGAATGATAAAACAAGTTTATATTCCTGGAAGAGCCCTCTTTATTACTATGTATTTATCCCTTTTATATTGTTAGATTTAATTTACTGGTATTTTACTAATTATATTTGCATCTACATTCATGAGGGATAACTCTTCATGTCTTATATTGTCATCGATGGGTTTAGTCGCATAAAATGAATTAAGGTTCATTTCCCAGTGCCTGCCCAGGCAAAAAAAAAATGAATTGAGGAGTGTTGTAGCCTCCAGAGCTGGGACTAGGGTGACACAAGTGAAGTGCCTAGGGCACAAACTTTAATAAGGTGCTCACACTCAGGGTTTTGCAAGTACTAGCTGATTATGGACCACATTTCCTGCTACTTCTCAAGTCTAGTAACTTTGATTAGATGTTAGACATCTTGAACATTAAATTGTTTGGATTTTGTAAGCTTTCTTCAAAGAATGCTGATGTTTGTTTTGGCAAGAATTTATTTTTGGATAAGCTTGATCTTTTTAGGGTTATTTATAAGATTTGTTGAGTGGGTTCAAAGAACAGGTACTCTAGGGTTAATTAATCCATACTAATAAGCCATGTTTCTTTGGGGACTCTTCTGAATGATCAGGTATTCACTGAGGTCTTCCCTTTCGCTGATTGGAACCTAAATCTCCTAGTGCTGTGTCAGCATTGGGAACTATTCACTTCAGAGATATTGGCAGTTTTTATTTGTTTGGTGTCATGGGGTTACAACCTACGCATCTGCTAATTAGTGTCCAGCTACATACTCAGAAAGAACTTCATGCAAACTTATATTGTTTTTGTTGTTTTGTTCCTTAATACTTTGCCTCACAAAATCCAGCCATCTCTACCTCTACAATCTCCTATCTCTGTATCCTAAACTCAGTAAATGTACAGTGCTTTGCCTGTTTTTTCCTTCCTGCACAGAGGTCAGGATATTGCCAACAAGCAAAATATCAATGCTAACATACAGCTCCTATAGTTTCCTTCCTTCCTCTCCAGGATCACAATCCTGCACCATCTGTTGTCTAATATCAGAAAATAGTTTCATCTATTTTGTCCAATTTTGTAGTTGTTTATAGTACAAAAGCAAATCCATTGCCAGTTGATTCTCCATGGGCAAAAGTGACCAGTCCTGTGACTTTAGTTTAGCTCAAGAACCACTATGAGGGTACAATAAGGCTACCACTGTCAGGACAAATTTCCTGAGCTGAAACCAGCAATGTTTTGGGAACAAGATACTCTAATAAAACAAGTACAATTATAGGAATAATATACAAGATCATACACAAGAAAGATTTCCTGATGTACATACTATATGAACCAAGCCTTAAAGGATGAGTAGAAAATTCAGGAATCCAAAATAAGGCCAATATAGATGCAGCATGCTGAGCAAATTGTTAATGTATCATATGAAACAAGGTTAGAGAGATAAGCAAAAGCCAGATCACATGAGCCATTGAAAACTCTGTTAAAAATTTCGTATTTTCTTCTGTGTATAGTAATGGGAAACATTTGGGATGATCATGGCATGACCACAGTTATATTTGTATCTGATTTGTGGTCATTCTGGCTGCTGTGTGAAAATGGCTTGGATAGGATCAAAATGCAAATGACCATAACCATGGGGAAGCTCTTGGTTGGGAGATGATATTAATCTGTTTTTCTGTGAGAATCTACATGTGTTTTAGGAGTAGATATGACAGTGCTTCCTAATTGAGACTAGGAACGTAGAAGACAAATATTAGTTAATAACTTCCACATCCTAGTGTAACTTCTATAATAACTTCCTGAAACTGGGTGTGGACAGCAGTTTTGTTTACTGAGATGAGGCTCTCAAGACCATTCGATTTTTGGACATGATAAATGTGAGATACTCATCAGGATCCTGGAGCACAGAGAAGAGGCCTGGACTTGATATTTACATTCGAGAAATTTAGAAAGGTCTTTGTTGTAAATGCCAGCTATCCTCCTAAGTCTTTTCTTCTGTCTCCAGGGTTTTAGCGCTTTCTTCTCACTACTGATATTTTATTCCATTTCTCAATTCAACCCTCACCTCCTTAGCCTAACTCCTGCTTAAGCCGTGAGTATTAGTTTAAATATTTTCTCTCTAGGAATTCTTTTCCTAAAACCTCAATCTAGATTTTAGTATTTAGCTTGCATATTGAGTTAAGGAAATAGCCTAAGGTGATAATGTAGAGGAAGAAAAAAGAGGGCTTGGAACCAAGCCTCGAGAAACTTTAATATTTAGAAGTAAGGATCTATCAGAGGATTCATAGATTTCACAAAAGCCATGAGAGGTAACTGTTTCTACAAGGGGGAGTGATACAATGTGTCAAACGCTTCTGAGAAGGTAGATAAGAGAGGGATTAAAAAGTTTTCAAAATTCTTTTAACTAGCTTTCCTAATCTGTACCTGCTGCAAATCTATTTAAGAATCTTTGGGCTTTAACATTTCACATCTAGGTCCTTATCAGAGGTAAATTCACTTTTTCCTTCTTCTATGGCATATTCGAAAATCCCAAGTAGCATCATTTTTGGATTGTGACAGTGACATACCCATGGAAGTTTAATTCTGTGGGGAAAAAAAAGAGGAAGGAGAGACTTAGAACTGCTATATAAAACTCTAAAAAGGAAAAGCCAAGCTGCTTTCAACTTAAAAGATATTTTGTGGGTGATATCCAAAGCAATGATTTATATAACTTTTCTTCTAGGAGGAAACTAAAATGTGATGGAAAAATACTGGTGTGCACAAAAAAATATTACTTAAGATAATTTTCGAGAACTGAAATAATTCAAGCAAAGAATAAAAGAATTTATGTTTTTAAGATTTCCTTTATTGTAGGAACTTGAAATCCTATTTTCCTTTCATGATAAGTACATTTTAATTAGTCATCAAGATCCATACAACAGCTGATACAAACAAACACATACCATAGTCTGAAATCTTTGGGTACTCTGCCTTTTGTTCTATGTTCAAATGACTCAGACTCCCTGTAGCTACAATTTAAAATCCCCACAGGGTTGACTCAGCTCTTTATCATTTCAAAGACAGATATACAGCCCTAGCAGTTTTAGTGTCTGGGAGGCTGGTGTTTGTGAAAGCATAGACATTCTATAAATGTTTAATTTACTTATGCGCGAATTGACAGTCATGTTCACCAGGCTTTGGACTGGTCTCAGTGTTTCTGTTTCAAATATAAAAGGCATTCTCATATTGTAAACTCTGTCCTAGATACTTCTCTTTTTCAATATCTGAAATGTCTCTTTCATGTGAAGCAGAATAAACAGTGACTTCAGAATTATTTTTCCTGAAAAGAAAGGGCATGTGCTAAATGTAGTTCTTATTTATTTCTCCATATTTGGTTTAATTTGATGGCACCTGTTTATAATCTATAACTTCTTAGGTACTGCAGGAGTAGCCTTGAATTGTTATGTGGTAATATTTAACAAACACTGGGCATTTTATTAGATTATGAAGTAGGACTTATAGGAGTTCATTTAGCAATGGTAATGTAATTGATATTTTTCTGGAGGCATCAACTTGTTGGTATATTTGGAATATTTTGAATTTAAAATAATGCCTAGAGGGCAACTGTTGCTGTGGTTGTTATTTATTTGTTCATTTGTTCATTTGTTTTTCTCTTGGTCGGATCTCCATTAGTGGGGTTGATTGAAATTGAGGTCCCCTTTGCTTCTAAATGGAAGATTCCTGAAGAATTTCATAATATTGGTGGTCTGCTTTGTTCCACATATCTTCATCCTCTTGGTTCCCAGGTTAATGAATTATATATCTGAAGGTGACAACCTAGTCACTTCCTGAAGATAAATGTGTCTCCTGAAGCATCCAAGTATTACCCTACTCTCCAGTCAGTGGTGCAAACTGACAACCTCCTGTCTCTGCTACATGCAAAAGATTGTCAGCCTCAGAGTTGGCACTAGCCAAAGAAAAATCATCCACTTCTCCTTCCTACTATCTGATACTTGTGGCCTCTGTTTTGTTACTTACTGGCAAATTAAAATGCTTCTGGCTTCAGATTTGATATCTAGCTGACATAGGTTTAGGATTTCTTTTCTTTTAGTCATGACATCTCATACATTTAGCTCCAGAGGCCGGCAAGCACAAGCATGCCTGCACTAGAGTGGGAAGGAACAGCTGCGAGTCTTAAGGACTGGCTTTTACCCTGTGGCCTCTGCAGCCAGTCCATTGATTCTCCAGGAAGGGAGATATCTTTTCAAAGACACAATATGGATAAATCTACTTTAAGGATAAAGATTTTCAATTGTTATTGTAATTAATTATTCATAATAGCATAGATATTTTTAAGTAACCTTAGTTTTCCTAAGCATTAGCAGGACATGGTTGTAAAGAAAATCATATTCATAGCAACAGCTCAAATTCACCATTTGATTATTGCCCTCACCTTCATATCACACATCTTAATTCCCTCTCAAAGTTTTTGGAAGTTATTTCTAGAATTCCAAAATGTATCTTAGAAAAAAATTTCCTCAAATTAGTACCAGTCTAGTTGAGGATGTCCACTGACAATTTCTTGCCTCTGCTTCTGCTGCCATGTCCTTTAGAAGAAACCTGATTCCCCCTGAGGATACTGGGAATCATGAGGGCTTCAGAGCTGCAATCCTGCATGATGCCCAAGTAGTTCTGCATTCCCTTTAATCCCTACTATCTTAAGAGTTATGGTTAATTCTGCACAGAAAAGGAGGGATATCTTTGCCTCATTTTGTATCTCCCTGTGTCTGCTGAGGCCCCATGTGTCTCTGTCTTAAAGAATCATCTCTCTTTGTACACATCTTCCCCTACTTCCTGCAGCTTCGCTGTAAGACTTAGACTGAGCTCAGTTCACCAGAAAGGGATGCAGACATTCCCTATGCCAGCATCTTTATTTAAATTAATTCTTCAAAGACTCTAAACATTCATGCATATAGCACTTAAAATGGGGCTTCTCATTTCTGAAATAAAAACACTTAAACATGGTTAAGGTTACAACATATAAAGTGATAAAATGAGGAGATCATTTTTCCATCTGTTTAAATATCATTCTGGTTTTTCTTCTTAATGGTACACAGGAAAGGATGGTAGTTCACGATTGTATGAGCTTAAGCTCAGTTCAGCCTCTGACACTTATCAGTTGTATAAATTTATGGAAGTTACTTAAACATTTGAGTCTTAATTTACCCAATTATGAAATGAGGATAATAAAACTTTCATCACGTACTTAATGGGATGATTAAAGGAGTTAATGTACAAAGGAGAACTGAATACAGCACATACCAAAGGGTAGAGACATTTAATAGAGAAGAGTTTCCTCCAACAAGGGTAACATGATGCCCCGATTTTTCCCATTAATTTCCTGAAATGTGTGGGTTAAGAGCATTGGAATATAAGGTGGTAATGGTGAGTGACTACCCCCTGTATGGAATACTGCCTTTAAGATTGCTACTGTTATGCTAATAATGAGCCTTGCTATAGATAAATAGAGTACAAGCAGAAAAATAGGGCCAAACAGAAAGAAGTCTCCTGGGGCCAGAGGAAACAGATATTAGAGTTTTGGGAGCATAGATTCATACAAGCAAATGATGAGGAAATGGTAAAAAAAATCATGTAAAATTCCTTTACAATGCAAGCTGACTCCTAAAATGCACACATGTACAAGACTCAGGGAGTCTAAGAGAAAACAGAGATCTCAGAAACAGCAGAAAATTGGAGAGACACTGGACAGATCCTGCTGAACAGCCATTCCTTCAGTTGAAACCCCTCAAACATCCACACACAGAGGTAAGGACTATATTCTCAAAGTAAGGGCTAAACCTAGGACTAAGTTAGAATTAAGTTTAAAAATTGAAAGAGAGCTTCCTAAGAAAGGCTAAAAATGAACTCCAACATGATCAGAATAACTTGAGGGATAATTAACTGCCTGCCAGACCAAACAACATCCTTTAGATAAAAGTTATGTTATGCAAGTATTCATATTTTTATATGACTACTAAATTTTAAAAATATATTAGACATGCAAAAGAGCAAGAAAAGAAACTGGTAATTAAGAAAACAAAACATTAAAAAAACAACAACTAAAAGTAAATGCAGAGATGATCTAAATATTATAGTTAGTAATAAGGAATTCAAAATACCTATAATTAGTATATTAAAGAAAATAAAATAAATAATAATGTATAATAAGTAGAGTACTTCTTATTAAATATTAATCTAAATTTTACATTATATCTAAATATAAATGATAGAAATATAATCTCTAAAATCCCAACAGAGTGTCTAAATTTGGAAAATATAACATTAGAAAACTAAGAATTCATTGCATGTGTTTAAATTCAGATATTCAATAAAATCTCTAAACTGGAAGATAGAAATGAAAGAATAGGAAAAAAATTCTCACATAACAAAGTATAGAGGCATGTGGGAAACAGTTAAAACATAAAATTAAGATAACTGATTTCCAGAAGACAGAATGAGATAAAATATTGGAAAAATGGCTGAGTTTTAAAAATTTGAAGACAGACATCAATCCACAAATTCAGTATGCTCAGTGACTTCAAGCTGGATAAATACAAATAAAACTATGGTTCAGAACTTCAGAAACACTAGTTAAAACAAGAAGAAAATCCTAAAAGCAGTGTTTTACTTTGCTATAGCTGCTGGAATACAATACACCAGAAATGGATTGGCTTTTTAAAGGGGTTTTATTTAGTTACAAATTACTAATTTGTGAAGGTATACGGTGATGTCTGCTGTCCCTCTCTCTCGGCTTCTGGGTTCAAACTGCCTTCTCCAGGGTGTCTTCCTTTTGCATCTCCAAACGTCTGGGTCTGTGTCAGCTCTGAGCTCTGAGCTGAGCCGTGTTATGCTATGCTAGAGCTCTATCCCTCTCTTCTGATTTCTCCTTTTAAGTCACCAGCTAATTAAATCAAATGTCACTTATTGTGAAAGGCACTCCCCATAGCTATCCACAGACGCAGTTGGCCACAGATGAATTTCACAGTCTGATTATTTAACTCCACAGCAACAGAACAACTGGTCACCATCATTTGGCAAAGTTGACACCTGAACCTAACTACTATAAGGAGCCAGAAGAAAAATACCATATAAGTCAGGGAACAACAGACATTACAGAATCTAAAAGACAATGGAAAAACATCTTTAAGGTTCTGGGAAGGGTGGGAGTGATTACCAAATTAGAAATCTATAATCAGCAAAATTATCTTTCTAAAGTGAAGGTGTATTTGTTATCTGTGGTTCCATAGCAAATTACCCCAAAACTGAGCAACTTAAAAAACAACATGCATTTATTATTTACAGCATTCAGGACATAGACTGGTGGGATCCTCTTCTTCAGCATCTCTCACGGATTGTGGTCTCATCTAAAATCTCAGATGGGGAGGGATCTGCTTCCAAGCTCACTGTCATATTTGAAGGTTGTGGTCTGTTGGTGGCAGTAGACTACAGGACTGGGGCCTCAGTTACCCAATGGCTACTGACCAGAGACTGCCCTCAGTTCCTTGACAAAGGGGCCTTTCCAACACAGCAGCTTGCTTCATCAAAGCTTGTAAAAGAGGCAGTGTGCTAGTAAAACAAGACATAATCTTTTGTAACATAATTATGCAATCAGGTTTGCTCTGTTCTGTTTGTTAAAAGCAATCACACCTGAGACCCAGAGTTAGAGCTCTGAAGCTATGAAAATCAGCACTACCCCATATAGCAACTTATTTTAAAAAAATGAAAAGGGGTCAGACTTCAATTAGAGACATGAAGGAAAATGATCTGGATAGGACTGAGATAAATCAGAATATAGGGTAAAGGATCATGTGGTCCATATATTAAAACTTCTGTGTGAGACCAAAGGGAAAGATGTTTACTTGGTGCAAAATTTATATTTTGGGTAGCAAATTATCTAATTTAACTTGTATGGTCAGTTTATTTGAACACCATACTTACATGGAATCTTGAATAGGGCATGCGATCTTGTTGATTTGTATAGGTTAGTGTGATGCCCTGATATATCCCAGAGTAATTTGGACAGAGAATAAAGAAGTATTTGCAAAGTCCCCTTGGGGGGCTGGGGAGAAAGGAGGAAATATTAAAATTTCCATCTGGGGAATCCCTGATATTCTTACAAGCAGAAGGGAAAGAAATTCAATAGGCTGAGTCCTCAGTTTATGAAACTTATTCCTGCAAAGGAGAAGTTAAGCCTATTAATAATTATGCCTAAGAGTCGCCCCCAAAGAATCTCTTTTGCTGCTCAGATGGTGGCCTCTTTCTCTAAGCCAACTCAGCAGATGGATTCACTGCTCTCCTCTCTATGTGCAACATGACTCCCAGGGGTGTAAATCTTCCTGGCAACATGGGACAGGACTCCTGGGATGAGTTGGGACCTGGCATCATGGAATTGAGAAAGTCTTCTCAACCAAAAGGGGGAAGAGAGAAGTGAGACAAAATAAAGGTTCAGTGGCTGAGAGGTTTCAGACAAGTAGAGAATTTATCCTGGAAATTATTCTTTTGTATTATGTAGATATCCCTTTTTAGTTTATAGTGTATTGGAGAGGCTGGAGGGAAGTACCTGAAATGGTTGAACTGTGTTCCAGTAGCCTTGATTCTTGAAGACAACTGTATAACAATATAGCTTTCACAATGTGACCGTGTGATTGTGAAAACCTGTGTCTGATGCTCCTTTTTCTAGAGTATGGACAGATGAGTAAAAAAAAATTAAGGATAAAAAATAAATTATGGGAGGGACAAGGGGTAAAAAAAAATTGGGCAGATTAAAATACTAGCAGTCAATGACAGGAAAGAGTAAGGGGTCTGGGATGTATGAGTTTTTTTCTCTTTTGTTTTTATTTCTTTTTCTGGAGTGATGCAAATATTCTAAAAATGATCATGGTGATGAATACGCAACTATGTAATGCTATTGTGAGCCACTGATTGTATACTATGGATGGACTATATGTGTGGGAAGATTTCTCAATAAAAATATTTTTTAAAAGAGTAAAAAAATAAATAAATAAAAGCAAGTCACTAGATTCTGCCCATGGGGAGTTTATAATACCAGGGTTTGAATACCAGAAACTGGTAGCATTAGGGACCGTCTAAAAAAAGTCTAAAAACACAGAAGGCAAAATAAAGAAAATTTTGCACCCCTTTGAATTCTTCCCACCCCCAGCCCCCCAGAAAAGAAAAAGAAAATCAGGGAAATTGGTTGCCCACACATGGCAGTTTGCCATGGGAAGAGTGGAACTGATTACCAAATTAGAAATCTCTAATCAGCAAAAATGACTAATTTAAAGTATCAATAACAAAAAGATCCTGTGGGTTTACAATACGTGTTGAAATGAACTATATGGCGAAATGGCAAAAGGGATAAATGGAAGTAAATTCTTGCACTGTTCTTGCAATGTTTAGTTTATATACTAATTGGAACCCAATTGAAGAAGATTATATTAAGATAAGGATATACTTTGTAATTTCTAGGAAATCTAACTGCATATGTGAGAGATTTTAAATAATTACTAGAGGAAAAATGCTTCATATTATTTTCTAAATGTTTAGAATATTTTATTAACCTTAATGTTGTTTTACTTATTTCATTCTCCTTTTTATTGTTTAATATAATAAAACATTCAATACTACCATTTTATAATTAAATGCAAAGTTTGTTCACTCCTGTTAATAAATACTATAATCATTACTTTACAAATTATCTACTTTTATTTATTTTTTTTTTGCATGGGCAGGCACCGGGAATTGAATCTGGGTCTCCGGCATGGCAGGCAAGAATTCTGCCACTGAGCCACCATCGCACCGCCCCAAAATTATTTACTTCTCTATTTTTAACAGTTTCGTTGAGGTATCATTGACATAGAATAAACTTCAGATTTTAATTTACAAATAAATTTGATGTATGTCAAATTTAGACATACATCTAAACGTATGTAGATGCATTTAGATGTATGTAGATCCATACATCTGGATCTGTAGAACCATCACAAATCAAAATCCTGAACATATCCGTCATTCTTCAAAGGTTCTTTGCTCCCCTTTGTAAACCCTTTCTACTGCCCCCCCACCAACCAATCAATCTGGGATGGCAACCAGTAATCTATTTTCTTGTCATTATACATTAGTTTGCTTTTTGAAAAGTTTTATACAACTGGAATCATCTAGTAAGCACTCCTTTTGTATAGCTTTAGCTTCTTTCACTTAAATATTTTAAGATTCATCTGTGCAGTTGCATGTTAATTCCTTTTTCCATCACATACTAACATTTTTTAATCCCCTCTACATTGTTTTTTTTAACCAATTCTTCTCATAGGTCCAATATTTTTCATTTACAAGTTATGGTACCAAGTTAATCAGGATTAACGTTTCATGACTGTTTACTATTCACTATGAATTTATTTTCTATAGCTCAACCAGTTCTCAGTATGTCCCCCAATTCAGATCAAAGGTGGAAAAAATGGCAAAATTCACTTTTGCAATCAAGCAGGTCTAGAAGATTAGGGAAAGAATCAGATACATCAATGCTAGAGAACATTTACAAATAATCTCTCCCTGCCTAATTTTCCAGTTTGTAGTATAGAAGTTTGTACCTGTAGAAGCTTTGTGGCTTTTCCACAGGGTAATATTCCCTGGGAATACTCGATCATACTCTTTTCAGGAATGATCTACATTTCAGTCTCCACAGCTTCCTTTAGTCTAGTGTTCCCAATAATTTCCACAATAATATTTAGTGTAGTCCTCAAGTTCTCTCTTATGTAAATTATACTTCCTACTTTCCAGTGTTAGCACATATTTCTCTTTGTTTATGAATTCTTGGTTGTGGAATGCTCACTTGATTATAAATGTGGTTGGATATAAAAGTCAACAAAACTTCTTATCTCTAAGTAAATTTACTCTCCAGACTCTCACACCTACTAGTAAATGTTTAAACACAGTGGTTACTTAACTTCTTTGTGCTGCTTTACTTCATCTGTTAGTAGGATTTTATTAGTCGTGATAGCATGATGATTATGCGAGTTAATATCTTCAGAAACAGTACCTGACACAAATTAAGTACTTAGTGTTTGTTGTTATTGTTATCTTTAACTAATACTCCCAAATCTAAAGAAAAGCACTAATGATGAATTAGTGACTATCTGAGGCTCTTTTCCTATAAGTTGATTTATAGCAAATTGTTGTGACTTCTCTTTTCTGAATTTAATTTTCCCTTAAAATTTCCCTTTCCATAGGTAATAAATCTGTCATATTATGTACTTAACAATATTGGGCAAAGATAGGCCTTAACCTTTTTGATGGGTAGATGAGTTAGGTGAAAGAAAATTTAGAAAACAAATAAAACTTACACAGCCCTGAATCTGAGGCCCTGACAAATGTCAATAAAACTGTTAATTTTCTTTTCCATAGAGTTTTAAAGGCAAACCATTCAATAAAATGCCGCAATTATGTATAAATAATCAGCTATGCACAAAGAGTGCATCATTTCAGTTGAGAAAGTTTGGCTGGTTGTTTGTTTATTTCTGCTATCCTTCTTGATGATGTTTAAAAATATAGTTAGTTCGAGTCCCTTGGAATTTAACATTAATCTAAATTTAACCATTAAGATTTTCAGGTATATGTAAAGTTTTGTTTTGGCTTTGTGTTACTTTTTACTTCCCTGCCATCTCCTTTTGTATTGCAACTTGTACTGATTTATTTACTGCAATCATAATTCATATGTATTTCTGGGCAGCTGTCCTTATGGTAGCAAACCCATAGTAGTTGGGGAAATTATAATTCCATCACCCTTTGGATTTCGTTTCTTAAGAATCATGCTGTAAATTCTTCATTGTCCACAGTCCACAGCTTTAATCATTTTTAATTATGGCTCAAAGCCAGATAACTGTTCAATATTCCATTCACCTACCAAAGACACATGCAAAATCAGGGACAAAACAGTGAACCAATATATAGTAGTGATTACTCGAAGAGTCATAATTGCATCAATAGCTATTACCCTTACTATTACAATACAATGTTTCCAACAGTAGAATTTGCTTTTATACCTGTACAAACTAGAATACTCTTATAACTATAAAATATTGTTTACATCTGTTTCTCCCCTAAAAATATTGTGCCATTATATAGAATAAACTTAATTTGACTAGGAGTACATAATTATTTCATGTATTCCCCTTTTCTCCCTACCATAAGCAAAAGATTTGGTTGGATTTCAATCATAATGATTGCTATGCATTTTAGAATTTTGGGGGATCCCTGGATGAAACAAAAGAAAAATCTCTCTGGCTTTATTTTAAGTCATTTGACAGATATGTAGCAGGATGAATTCTGCCACAATTAAGAATGAACACACTGTAAAATGAGCTGCAACCAGCCATCTGTAGGTAATAAACATTACCTCTCTTTTAGAATAATCAGCTCTTCAATTATCCATTGAAACTTGTACCTAAGAATCTTTTCTCCAATAATATGACTGTTATTATTCCAGAAGCATTCATTTTATAACAAAATGTAAATGTGAAAACAGACATTAGACAAACATATTGCTGAGCTTGGAGAGTCCTTCTGAAAAATACTTTATGCCCAAGGAAAGAGTTTTCAGCTAGACAATATTTAAATGTAAGGAAGTTGAAATCCTGCTGTAAATGGTAAAAGCAGTATTTCCTTGAACTGAGATAAAAGCTTTTAGATGCTGTCTCTCTAATTATGATGTCGCAGTCATTGTGAAATAATTATTTTGATAGACAAGTACTCTCTCTCATCTGCACCCCACCCTTGATTTATATTTCAAGAATTGGCAAAATTAAAGGCCTGACAATCTCACTCTGGCTTCAAATTACTGATATTTACAGTGAGCTAAGGCAATTATAACATATGGTATGCTTTGTCACCACTCTTAGGTGATTTCATCTGATCTTCATATTACTTCCCAGTAATCCCTTGCCATTAGCTTGGGAGATTAAATACTATGGTCGGCATGTCATTGGACTGAAACAGTAGAATGAACTCAGATTATTTTCTGAAAGGCATGTTATTTACTTCAAGGGAAGTATATAGTAAGGTGACTTCTTTAAAACAAACTTCTTTCCTTACGGTAGAGATTAGGTCCTGTTTCCTTAGAATTTGGTGATAATAGCAAATGCAGAAGATAAAAATGTACTATTTAATTAAAAAGAAAGAAAAGTTAATATATTTAGTTTTGTGGGGTTTTTTTCTATTTGGTTAAACTGCATATTTTACTATAGAAACTCAATAACACATAAAGTAAGGGTGAAGATTCTTTTCCTTCCTTCCATTCACTCAAAAAACTAAGAGTATGATCCATGGGTTGGGATTTATATTCCCACTTAGGCATTTGATATATATATATATTAGATTTTTCAGAAGGGGTAGTTTCCAGATCATATTTTGGCTTTATTTTATTCTACAGACCAAAGAATGACATGAAAAAAATCAAACTCCAATCACAAAACTTCGTACTTCAATTTATTGGTGTTTCTGATGGTAGATTAAATAGTTCCTTTCTTCATTTGTTTTTACATTCAAAATAGTTTTGAGCACTTGCTGCATGGCAGGAAATGTGATATGTACAGTAAAAACAGTGCTGAGCAGGATAGAGCTGGTTTCTATCAACATGCAGCTAATGAACAGAAGAGAAGGATAACACAAATAATTCCAAATGGTGCAAATAATGTCTGAATGAAAATGCAGGTAGTGATACAAGTGTAACATGGAAATATCACAGGATTGGCTGCAGACAACCACAATAAAGCAAATAACACAATGAAGCGAGTCACACAAAGTATTTTGATTTCACAGTGCAAATATAAATAACATTCACACTATACTGTAATCTATTAAGTGTACAATAGCATTATTTCTAAAACAATGTACATTCCTTCATTAAAAATTACCTTATTGTAAAAAAAATGCTAACCATCACTTAGGCTGTGGCTAGCAATAATTTTTTTACTGATGGAGGGTTGTGCTGGTTTGAATCTATTATGTATCACTGAAGAACCTTTGTTCTTTTAATCCATTCCTAAGGGTGCAGACTTTTAGTTCCATGAGTGGGGCACTGTGATTTACAAAAACCAAAAATGCCAGAACAGTACTATAAATGGATAAGTGGAAGATTCTGGAAGAATTTAAGGTGATTGATAGGAAGGACCTAGATTACTTTGAAAAGATTCTTGGTGGAAATATGGATTCTATAGATACTTGTGATGAGACCTTAGGAAGCGATGATGAATATGTCATTGCAAATTGGAAGGAAGGTGACCCTTGTTTTAAAGTGGCAGAGAATATGGCAAAATTCAGTACTGGTGTTGAATTTGAAAGCAACGAGCTGACATACTTAGGTGAAGAGATTTCCAAATTAAATGTGGAAAATGCAGCCTGGCTTCTCCTTGCAGCTTATAGTAAAATAAAAGAGGAAAGGGATGAGCTGAGAGCCAGACTCTTAGAAACAAAGAAACCAGAAATTGATGGCTTGGAAAACTCTGAGTTTCTGGAACATGAGTCCTCAGAGAATAGAGCCCTATGTGAGGATTTAACCAGACAGTCATGTAAGGAGAAGCCAGGATTGGAAATGGAATTACCCAGAAAGGACTTGTGGAAAGTCCTATTGTCTGGTGGTTTGGAACCCATGTTTAATGCATAATATATTGTCAGATATTTTGTGTGATCTCTATGAACAGAACCACTGCCAGTCTGAACTAAGAGGGACAGAAAAGGGACAGTTTGAAGGAAAAATCACTTCAAAGGCAGAACCAGGGAAACCAAACTCTGGAGCTAAGATGCCTCAGGCCAGGAGAGCAGACTAACCCATGCATGTGGAAAGTGTGAGTTTGTCCTGAAATTTGCAGAGGGTGGGCCTTCTGCCCCACTTTTCAGAAAGAATATTGCTGCCTCAGGGACTGGGGAGAGTCTGACCATGACTCCACTCTTCGGAGAGTGATGAGTCTATGCTCCAGAGAAGGCAGAGTCCAGGTGCCACTCAGATGCTTGAAGAGCATGGAATGGAGAACCAGGGGGTCTCGCCAGTGCTCTCCAGTGCTGCAACCCTCAGTTAGTCCTGGGAGAGAACAGGGTCACTGCATAAGCCCTTGGACAGGATGGAGCTGCTGGTCTCTCAAGCCATGTGGATAAAACATTATTCTATAAATGATTCTCAGAACTTAAAATCCTATGGAATTTGCCCTGCAGTTTTCAAAACTGTTTGAGTCCAGTGACCCTTGTTCTTCTTTCAATTTCTCCCTATGGTAATGGGACAAATTTATCCTATAACTGTCCCCTCCTTTGTATATTGGAAGCAAATAACTTGTTCTAATTTTCACAGGTCCACAGCCAGAGGGGAATTTTGCCTTAGGACAAGCCACACCTGTTGCTTGTGTTATGAAATGTATTTCTTAAACAATAAGATTTGAAAGTTAAACTGACAACTTGATCTATTGGCTTCAGAATGGATGTTGGTTTAGCAGGCAATGAAACAACATTAATCTTGATATACATCTCTGTGCTGGCTTGAAAGTATTATGTACTGCAGAAAAGCTATGTTTTAATCCCGATCCAATCTTGTGGGGAGCAGCCATTTCTTTTAATCCTGATTCAACACTGCACAATGGAAATTTTGATTAGATTATCTCCACAGTGATGTGACATGCCCAATTGTGGGTGTCACCTTTGATTAGATGAAGATGTGACTCCACCCATTCCAGTTGGGTCTTGGTTAGTTTACTGGAATTCTTTAAAAGAGGAAATATTGTGGAGAGAGTAAAAAATGACAGAAGCTTCAGAGCCAACAGAGACAGAGAGAGCCGACAGAAACTTCAGAACACAGCTGACACAGATGCTGACACTTGGAGAAAACAGACATGGATGTTTGGAGATGCTTGGAGCCCAGCAGACATTGCCATGAGATATTAAGCAAGCCAGAACCCAGAGAGAGCCAAGGGAAGTGAAGAGATGGAAAATCAGCCTTGCAGAAGCAAAGTAGGAATTCCCACAGGAACAGAGACTGAAAGCAATGGGGGACAGGAGCAAGGGACCAGCAGAAGCCAGCTATATCACTACCCAGCTGATAAAGGTGTTCCTGACCCATTGGCCTTCCTTGAATTAAAGTATATTCCCATGGATGCCTTAGTTTGGACATTTTTATAGGCTTAGAATTGTAAACTTTTAACTTATTAAATTCACTTTATAAAAGCCATTCCAGTTCTGGTATATCACATTCTGGCAGCTTGCAAACTAATATAATCTCCATCAGAGTTCTTGGGTGACAAGATGCTTTGCCAAGGAGCAGTCATATTTTGAAAGAATTTTTTTTCTGTGAATTATGTCTCAACCGTGGGCTTAGAATATTCAGTATACCATGTTGTAAACAGATATGCATTCATCTGGGCTTTGGTCTTCCATTTATAGATGACAGGCAGAGTCAAATTAGCATAATTTTTAAGGGCCTTAGGATTTTCAGAATAGCTGCAACTTACAGTCACTAGCTGTACTTTTCCCTAATAAGAAAGTCAGCTTGTCCTTTGAAGCTTTGAAACCAGGCACGAACTTCTTTTCTCTAGCTTTGAAATTATGAGATGACATCTTCTTCCAATACAAAACTGTTTCTTATACATCGAAAATATGTTTTTTAGGGTAGCTGCCTTCATCGACTACTTAGCTAGATCTGGTGGAAAACTTGCTATAGTTTCTACATCAGCACTTGCTGCATCATCTTACTTTTACACTATGGAGATAGTTTATTTTCAGGCAACAGTCTCTGCTGACTTCCAACTTTTCTTCTGCAGCCTCACACTTCTCCCAGCCTCCGTAGAATTGAAAGACTTTGGAAATAGTCTTTGGTTTAAGGTAATTTTGTGACTACTTTGATCTTCTGTCCAGACCACTAAAAGTTTCTTCATATCAACAATAAGGCTGATTCGTTTATTTTATCATTCATGTGTACAGTGGAGTAGCACTTTTAATTTCCTTCGAGGACTTTTCTTTTGCATTCAAAACTGGGCTAAACATTTGGTGCAAGAGGCCTAGCTTTTAGCCTATCTGGGCTTTGAACGTGCCTTCCTCACTAAACTTAATCATTTCTAGCTTTTGATATAAAGTGAGAGATACGCGACTTTTCCCTTCACTTGAACAATCAGAGGTCATTGTAAGGCCATTAGTTGACCTGATTTCAATATTGTTGCTAGGGAA
This sequence comes from Tamandua tetradactyla, assembly GCF_023851605.1. Lineage (NCBI taxonomy): Eukaryota > Metazoa > Chordata > Mammalia > Pilosa > Myrmecophagidae > Tamandua > Tamandua tetradactyla. The sequence goes on from NC_135332.1 coordinate 132,157,488, forward strand.
CAATATTGGGAGGCCCAAGGAAATGGGAAGGCCCAAGGAGAGGGAGAGAAAACTGTGAACTGGTAAGTTGATGGAGTAATCAAAACACACAACATTTATCAATTAAGTTCACCATCCTATACAGGCACAGTTTGTGGAGTTCCCAAACAATTACAATAGTGACATCATAGATAACTGGTTACAGAGCATCATACCAGATATAATAATGAAAAAGGTTGAAAGAGTGTGAAAATTACCAAAATCTGACAGAGAGACATGAAGTCAGCACATGCTATTGGGAAAATGGCACTAATAGGCTTTCTCAATACAAGGTTACTACAAACCTTTAATTTCTAAAGATCACAGTATCTGTGAAGTGCAATAAAATGAGGTATGCCTGTATTTGAAAGAAAGAGGCAAAACTTTAAATGGAACAACTGCTGATCCCAGAATATCCAGAAAACCTGTCTGAAAATCCAAGAGACTCTGATTGCCTATTAAAACTAACAAGAGTTCACTGAAATGTTAAGGTATGCATCAATAGATAAACGTCATTAGAGTTGCATGCACTAAAAATTAGAAATTATACAATGAAAACTATAAAAAAAAATAAGTAAACCAAACAAGATGTGAGTAATACTGATACCAAGAGGAATTTAACATCTATGATATAGGAACTTCAAGTGCCTTACTCAACTATTACCTATGAGTAGATGCTTGGTATTTCATAAATATTCAATAGCTATTTCTTCAATGAATATATAAATGAGATACATAATTTTATATATGACATGAAGACCTAAGTAAAAAATGTTTCTGGATAGCAAAGTGGTCTAGTATATATATTTTTTAAAATGTTAATTCTCTGTTTTAAAAGTGTCAATCAATCTAACCCTTATGGCAATTACCATTAAAATCCTAAATGAATATAATGAAACTAGTTAAGCTAGTTAAGCTATCAAAACTTCATACAGATGAGGAAATACACAAGAATAGCCAAGAAAATTTTGAATGAGAAAAACATTATCAGAGAAATTTTTATATAGCAATGTATATTATAAATATTAAACAATTAAATTTATTATATTAAATAAATAGCCACAGAAATAATTGAAAATATTTATAAAGAATTGAAAAAAAGACCCATGAATATATGCAATGTAAAATATGACGCAGGTTGTATTTCCAATAAATGAATAAAGATAAATATTACACAATAAATTATATTAGAAATATTAACTATCCCTCAAGAACAAATAAAATTGGATTTCTGCTACACATACACAATGTGGCTATCATTTATCATTAGAATATCCTGATTCTATTTAGGCTCCATGGTAACAATGTACTTCTAAGACTTGTTTAAAGATAGGCATAACTGTGTGACTTTCTTCGGCTAATAAAATCACTAGATGTTTGACATTAAATAGTAGGGTTTTTAAGAGCCAGTGTGAGGTTCTGCACCACTTTTTTATTTACTTCATCATCTCAGAAGCGCGTATAAAAGATAAAATTACCATTACCCTGGGCTGCTGACTGATACTTATTAGCAGAACCCTCCTATCTACCAGTATTAGATATGTAGGATAAATGAGAATAAACTTTGTGTTTAACAACAGATTTTGGAGGTGCTTGTTAAAATAACATTTTTAACTTATTGGATGGAAACACATATGAATTTCCTATGTATTTAGAAGTTAAATATATAAAAAACAAACTGTTGAAGACTATATAGCGGAACGTAGTTAAGATTTTAAGATAAGAAAGGAATTTTAAAGTTTAAAAGACTTGACTGGGTACAAAGAACAGTTATATACTATACGTATAACATAAACAAAATTAAAAGATGAGTGAACGATTTGATGAAAAGGTTTGTAGGATAAGTTAGTAACTATAGGGCATGAAAAATGCCAACTTAAAACTACTATAAATCAAAAAGAAAAAAGGTAACTAACTTTATCAACACAAATAGAAATGATATGCACAAGCAATAAATGGAAGAAGAATCCTCAAGGAAATAACATTTCAGAAGAAGTCAATCAATTACTTACGGAAAAATGTAAACTAAAGGGTATATATTTTTACTCATCATATATTTTCAAACATTAAAATATTAAATTGTTAAAATCCAGTGAGGGCTGGAGAAGGGGTCACTCTCATTCATGCTGGTGAGATTCCATATTAGCACATTTTATATTTGGAAGACCTTTTGCTAGATCTATTAAAATTTAAAATTTCTTTAACTTCTGCTTCAGAGGTTCCACTTATAGGATTTTATCTTATATACATACATGCTAAAAATAGAAATGCAGTTGAATTTTATATACTGACCTTCATCCTACAAACTTGCTAAATTTATCTAATAGTCCTAGTAGGTATATAGATGCTTCTAGAATTTGCTTCTATATATTATTCCCTAGGAAGCTGATACAAAATTTATTTATGATGAACTGGCTGAACAACTAGATTTGTTCTCACATATATGGAAAGTGAATAGCAATAGTAATTACTGATTGCCTTTGATTTTTGGAAGAAAAGGTATTACCTGTGAAACAGGGTTATTTTGAAATGGTGACATTGTCTTAAACCTCTTCTGGGGTTTGATTACAAACAAATTTGTTTGATTACAAACAAATATATTATAATAACAAAATACATAATATAATAATTATTTTTTTTTACTAAACACTACGCTTACATGCAAAGAAGCATATAGAAAGTAACTTTACAATGGTGAGTCCTGGTAGATTCTATCTTAACCAACTGAGCTAAGTTAACATCACCAGTGATAAGTCATGTGAATGCCATCTACCCACTGATATGAAGTGATGAAAAGAGACCTCACCTTTGCAGTATTCTTTCTTCAAATCCATAACCCAAGTCTAATCATTAGAATAACATCAGGCAAACTAAAATTGAAGAATATTCTACAAAATACCTGGTCAGTAATCTTCAAATTTCTCACGGAAATGAAAAACAGACAAGGACTGGGAAACTTCCAGAGATCAGAGGACACCAAGGAGAAATGATAACTTAATTAAATGTGTTATATGGGAAAGAACGTTAGTTAAAAAACTGGTGAGGCAGAAATCTATAGTTTAGTTAATAGCAATGTACAGTTAGCAATTTGTTAATTTTGACAAATACACTATAGTTATGTAAGATAAAAATATTAGGGGAAGCTGAATGAAGAGACTATAGGAACTCTTTGTAACAATCTTTGAAGCTTTTCTTTAAATCTAGATTTATTCCAGGTTAAGTTTATTAAAAAATTACATGGTGTAAAAAATATACTGTGAGCTTTCCCCCTTAATTCTCTCATATCTAAGGGATTTACTTCTCCAATTTTATGAGGAGTAATACACAAGCCTTATTACTTATAAGTTTTAGAAGAATGCCTAATAAATTATCAGTCTCTGCTTTAAAACTGAATATATATTTCTTTCCATATTTCTAGAAAGTCAACAGCAGAGGATTAGAACTCAGTACTTAATTCCACAGTTTAATGACTATTTATAATCTAAGTCTTAGCTAAAAACAAACAAGCCAAAAGCCTAGTTGTGTTCTCCATTCCAGATGACTTATTAAAACAGTAAATGATAATGTAGAGTGGCTTGGCTGAGTCCAATGTGTGATATAATTTTATCAGGAAATGTGTTAGATTGCTGAGTTGCTAGTCTCATGTCCAATTTATTCATGGTGAAAAGTTGTTTGGAGGCAATTCAGTTAATATACTAACTTATTTTTATCTTTCCCATATTGTTCAGAAAGGAAACTGTTTTTATTCCCAAGTATGTTGCCAAGAAAAATTAATTCATTGGAAAACATTAATAATTATGTGATAATTTCAATCTCAATGTCACACTGGTACATGCAAATTAATGGTACCAGAATATTTCCATACAATTGAGCAGCTTCCAAAAGTGATTTCTAAAAATTAGCTTGTTATAGAGGGAAATAATTTCTCACAGTGTGAAATAAAACACACACATACAAAATCATACTAATCACTATGTCTAATTTATACAATGATAGTCCTTTATACGGAGACATAGCCTGCGGGTGTTATGACATTATAATTTATCTAAACTTCAGATTTATGCAGTAAATTTCTTTAAGGAATGACAATTATTAAATTGATGTTATGGGGAACCACATTATTTTATGAAAACCCATTCATTCAATCCTTTATTCATTGAACAAATATGCATTAAGCTCTTGTAGAGTGAAAGCTTTGTGCTACACTCTAGGAATGTAGTGGTAAAATAAGGAACATGTCCCTCACTCACAAGAATTAAAAGTAGTGGGGAAAAACAAGTAAGAAATGACTTTTAAAACTGCTATTAATATTGAGTATTTACTACATTTCAAGCTCAGTTCAAAACATTTACCCTAAAATGATCAACAAATAAACTGCAATAGGTACTAAAAATACACAGGATACCATGATAGATAATAGCAGGCAGAGACTGGCCAGACTGTGAGGGGCCCACTTTGGCTGGGGAGTTCAAGACAGGACTGTTTAATGAGGCAATATTTATTAAATGAAGGATTGAACAAAAGCTTGCCATGCTGGCAGAGAAAGGCGTGTTCCAGAAAATGGTATTATAACAGGCCCAGGGCTTGATAAAGAAAAGAGATTAGAATATATAGGGACTTCAAAGAATGCTAAAGATAAAGTATCATCATCAGCTTGGATTATCATAGTCCTTGAAGAAATGAGATTAGTATGCACAAGGACAAGAGAAGGGCTGGAGTTGAAACAGACGTATTAGGGGTCTTACTATGTGCTTAATATGTGCTAGGCATGATGTGCAATTCTTTGGACAGGAGATAGTGTGAAACCTTACATTTACAGCATGTGGTTAATCATATTAAAAATTGAAGTAGGTGTGTATTAGAAAGGTTATATAACTAGATAAAAGCCACAAAGGTTAAGAAGTGATTCATCCTGGATTCCACATTGACAGTTTAATAATAGCAACAAAACAAAATGCCAAGCCAGAGAGTACGAACAACTTGGACACTGTTTAAGAGCATAATCTTAAGATAATGTTGACCTTGTTTTATATCCAAGCCTCACTACTTACTAGATGTAAGACAACATACTTAAGTCTTGATTTACTTATCCATAAAAATTGTTGATAATAATAAGAACTACTTCATGATATTTTGGCAGATTAAATGAAAATAATAGACATAAAATTATAGAAAACACTAAAAATTGTTATCTAATGGTATTAATAGGTACTAATATTTATAATAAATACTAGTCTTTGTATTAGTAATAATATTGAATAAACAAAATATTATGGCATTATTTATTTTTAGACCTTAGAATGTAAAATCTATTTCTCATAAAAATAATTACCAATTGTTATATTTTTAATAATTTGTATAAATTTACTCTTACAGTTTAGAAATGTAAGCATTTTTAGGAACTGACATAACTTAATATTACCCTCAAAATTTAGTTTGCCAAACATTCTCTTGAAAAGTACAATCATAAAATTGATATCCAAAAGGTTTGCTTAAATTGCCACAAATGTTGGCATGTTGCTTTCAAGTCAAATGAGTGCTTAGATAGATTCATTACAGAGAACTCTATTTGAATTAAAGTTTTAAAGAGGCTTGAAAGCATGAAAGAGTTTTTGTTAACCGAAGAAAGAAGTTCTGAATATTGAAAAAGAAGTCTAATACAAGAGTCTTGAACCGAGAAAAATCAAAGGAAGCTGTTTCAATAAGATGCTTACAGTAAGAAGAATTACTGTATGCCTATATTTGTTTGTGGAAGAAGAAAGCATGTGGTGTTAGATACAATAACTGCACAATCAATTTAAGAATGTCATGGAAGAAATGAAGCATCAATTGTTTTTTTTTGCTGCCCTCAAGCTCACCCTGAAAATAAATAAAACCCATTACAGGGAAAGAGATGAAAATTAATAGAGTGCCCAGCATAATAATTGAATGCAAAATCATTTATGTGGAGAACTTTTAAAAGTTCTTGCCCTGAAGATAAAATATGGCTGCTTATCTTTAAGCTGAAAAAGCTTCAGTTTGAAGGAGCCACTGGAGAATTAACAAAGAGCCAAAAATAGTAAAAATTCTCAATAAAAGTTAGTTAAATTAGCATATATTTTAAACATTATATTTAACACACACTACATGTTGAAATAATGAATTAATGCAGTTTTAAAAAGTATTGAATAATTCAGTTGTATATTATTCAAACTACTATACATTTTATGTAATTGAGTGAGAAGCTGTGATAAATATTGCAAACTACTTAATATAAACTAGTGAAAATTTCAGCTAAATTCATTCATCTTCTCCACTAATTTTCATGTGGCATCTTTGTAGTAGGTGATAAAAGAATATAGATGCATTTGTTTAGTATCTACCCCATTTCATTCTCATACTATATTATGCACTCATTGTTAACAGGGCTAGAAAAAAGAATTAGATTATTAGATATAGGAAAAATCACCATAAATGCAAATATTTATAAGCATTACTAAAAATTCTGAATTTTTGCCTACAAGAAAAATTTGTCAGAGAATGTGATTTTTTTTTTCCCTAAGAAAAAGCAATTACATTAAAGAAATCTTTCTAATTTGAATATGTAGATTTTGGCCCAATAGACGTCATTTTTTAAGGCTCAATTCAAGGAGATTTTTGTTTTGTTTTGTTTTGTTGTCAGTTATTCTCCTTAGGAAAGAAAGAAGTAGGAAAGAAAGAAGTTGGTTATTCAATAGGACATTACACTATAGTTAATTGTTTTTGTGATGATTTCCTCCACTGTTAACTCTTGGTCCTGAACAATATTTTATTTACTATTGAAAACGCAATTTCTAATACAATAGTAGGAATCTGGAAGTCATGTTGATGATTTTGATAAATGAATGAATGAATAAATGAATGGCAAGATGTTCAAATAAAATGCTTCATCATTATTTCCAGCATAGGTACAAAAGAGGATATTTCATAATCATGAGATTTTCATTTTGGAAAAACAAGCTCAGTTAGCCATATTGTCCAAACAAATTATCATCAAATTATGAAAAAAAACCACTACGGTTATTTGATGTCTAGTAATCTAAAACTTCAAAACAAATCTAATTATTTTTCAACTTTTCAAAATAAATCACTATATTAAAGACATAATTAAAAATTTATTCATTGCTTTATGTAGCTCCAAATGAAACAACTAAACCATACATAATATGGAGATTAGAAGAATTACAGAACTTGAAAAAAGTGATGAATCAAGAAAAAATCCTATCTTTAAGGAGAAAATAATTAACTAGTCTGCAAAAACTTCTCTGTGTGAATATATGAAAAAATGTCTTTTAAATAATGTTCTTTAAAACTTCTGTAGTTATAAACATAGCCAATTTTTCCCAAGTTTTTAATTATGTCTTAACAACTAATGAAACATCTCATAGTTCAAAAATCAATTTTTCAGGCCACCAGATTTTGATGAATATAAACTACAAAACTTGCATTTAACCAATTTTAATTAAAACGCTCTTTTATATTACTTCATTATTGCTATTGTGCTATATGAGATAATATGATACTAATGATAAGTGTTCTTTAAGTGTATTGGAAGTTCTGAGGGAAATTGCAAGAAACAGCTTCTCTTTCAGCTACTAAGAAACAATGAGATAGTCTAGTCAGTGTGACAAAGTGTTTGCTCTGATTCTCAACATGCACAGTGTGGCAACATTATGTATGTCTGTAAAAGAAGAGGTCTCAAAGCAACTCCCTGGCTGAGAAGCCTTGGATAACTAACTAACCATTCTGAACTATAGCAACTTTTTCTGGATGAAGAAAGGGACTGGATGATAATTTGTATAATTTTTCTTGGGTTTAATAATTATTACTAAATGTAAATCACCTAACACGGTGCAAGGCACTGGAAAGATCTGTGCTCCTACTATCCTTTGCTTGTCGTCATTAACTAGTATAAGTATATTCATTTTTTTCTTTCACACATTTATTCATTCATCCAACAAATATATATTCAGTACCTATCTGGCAATGTGCAGGGTCACGGGAATGAAAGGCAAGTAAGACCCAGTTCTTGCTCACAGGCATCTTGAAGTTTACAAGGAGGACAATTTACAAATAAATTCAGCACATTATTGAATAAGCTAAAGAGGGGTTCTTCAGAGGTATACATAAAAGGGGGTGCTTAATTCTACCAAGGAGAGTGAAGAAGTGGAACCCAGATAAAGACTCATTGAAGAGGTAATGTAAGAAGAATTTTAGCCTCGGAAACATGGAGGACAAAACTATCTGGGCTCATGGGTAGTCCTGTAAATTTGGAATGAGAAGTTTTGGGGATGGGAGAACATGGAAAGACCTGCAATGAGAGAGGTCTACAGGAATCAAATCGTAGAGAACACTTGTTCTATGGAGAGTAATTGTAATGATATAGAAATTAGGAAAGGTTAAAAGAGTTCAAACAGGATATTAACATGAACAGATGATATCAAAAAGAGACAGTGCTGCCTTTCTTATTTTCAGTAGTCGTACTGCTTAACTCTAGGGCTGCCATCATCACACAGTTATCAGAAATTTGAAGTTTCTAAGACAATGGTCAACAGAAGTAAGGTGCTTGAGGAAGGAGTCTGTTTCCTTACTTGAACAAAGTAGTTATGTCAATTCGTGGTGGGGCTGGAAAGCATTCTCAATCAGCAATATTGGGTACATATTAGAAAAAGTAGAATGAGTTATGTGAAAAATCGAGTGATAAAAATAAATTAGAAAAATTTATATATAGTGAACTAATTACAGTTATGATAATGAAATAGAATTAATAGGAATTGGTCTCCAATTTAAAAAGAGAGAAAAAAAGAGAAAATGTTACAATTTCCAGACCAATCTGCTGCTTCTGAAGACTTGGGAGATGGGGGGCTGTTAGTAGTTTAGGGTGGTATTTACTGAGATCAGAGGCACAGGTTTAGGAAGCTATTTTATTTTTGATGGAGGAAATGGTAAGATAATAGATAGTTTTGATCACGTTAATTTTGAGATGTCTTTAGGATTCATGGGTGGGAAATTCCTGTATGCCTAATTTACATGTTTCTATATGGCCCTGAAAGTTTGAAGAATGTGGGCTAGACACACACATTTGTACAAGTCATGAACATCTCGGCAGAAATTGAAAGCAGGTGGATGAATGAGATTGTCTAGGAAAATACATTGAAGATGAAGAGTTTAAGTGTAGACACCATTTTCACAACCTTACTTTATAATGCAGGGTAAGAGCAGTTGCAAAAGAACTAAAAAAATAAGTCTTTTGGATCTCTCATATTTTTTTTTATGACAGAGACCCAACAAAGAATGGGTCTCAGATTAGATGTCAATGGCAGTAGACTTTTAAAAGTGCATTGATTAAGTGTTGGACTCAGAGGGCCCCAATGGATTTTGAAAGGAAAAAAAAAGATTAATGGTGACTTTAGTTGTTTTCCTGGAGTTGGGGTGTGTGTGTGGGGGGGGGGGGGAGGACAGAAAATACCTGATATGAGGTAAAGGGGAAAAATAAGAGGGGGCGATTTATGTTTATTTTTCCCATATCATTGTTATTCACTCATTCTTTTAGGATATTGTGGAGTTAGAGGATTATTACATACTCAAGATCTACTAATTTCTTTTTCTCTCTCTTCCGTCTCTCCTCTCATCTCTTCTCCTCTCCTCTTTCTTTTCTCTACACTCCTCTTCTCTCCTCTCTCTCCACCCCCCTTTCTCTCTCTCTCTCTATTTCTCCCTCTGTTCATTGTGGTACATGAATACCAAGGCCAGATAATAGCTTGTTATACTACTACAAACCAATATTTTTAATACGAACTGGGTCCATAAAGTTCCCAGAGAATATAATTCCAACATTCAAGTGTTAAGCCATATTTAAATACTAGGAGAAGTGTCAAATGAGGCTTAAATAATTTTTTCTGCCTTGTATTAGTAAAGAAGGATATGGAGAGGTAAATGGATCTATTTCCCATTATTTTAACCTACATGTCTTACATAGGCAAAAAGAAAATGACACAGTCACATTAAGCAAAAAAACTTTCTTTAAATGATCCCAATACTATTCAAGCATATTTAGAAACTGTGACATTGTTATTCAAATAAAACATGGAAGAGACTAAAATCCGGAGTTAGGTGGCAGTTTAGAATGATATATTTTTAAGGTTACAAATCAAGCTGTTATTCTTATACAGTTTAGATTATTGTTTTATTGTTTCCCCCACTGAGCAAATTAATTTCTTAAGCAGAAGGCTTACATAAAGAAATTTAAGAGCCATGCAATTTATATCAGATTACCTACAATATGGGATTTAGACATGCAATTTTATATCTGAATATTCGAAAAACACAGAGACATTACTGCCCTGTTGGAAACCATGAACGTAAACGACTTATTTTTAAAAAACAATCTATTACTTAGGATTATTTTCAGTTGGCTACTTCAAAGTAACACATTAATAAGCATCCTGCAGTTGGGGGGAGAAGAAAGTACATTATGCCTGGAATTAAAACAGGCTTTGATTTTTTTTCTGGAAAGCTCTTCTGCCAATCAAACCAGTGGATATTCAATTTTAATCATTAGAAAATTTTGGAGATCGTAAACAAAATATTTTTACAGAACCACACAGATCCAGGCCAATGTTCACATTTCTAACTTGGCTGGAGTTCCTTAAATGGCCAATGCCAGGCTGTTTCGAATGTTGTATTGAGCTTTGTCAATAAAAGTGATCCTCTCTCACTTTCTCCTATTTAAAACTTTAGCCCTTGAATATATTTTTGATTTTTTTTTTTACCTACAATAAAATTAATTATTTTTTGTGTATAGATCTTTGACAATCAAGACAAGGAACAGTTCCATCACCCCCAGAAAATTATTACTACTTTGCAGAGGTGGATAGATTAATATTGTCTGGTTTTAAGGGGAAAAACATGACTGACAAGTTTTTATTCAATGGTACATTTCTAGGTGCATAAAGAGGCCACAAGTTAACATTGTTAAAGAATCAAACACCTGCTAAACAAGTGTTGCATTTAATAAAAACCATCTAAGACAGAAAAAGAGACATGAGGCCACCACGGAGAATTGGCCATCCAAAGTTGCATTTCTGTTGTAGGACACTTCACCTTCAAGGAAACACCAGATACACTGGAGAAGTCTCTACTGTTAAAGTAGTGGGGCTGGAGGTGCTCAGGGGTTGGCACACTAGTTGGCCAGATGCAGTGAACTAAAGTGAGGCACCTAAAGATGAGGAACTTGTGTTATGGGAATGCCGCCTCCACTGTGAGAACCTACAAGTCTAGGGCAAGTTATCTGGTACCTCTAAGCAACTTCCCTCAGGTCCCATCTAGGTAGGCCCTCACTATATCCATTGCAAAAAAACACTGAAGATGACAATCAATCTCTAGTCCAACAGTCTTGCTCTCTTTTTCTTCCTTCAACCTCTTGCGAATGGTATGCCAAGGGAAACGGTTCTGAGCTCTCAGGAAACAGGGTCTTAGATGTTTTTGAAGGTTGAGAGGCATAAAACAGCAATCTGGAAATACCTTTCATCTTATGTCACTGATTGAGCTTTAGTCTTGATTTCTCTTCTACTTGCTCCTCTGCTCCCTGCTCATACATTCCCACCCCCCAGACAGAAATATTGGCATGAAACAGCTGTAGGTGATGATCTCTATTGGGATTGTCCAGCAGAAAAGATTGTTTTTTGGTTGTTTTTTTTTTTTTTTTTGTCATTCTGCAGTTCCCATTTCACCACCACTTTAATAGAGGGGTATTCACTTTTCACCAGTAGTTTATTCAGGTCGATACAGGTCTGGTCTTTTACGATGGTACACACTTTATTCCACTCTTGCAACCATCAGGTTCAGGAATTATAAAAGGAATTTTAATGCCAAACACAATGTCATAAACCAAGGCTGTACTGTTTTGAGACTGAATTTTGCTGCTGAAGGTCATATTGACACTGCAAGATTGTCCTATATGCAGCTGGCAGGGCTGAGTGGGACACAGGCTCACTTTTACTTCCTTTATAATTTGGACCTCAGAACCGCAGTCCTTGAAATACATGGACTTGCCCAGGGTGGCAGCACTGAGTGCTGGGGCAGGAGTGCCGTGACCAGGAAATGCATCACAGCTGAGCAGTGTGCAAGCGCAAGCCAGCCAGATGAATGGTTGACAGCTATATCTCCCAAACAAATTTGAATATATATATATATATATATATATATATATATTTATTACAAACTCTACTGATATCAGATGTATAGGACATAATTTGCTAGTAATAATAATTTATACTACTCTTTAATGTAAATTCCAGATAGCCAATTGATTCCCATAAAGTTTTTTTGTTGGTTTTTACCGGATTCATGTAACTGAAGCCAAACTACAGTGGTCATTTGCCAACTGTAGTTCTGATGACAACTGACATGTCAGTCGGCATGCTTTCTTTGGTTAATGAGTATATTAGTTAGGGTTCTCTAGAGAAACAGAATCAACAGGGAACACTCTCAAATATAAAATTTATAAAAGTGTCTCACATGACCATGGGAACACAGAGTACAAAATCCGTGAAGCCAGCGATTCTGATGGAGGGTCTGGATAAACTCCACAGGAGAGGCTCACCAGCCGAAACAGGAAGAGCCTCTCTCTTCTCAATCCTCGTTATGAGGCTTTCAGTGATTAGGTTAAGCATCACACATTGCAGAAGACACGTCCCTTTGGCTGATTACAAATGGAATCAGCTGTTGATGCAGCTGACATGTTCATGATTTAATTCTATGAACTGTCCTCATTGCAACAGACAAGCCAGCACTTGCCCAACCACCACTTGGCCAAGTTGGCACATGAACCTGACCGTGACAATGAGTAAGACAAAAGTGAAGCAATGAAGACATATGTCTTCAATGACATTTATATAAATGAAAATGAAACATACGATATGGTCCTTTGTGTCTGGCATCTTTTATTTATTTATTTATTTATTTAACATGGGCAGGCACCAGGAATTGAACCCAGGTCTCCCACATGGTAGGCGAGAATTCTGCCACTGAACCACCATTGCTCACCCTGTCAGGCATCTTTTATGTGGCATCATTTCTTTGAAGTTCAGTCATGATGTATCATGTATAAGTACCGCATTCCTTTTTGCTATTGAATAATATTGCATTGTATGGATATGCCACTTTTGTTTGCACATCTACCAAATGATGAACATTTGGGATATTTCTACTTTTTGGCTACTATGTGTAATGACTGTTTCCATAATCTCCCTAAATAAACTCAATGTCCTCCAGCAGAAAAACAAATCTGCCAATTGTCCTGGTCTTTACCTCCATTCCCTAGTAGCAATTCCATGCCTTGTAGCAAGAGGGAAATATTGTAGTATTCACAGATAAATTGTCATGGGTTCCCACTGTCATCACTGAGATTCAGTAATTTGCTTAAGTCAAAGCTTCTTGATTTGTTATATCCCCTTTGGTTAATTTCTAAAGACTGTAAAGAGTTATTTTTGAGAATCTTGTTCAGTTTTATTATGACTGGGGTACATAGTTTGCCAAAATCCAGATGTCCCAGCTCCCACAGTTGTTATTTTCATATGTTTAGTGTTTTTTTGTTTGTTTTACCATTATCAGCTATAATATGCTAAATTAAATTAAATTTACATCACATATTTATTGAGCTCCTACTATATGCCAGGTATAGGCTAGAAGATTAGTGAAAGGAAGGAGGGAAAAGATGAATTAAGTTACATTTTATGCCTTTAATGAATGCTATATCTGGAAGAGAAATGGTCAAAAAAATAATTACGTGAAGGCATAAGTGCTAGATGTAAGGATATACCAAGCACTATGGATCACATTTAAAATGTAATGACTCATTCTAACTGATATGGGAACTCATGGAAAATCTTCTCAGGTAGATAAGAGAATAACATACCTAGAAGTAAGGAAGATTAAAATTATAAAAAAAAACTTTGAGTGGAATCAAGAGAATTCCTATATGGCTGAAATGTCAACAGTATACTTGGAGAGTAAAAGTAAGGCTTGAATGCCATATGCTGAGCTACATAATAAGGATACTTCAATGCCATACCAGGAATTTGGGGTTTCCATTGTTAATTATGGAAGTTACATGATCAGTTACATGTCAGATCTCTGACAATTAAGAATTAACTATCAGATATAGGTAAATAGATAAGAAATGAATAAGAATAGAGTATTATGTAGAAATTGTAAAAGACCAGATTTGTTTGTCATATACCATTGAAGAAATTAACATTTGCTACACCAAGGAAATGGCTTGGGGAATTTGAGGCTCTCAATTTTCTTCATCACAAAAACTACCTCATTTGAAGTATAATCTAATTAAGGACTAGAATATCTATGCAAATGTAGAATTTAAGAGTTGTTCCTTAGTTTCCCTTAATTTACTCTTCAAAACAAAGGACCTAACATTACCTCTCCCATCTCTACTTTTTCACAGAATTCTGGCGTGACTACGTTAGATAACTCAATTTAGGATTGGGTGTGAAAAAAAGAGCATCTTCACTCTCCTTATGGTGTGGCTCATTCTGTTTACATGAGGTATATGATGTGCATTTTTGACCCCTACTTTCATGAATATTTTTGGCCTTCCTTCTCCCATGGAGTAACATGCCCACTTGAAATGTAGATATTACTTTTTATTCCAGAATTTCCACTTCCTGGAAAGACCTCCATTGCACCAAATGTGCAAAACCCTCTTGAGATATGAGAAAAATGGCTAAATACAGAGTACTAAGTGCTAATAAAATAATCACTTGGCCTGAACTAACTGAAGTAGTAATAAAAGCAATCTAAAATACATTTACTGCCCCAGTTCAATTGGTTTCTTTAGCTAAAAAGCAAGCGAAATATTTTTTATAGGGGATTTGTAAGAATTAAAGAAAATAATGTACACTGGGCACATGTCTTACGTCTATAGTAAGCTATAGGTATTAAAGAAATTTCAGTTATTGTGCTGATATTATAATTAATGGAGGGAGCAGAAACCTCTCATATAGGAGTCCTGTTTTAATTTTGGTTCTATTATTCACCAGTTTTGCAGCCTTAAGCAGACAGAGATTGTGAAAATTGGTGTTTAGACTAGAAGATTGCTATAATCCCATTGGTCTCTAATATGAAGGATCATATGGATTAGAGAAACAAATAGACAATATAGAGTTATACCACAAAGGAATGGATAGCTTCTAGGCTGATCTCTGTTGTCAGCACTTGGTTCCTCTCCTAAAATACACTTTTGTCTAAGAAATAAACTATAATCAACAAAAGAGGATTAAGAGGGCTGTGCAAAGCTTCAAAAAGGACAAAAAGATTCTGTGCCTGACAGACTAGATCAGAGTATAGCTTATTTGAATGCATTAATACACCTAGAGAAAGACTATGTCAAGACTAATAAGGGTTCTGCTTGGAAGCAACAGAAGGAAAAAGACATTAGACATGCCCATATCTCAAGAACATCCAGGGAATAATGGAAGCACTGCTTAATCAAAATAATTATTTATTCATTTGAACACTTATTTATTCATTCATTCAACAGATATTTTTAAACATATATTGTTTTCCAGGAACTAAGATATGGATCCTAGCATTTAAGATCGATCTGAAGATGTATTAAGTTTTATGAAAGGGAAGCCTAAGGGCTGTGCATTCAGTTCCAAGTATGGGAGAGGCTTCTCAGAACAGGAAATTTTAAGGTAAAGAGATCCAAGACCAGAGGGTGACAGTTGACTCTCAGATAAAGAAATCTGGCGTCAACAGTACGATAGTGAAAAAAGGAGATTGTGTGTGTTTGTGACACAACTAAAGAATGTCTAACGGACAGTTGGATATGGCACTGCAAACTCAAGCGTAGAAATTGTGAGTTATTAGCATGTAAATAATAATCAAAGCCATAGTGAATATGATCACTACGGGTCAATGAATAGACTGAGAAGAATAAAGTACCAAGTAAAAGACCCCAAAGAAGACAGGGTTCCCAAAGAATAAGCAGGGAAAGAGGAGCCCACAAGAGAGTGAGAACTATTCAGAGTGAAAGGGGATAACCAAGAAAGTGTGGCACCAAAGAATAAAAAGAACTGAGTTTCAAGAAGGACATAGTTGAGAAAAATATCATATCTGAAAGATATCCTTTAGTAGAGCTGAATGAATCAATTTACTTTAGCTTGTTTTCACCAAATCAAGAACTGTTACTTACCACTTGTGTGTGATTCTATGAACAATGAACAGATTTTTGAGAAAAACTTAGGCTCCCCATATGCCATCCTTCTGGAGGGAAACAACACTGCTCATAGGACTGATATTGTCCAGAAACATAAGCAGGTTTATTTCCCCTTATACCTAGCAAACTGCTTTTATGAACATATATTGGTATTTGAGTAGCTTAGTTAAAAGTATTAGATTGATGACTTAACTCTCTGATTCCTTCTGCAGTTACATTTCATAGAGTCAACTAAAAATACATTTTTACCTGTTTAATATGTTTGATTAGAAAACTCTCAATATGTGGCCAAATTAAAGTTTATGAGACAGTAAGTCTAAAGGAGAAATGTCAAACAGTGGTGAATGCATTGGGATAATTCCATCTCATGAGGCTTCTTTGGAGTCAGTCAACCTGCTTTCCTCAGATAATTCTTCTCCGTGCTGAAATGTAGAAAGGAGCACTTTTTTCTTAGTATTTCAACACTATTCATATCTGTGAGGTTCCAGTATAATCCGAAATCTCATATAATCTATTAGAGTAAGTCTTCTGAGATCAATTCTGTCTAATTATTTAGCAATCACATGCAGAAATAAATCCAATAGAAATCTTCTCATCCTTAATAAATCCTCACACCACCTTAATTATATAATGATGGTAATCCCCAAATTACAAAGAAATTCAAAATTTTCATAAAATCACTTGTTAAATTGAAGCAGAGTCTGTAAATATGCCTCATATCTCAAAGGTAATTGGAGAAAGATGGATTTAGAGAATACATTGAATTCCCTCTAAGAGGTAATACATGCAATTCAGTGTAGACATTTAATTATATGCTTCTGATCTTTCAAAATCTCAAAAATAGTTCAGTAATACTTCTATTACTTCATTTAATATGGTCTGCACTGTGCATTGCAATGTTAATAAATCATTATTTGAAAACAACGCTTTCCAGTAAAAGTGGCATTTCTAATCCTTAATTGTTTTACTATGAACTAGGGTATATATAAGTCTCCTAAATGAAGCATTTGATTAGGGGGCTGGTTTGGGGCTTGTTTGATTGATAATTTAGCTTGCTTCATTCTTTTGGATGCAGAAATAAAAAAATGCTATCCCAAATGTGGTAGATAGGTTCAGTTGTCAATTTGGCCAGGTGAAGGTGCCTAGTTCTGTTGCTGTGGGTATGAACCAATGATATGTGAACCTCATCTGTTGCTGATTACATCTGCAGTTGGCTAGAAGGCATGCCTGCTGTAATGAATGATGTTTGATTTAATTGCTGGTGCTTAAATGAGAGAGCTCCATGTAGCACAGCCCAAGCAGCTCAGCATACCTCATCTCAGCACTCGCAGCTCAGCCCAGGCCTTTGGAGATGCAGAAAGGAATCATCCCGGCGAAAGTTGTTGGAACCCAGAGGCCTGGAGAGAAGGCCAGCAGAGATCACCCTGTGCCTTCCTGCATAAGAAAGAACCTCAGTTGAAAGTTAGCTGCCTTTCCTCTGAAGAACTAACGAAATAACCCCCCTTTTATTAAAAGCCAATCCATCTCTGGTGTGCAGCATTCTGGCAGCTAGCAAACTAGAACACCGAGTCTCATAGGGCCTAAGCATCTCTCTAGAAATAAAGATTACCATTTCCTGAGAACCAGGTAGGTTTAGTGGTTAAAAGTAACTTACATTTCATAATTGCAAAACCTTCCTCCAAGGATTAAATCCGAATTGCAGTATCCATTTTACAGGAAGATACAATAGCAGTGCCACTGAAAATACATCTGGTTATTCACCACATAGAATTATAAGACATATTCTTATAAGAAAGCTAATAATGAAAATATTTGTGGATTTCTTTCTCAGATTGTTGGACCACATCCTGGTATATCAGAAAGGTGTCATTTTTTGTTTTTGCAACTAAAAGAATTATTTACATTGTTCATAAAATACTAGATAATGCATATCAAATGAATATTTCCAATATTGCTTTCCTTCTTTAAAAACTCTTTTCTCCTTCTAGGTATGGTCAGAACTTATCAATGGTCTGTAGTATATGCTGCCCTGCTAGTAAAAGGGCAAAATAGGTCCTGAAGAGAAAAATAAATTCTGGGAGAAGAATAGTCAGAAAAAATGCATCCAATCATGCCTCACATATCCTTTTTTTTTTTTTAAATTTTTTTTTATTAATCAAAAAAAAGAAAAGAAATTAACACAACATTTAGAAATCATTCCATTCTACACATGCACTCAGTAATTCTTAGTATCATCACATAGATGTATGATCATCATTTCTTAGTACATTTGCATCGATTTAGGAAAAGAACTAGCAAAACAGCAGAAAAAGATATAGAATGTTAATATAGAGAAGAGAATTAAAATAATAATACTAATAAAAAATATATATATATATAAAAAGGAAAAAGAAAAAAACAAAAACAAAAGATACAAACACACAAACAAACAAACAAAAAACCATATTTCAGGTGCAGCTTCATTCAGTGTTCCAACCTAGTTACATTACACTTAGGTATTATTGTGCTGTCCATTTTTGAGTTTTTGTATCTAGTCCTGTTACACAGTCTGTATCCCTTCAGCTCTAATTACCCATTATCTTACCCTGTTTCTAACTCCTGCTGGTCTCTGTTACCAATGATATATTCCAAGCTGATTCTCGAATGTCGGTTCACATCAGTGGGACCATACAGTATTTGTCCTTTAGTTTTGGGCTAGACTCACTCAGCATAATGTTCTCTAGGTCCATCCATGTTATTACATGCTTCATAAGTTCAGTCTGTCTTAAAGCTGCATAATATTCCATCATAGATATACACTACAGTTTGTTTAGCCACTCGTCTGTTGATGGACATTTTGGCTGTTTCCATCTCTTTGCAATTGTAGATAATGCTGCTATAAACACTGGTGTGCAAATGTCCGTCTGTGTCTTTGCCCTTAAGTCCTTTGAGTAGATACCTAGCAGTGGTATTGCTGGGTCATAATCCATTCTGCCATTCTATGTCTTTTGATTGGGAAATTCAGTCCATTAACTTTTAGTGTTATTACTGTTTGGATAATATTTTCCTCTACCATTTTGCCTTTTGTATTATATATATCATATCTGATTTTCCTTCTTTCTACACTTTACTCCATACCTCTCTCTTCTGTCTTTTCGTATCTGACTCTAGTGCTCCCTTTAGTACTTCTTGCAGAGCTGGTCTCTTGGTCACAAATTCTCTCAGTGACTTTTTGTCTATAAATGTTTTAATTTCTCCTTCATTTTTGAAGGACAATTTTGCTGGATATAGGAGTCTTGGTTGGCAGTTTTTCTCTTTTAGTAATTTAAATATATCATCCCACTGTCTTCTAGCTTCCATGGTTTCTGCTGAGAAATCTACACATAGTCTTATTGGGTTTCCCTTGTATGTGACAGATTGTTTTTCTCTTGCTGCTTTCAAGATCCTCTTTCTTTTTGACGTCTGACATTCTAACTAGTAAATGTCTTGGAGAACGCCTATTTGGGTCAATTCTCTTTGGGGTGTGCTGCACTTCTTGGATCTGTAAATTTAGGTCTTTCATAAGAGTTGGGAAATTTTCAGTGATAATTTCTTCCATTAGTTTTTCTCCTCCTTTTCCCTTCTCTTCTCCTTCTGGGACACCCACAACATGTATATTTGTGCGCTTCATATTGTCATTCAGTTCCCTGATCCCCTGCTCAAGTTTTTCCATTCTTTTCCCTATAGTTTCTGTTTCTTTTTGGAATTCGGATGTTCCATCCTCCAGTTCACTAATTGTAGCTTCTGTCTCTTTAGATCTACCATTGTAGGTATCCATTGTTTTTTCCATTTTTTCTTCTTTGTCCTTCACTCCCATAAGTTCTGTGATTTGTTTTTTCAGATTTTCTATTTCTTCTTTTTGTTCAGCCCATGTCTTCTTCATGACCTCCCTCAATTTATTGATTTGGTTTTTGAAGAGTTTTTCCATTTCTGTTCGTATATTCAGCATTAGTTGTCTCAGCTCCTGTATCTCATTTGAACTATTGGTTTGTTCCTTTGACTGGGCCATATCTTCAATTTTCCGAGCGTCATCCATTATTTTCTGCTGGTGTCTGGGCATTTGATCAGATTTCCCTGGGTGTGGGACCCGCTGGTTGAAAGGTTTTTCTGTGAAATCTCTGGGCTCTGTTTTTCTTTTCCTGCCCAGTAGGTGGCGCTCGTGGCGCTCGTCTGTCTGCGGGGCCCACCAGTAAAAGATGCTGTGGCTCCTTTAACTTGCCAATCCGAATCTCGCGGTCGGCCCGGGAAACCGCGCGTGGAGGGAGGGGTCGCTGGCCGCTGTGGCTTGGGGGAGTGCCGGTCCAAATTGCCCAGCTGGCCCGTGACACCAAGCGTGACGGGAGGGCCCCGCTATCCAACGTTCCCAGTCAGACCGGGGAGCCACGTGCGTGGAGGGGACCCCAGTCGCCAGCCGCCCCGGCCGGGAAAACACGCGCCCCTCGGGTATCTCACCGCAGCGGATTCTCCTTGCCCATTCAGCCATTCCAGAATGGGGTACGCTGTCTTTTTGGTCTCTGTCGTGACTCCGGGAGCTGTTTCGTATTGTTTCTGTTTCTTTAGTTGCTTTTCTGGAGGAGGAACTAAGACCCGCACGTCTTACTAAGCCGCCATCTTCTCACATATCCCTTTTAATTTTCTCTGCAAAGCAGAGCAAGAGCTGATGCTGGGGAGTAGTAACACTCAGGGAGTATATGTGAGGCAAAAGATCAGTGGAATGTAACGCTCTTCCTGAACCAAGTGACTCAATTCTAATGAATGGAATACTGTACGTTATAGAAAGACTGCTCTTGTGCATTGGTGTTCTCTCACCCTCTTGCTCCCTCTTCCCGTCTTTCAGATCACTTACCCCAAGCTTCCATGTTGTGAGCAGCCCCAAGGAGAGGCCTCCTCGATGATAAATGAAGCCAACACTTGAGGAAGTGGAACTTGTGAACACTCTATGTGAGCTCAAGAGTGGATTTTCTAACCTCACTCAGTCTCTGTGTTGACCACAGCCCCTGCCAAATCTACTTTGCTAATCATACCTGGGATCCTGTCTCTAAGAATCTGTGTGAGATACAATTTTTTAATAGACTGCTAAGTTTTGGGATTATTTGTTACAGTTCAATAGAAAAGTAATACAGAGTCTGTCAGGATCCCTGGTTGGGGGGCAGGGGCACAGACACTGAATTTCTTCTCTGCCAAGTTGCAAAAATGCTAGTGAAACAAATAGCAGAATGAGGATTCTTTGGTAACATGGCAAATTTGTAATTAGAGGCCTGAGAATCTTCTCATAGAGATGGCAAGAATCATGAATGTATGATCCTGAATGGATTTTCTTGGACCTAGGGAACTTACAGGGAAGCTAGTATGGCCAAATTACTCCTTCTATCTAACACTACAAAATTCATAATAGAAATAGGACTCGTTCCAAGACTTCAACAGAAAGTTAGTAGTAGATAGGGGTTCATCCCTTTATGGGGCTAGGTTGGCATACCCAAACATTTACTTATAATTTATAGTTTAAAAGAGGAGGAAGATGAAAAGAAATACATCAGAGGGGACCCAGCAACAAGTTGCACTATGATCTACAATTCCTACACATTCCTACAATATTCCTACAATGGTGCTGTGAATGAACATAGCTGAGATGGATATGCACAACTACAAAAATAGAGCACTTAAGAAGTTATGTACAGCATTAAAAGGACTCCATAGAAACTAAAAATAAAACTGATCTTTAAGTTTTAAAAATCAATATTGACTTTTAGTTACTAGCCCAAGATACAGAAGGCTGGCAAGAGTTTCACTTCCAGGCTTGCAGCAATAAAAGTTGGGCTAACTTCATGTTCATGAGTTTTTCTAAACCCACTGTGGAGCTGAGATTACAGAGCCACCAACATGGTAAAAAATCCAAGGACAGTTGTTTTGTATGAAGCAAGGAAAAAGAAATGCTCGTTTACATGGTGTTGATTAAACAAATCACTTAAAAAAAGTTCATCTAGAATAGTTGACGAATTAGTGAAGACTGCACACAAACCAGTAGACAGTGTGAAACCCTATCTACTTCAGGAAATTAGGGGAGTATACAGGCTTTCTCCACAAACTCCATGAAAAGCCCACTGAAAATATTGTGAGGAACCAAAATAAGTGTTTATTGTAGTGAAGACCAAGGAAGTCCAAAAGGTAGGAGTACACAGGAGGCACAGAACTCCACCCATATTCATTTTATTTTTTCCATGGAAGATGAACCTTAGTATGAAGAGGGAAGGGAAACTAAAACAATAGAGAAGACTGTCACCTTTAAGGCACTGGTAAAAAACTCATTATAGGTAGGGGAAGGTAAGAAGGGAAAAATAAACTAGCCAGGCCTAAAGGCTGGGACCAAAACCTAGAAAAGGGTCAGAGAAACTTACAGAGCAAGATCCCTGAGCTCCAGAGACATGATGCCTGTCTAAGATCAAGGTTTAATTAGAAGAACTTCTTCACCAACCCCTACAGCAAGGCTAACAAGATTTGAGTAAGAAGTAGCAACAGAATATTACTAGTAGAGGGACAAAGGTGGAATGAGAGAAAGCAAAGAGACTTTTTCTAAGTCAGGATGCAAGCAGAAGACCTAAAGTTGAAAGTTAAGAAGACATTGTTCTGACAAAGCAACTTCCATCCTAAACACAAGATATCACTATGGGAATTTGAAGTTAGAGTTGCAGGACTTATGTTAAGCATTGTAGCAACAAACTTCAAAACTCTGCCCACATCCTAACTAGGTAGACTCAGAAACCCACACTAACAGAAAAGAAAGAGGTATTCCCATTTCTAACATAAAATAAACAAAATGCCTCATTCTCTACTGTCCTACACAAGATGCCTGACTTTCAAAACACACACACAAGGCATACCAAAGGCTAAGTAAAAACCTAGTCTTAAGAGACAAATCAATCACAGTAAGTAGAGTCATATATGACATGGGTGTAGGAATTATCTGGTGGAATTTAAATGAACTATGACAAATATATTAAGAAATTTAATGAAAAAGTTGGAAAATACACAAGATAACATGAATAATTTCAGTAGAGTGATGAAATGCTAGAAATGAAAAACAGTATCAAAGATGAAGAATTGATGGGTTCTCATTCAGAGTCAATAACCAAGAATAGAATCAATGATTGGTCAATTAAAATTAGTCAATTTACAGTGTTTGCAAATTGCAATGGATGGAGGTGACCTAAGGGTACACTGACTGAAGACTGGAAAAGGAAACTGTGGTATATATATATATATATATATACCACAGTAAGTTGAGTGAAATAAGCCATAAACAAAAAAACAAATATTTTAGTGCCTCACTGATATGGAGTAACTATAATGTGCAAATTCTGAGAACTGAACTAGAGAGCATAGGTTATCAGGTGAGGCCTATTGCAAATGTCCTGAGATTGTAAGCTCTTACAGCAGTCACACAGAATCCAGAGTTGTAGCTATTATTTCTAAATTCTGAGATGCTAAGCTCTTTGGGTATAACCTAGTCATTCCCTGAAACTTTGGGTATCTGTGTGACACCTGAGACACAGAGCTAGAGTTCGGCAGCCATGAAAGTAAGGATTACCCCATATAGCAACTGTCAAAAACAGTGAAAAAGTGATCAGATTTCAGTTAGAGATATGAATGAAGTTGATCTGGGTAGGATTAAGGTAAATCAGACTAAAGAGTAAAGGATAACATCGACTGTATTTTAAAACTTCAATTTTTGTGTGAGACCAAAGGACCTTTGAGCTTGCCCTTATGAAACTTATTCCTGCAAGAAGAATGGGACAGAAGAAATATTTGAAGAAATAATTGTTAAAACTTTTCTAAAACTAATGTCTGACTCCAAATCACAATTCCAATAAGCTCCATTAAATGCCAGGCATGAAGAAACACACACCAAATACACACATATGCAATGAATACATTCTGTGGTATATCATATTAATATATTGAAAGAATAAGATTTTTTTAAAGAATCCCGAAGTAAAATAACACACTGCATATAGAGAGGAATCCATGGTCTTCAAAAAACATGAATACTGACTATCATCTTTAAGTGCTGAAAGAAAAAAAAATCAAAGCAAGATTTGAGACACATGAAAAATATATTCCATAATGAAGGAGAAATATTTTTTTCATAAAAACAAAAACAGAGAGATAAAATAATGTGCAATGAATGTTATAAGAATTTCTTCAGGCAGAAGGAATATGATATCAGACAAAAACTTTTTTGAAAAAAGAAATGAAGGGCACTGGAAATTAAATAACAGAAGGTAAAGTGAACATAAAACTCATTTTTCTTATTTGTATTGCTCTAAAAGAACACTGTCTGACCAAATAAAGAAAACTAGCAAAAACATGTGTTTACAGCACATGTAACTGTAAAATATATGACAAAAATAGCACAAGAAATGGGAGGAAAGAATTGAGAATACGTTTTTGTATATTTCACTACTCATGATGTAATATAATATTATTTGATTTCCACAAGTAAACAGAAAAAAAATTAAAAGAAAACAGTGTGGGAAAATCATGAGGGAAAAGGTATGAGCCTTGAGACATAGCCAGAGGCAAATGTAAATAAGAGAAATGTCAGAACAAACAAAAAAGAACAGATGTAAGAGGGGCAGTGTATCTTCTAATACACCTTTCCAGTCTTCTCTGCAGTAACTTCCTATTCAGATTTTCTATTTCTTGAAAAGTCCAGTCATATACTAAATTTCCCTAAATATATGGATCTGTTTTGGATTCTACTGCTCTATTTGTCTATCTAAGTTACTACCATATGGTTTTGAAAAATAAGTTAGCTGTTACATTGAGAGGAGTATAACTAGTCTTCATTTTTGTAATTTACTATCTATTTTTTAAAAAATCTATACTATCTGAATAAATTTGAAGTCCCCAGAGTTGGGATTTTGTAAAAATTAAAAGAAAATTGAAAATTGAGAGAAAACATAAAGAAATACATGGATTTTAAAGCATAACGATAGTTTTGACTCATTTTCATTCCATACAATATTGATTTTACATTCGCTAAGGTTTTGTTTTATAATTTTCAGTAAAAACAATAGTTTTCATCTTCTGAGTCCTAGTACTTCCTTATTGAATTTATTTCTTTTTTTTCTTTTCATTTTAATGCTATTATAAATGGTATAATCTTACCTTTCAAC
This sequence comes from Tamandua tetradactyla, assembly GCF_023851605.1. Classification (NCBI taxonomy): domain Eukaryota; kingdom Metazoa; phylum Chordata; class Mammalia; order Pilosa; family Myrmecophagidae; genus Tamandua; species Tamandua tetradactyla. The sequence continues at coordinate 132,182,958 of NC_135332.1, forward strand.
TTCTTCCTGATCTTTCGTATGCTTTTTGTATAGTAACCTCCTCAATGCTTGGATTCCCAGGAAAATGAAAAGCTAATAATACCAGGTATCAGGTTCAGTTTCTCACAAAATAAACAGAAATATTTCTGTTTATTCCCTAGTGAAGGTATTTCCTCATATAATTTTAATATATGGGAACCAGTAGAGCTGGGAAGCAAAATTTTTGTCATTAGGTCACTAGTGGTAATTATGAGAAGCGATAGTCCCACATCTTCCTATTGGTTCTCAAAATAATACTCTACTGAATACTCTGGTTGTGGGAGAAAATGCTTCACACACACACCCATACATATATAACCAGATATATATGTTTACATACACATACATATTCAAATATATACTGGATGTTATAAAGCATCCTATAAAATAACTTTGCAATCACATGAGACATTCTCACCCAAATAGCATTATTATATTTGAGTCATTAATTAGCTATATTAGCATTATTTAAGTCCAGCTACTTCTGGATAACATGGCCTATGTCATGGTTTCTGAATTCCTTGGGCATTGTCCTATTGCCCTTTGCTTTGTTTTGTTTTCTACACAATGAAATCTTGTCCTGAAGCAATATGGTGTGAGATAACATGACAGTGTGTGAGGCATTTGAATATTCCCAAATGATGGTGCTGATATTTGCATAATGTGTAAGGAAAGGAATTCAGATACAGAAAAGTGCGTCATTGTGGGTAAATAATTGAATTTTTCATTATGAAATTGGAACACAAGACTCAAACTTTTCTGTTTTTTAAAATAGTTTAAAGATTTTTCTAATCAACACTTCCTCTAAGAAAGTGGAAAACAAGATACGGCATTTAAAGTTTTAGGAGGCTTTTTCTTCTCTATGTGCCTTTAGATGTTTCTCTGAATGGGGAAGCAGCACTGTAGCAATCTCTTTCTGGTTAATGTCATCACTTAAGGAAGATGCATCCTAAGTCAGGCTTGATGTTTTTCTCCTCAGTTAACTAATCACAGAGAAGCTCTGTGAGCCCACACATATGGCGTGAAAGATGACTGGTTGTATTGAATGTGTGGTCCCACAAAGAGAGAAAGCAATCTGTTCATGAAAACTACATGTATGGCAGGCCTTGCTCAAGCACAATTCCATTATCTTACCTCCATTTGATGGTAGATTGCTGTTGGGTATACTCAGATTGATGATGAGTGGATTAGATAAAACCTAGTTCATGATGAAAAGTATAAGCCATTTGATCATTTAGTATCCCATTATCAATGTTCACTAACCACCAGGACATAGCAGAGACCCAAGATCATTTTCCACAAAGTAGAGGCATCACTTACCAAAACAGGACACAATTTTTGGACTCCTATTGTGGTCATTCTACTAAGCTTTTCCTAGATTCAAAATAGTCCTTTAATTTGATGAGGGCATTCTTAGTAGCAATGGGTCCCTTGGATCCTAAAGGCAGAGGATCATAATTGCACTGAAATATGGACAACAATTGAGTCTGCTCTTATTTTGGGTTCTTCTCCAAGCTGACAAACTTTTTTTCTTAATTGCTAAATCAATCATGTATATATATATATATATATATATATATATATATGTTAAACCCTAACTCCTAAACCCAAAAGACCCAAATAGTAATGCTTCTTTCTTAGTTTAGGGCCAAATGTAGAACATCTTACCTTTCACATTACAGAAGATGGCCAAACATGTCCAGATAACTTAAGTCTAAGAAACCATGCTGAGGAATAGTCTTCTTTATTGTCAATAACTGTTTCATCTATACTTTGGCACATATGTTGTATTTTCTTAAGGAACCTGTGGAATCTACTATGTCCTTGCCTCTAAGTCCTACTATCTTGATCTTATCAAGGTACTGGACCAGATAAAGTTATATGAGATGGTGGTATTTCAAGGATTCTAGGGATTAATTAGTGTTTCAGAACTTGCAAGTTGCCAATTTCTAGAGGCAAGATAAACAAATGTAATAAAACCTCTAATATGTAAAAGTAAATGGAAACCAGACAGTGACAACTATCAAATGTTCTCTATGGTGTGTAACACTATATTTAAAATCTTAAAATGAAAAGAAATGAAATAACTAGAAATGAGGTAGTTTAAATATTTTACCATCTTTTTGTGTGGTTACATAGGCAAGACTGAGATTTTTCAGACAGAAAATTCTCTTAGAAATAACAAGGTACTGGTATGCCAAAATTTTTATAAAATTGGAAGTATCTTTTAAAAATACTTAAAAGATTTCAGGGTCTAAGAAAAATAAATCACTCACAAATATACTTCACCCATACTGCCTAACCCATCACAGTGACAAAACAATCAAAATGCATATAAGTTTTTCTAATCCTTTTGAATGAAATAACTCAAAATTGCACACACATATACACACACATATTTTAAGAAAGCCCTCACATACCATCCAGTGGGATTGGTGAAAATTCCTTGGATAAAAGCTCTTCAATTAAATCTTCTTTTCTTCCTACATAAAGTGTAAACTAGAAGTCTACATCTGAATGGATATATCAGGGTTTGGAGATATAGGGATACAAAAGCCCTCCAAAATATAATAATAATAAAGGAAATTTATTTTATGATGATATGATGGCCTTTATACCCACTGTAAAACAACTATAGATCATTTAGAATTTTTCCCATAAAGGTATCACCTAATTTTATACATTTATCCTCTTTGTTTCATAATCAGCTTGCAGAAGAAATTATATAATGCATTTCATATTCATTTTCACATTTTTCTGTATATTCCATTTTAAATTATATTTGAACCATATTTTGTGAGGATTGCCACTTTGTGTCAGCAATTTTGTTTCAACAAGAAAAACATTTACTCTACCTGGCAACTGCATGTTGTATTCAATATTATGTAAATATAAAATTTTATGTCACAACCTTTTGAGCAGTTATATCTGAATATTAATGCTTTGTAAATGACCCCTATTAAACCAGGGATACTACATCATGGTTCAATTGCTGTGCACATTCTAAATTTATTTATTTTTCTTTACAATATAAGACTCTGGGCATAGGCTTTGAATATTGTGTACAATTTCAGACCAGAGCAACTTCATATGAAAGATGAATTCATATGAGGCAGCCTTATAATGAATGCTTTAAATCACTGTGAGCCCTGTAAATGAGAAGCCCTACTTTCTTTACTGTCTCTTGAGAGCTCATTAAGACAGCAAACATGTTTCTGAGAACAACTCAAATCATATGCAGAACACACTGGCCCTTGTATCAAGAAGATCTACTGCAGAGAGAAATACTATAACTTTTCAGCTAGGAAGTAGCTTTAGAGATGCATTTCATCATTCTGATTCTTTCTACTAGGACTGATAATTCCTGGTGTTGGATTTGGGTCTAAGTTAATTGATCCCCTATGTTGGTTTTTAGTGATGTGTGTTTCATTATAATCCAGAACACAGAATACTAGGCTATGAGGAGATTTATTGATGCCTTTTGTAGCAAAAAGACAATAGAATTGAATTCTTTTCTGGATCCAAGTGTTGTGAATAGGGCAAAGCAAACACTGTCCTGATTGAAATTTATTTCCCTGAAACTTGAAAAAGAATATATCATCAACCTAAGTATTTCAGACACATTTAAACTTTACACACCTTATCAAAATATCAAAATGACTTAGACAGAATTATCTTATGATATCCATATTCAAATAGGAGTTGATGTTTTTATTAATCAAAACATTTATCAAGCAATCAATAAACAAAGTAATTCACATTAGTGGTAAAAGCTTTGGAATTGTATTCAGAAATTGGAATTTAGCCTCAGATTTGTAAGTTAAAAATATCAAGCTTTCCCTAGATCAGTTAATAATAACAACCTTACATTGTTATTATACAGGGTACAAGAGAACGCATTTGAGAGTCCTGTCTACATTGAAAATAAGAGGAAATCTTAGATGCTCTTGTCTTGCTCCTAATATCTCATAAATTAGGATGAACAAGGAAGATAATCAATGTGCTTCTCAATACATTATACATGCATTACTAAATATAATTTTATAGACATTCATTAATTTAATAATGTATTTAGTAATTCACATATAAATTCAGCACCTTCGTATGGAATAGTGGAAGGCTCAGTTAGGTAGTTCTGATCTGAAAACATTGCTCTTTTGTACATCAGGGTGGATGAAAGGAAAGAATTCTTTAAATAGGCTCAGAATTTAAATTCTGAACTCCATTATTCCATTATTCTTGATTAAAGATTAATTGTCCTTGATTTGGGAAGGTAATATATATTTTTAATGTGTATCCATTTTAGGAAGGGATTCACATGGAGAAGTTTAGAAAAAGGTAATGCATACCCACCTACCATAATCAGCTGAAAGGTTGATAAATAGAAAAGAGATACCAAAGATAAACTATGCTCACAGCTAGGCAGTTGATTTGAATGTTGCTAGGATGCATGAATATATTTCACCATCACCATAAAATGGGGTTGTAAGATGTCAGCAGAAAATGAAGAGTAAAGACCTCCAAAAATTGATGTGTCAATAAAAATCAATGAGAACCCTATTTAAATGTGTTTTTTTTTAAAAAAATTTCAGAACTCTGGTATTAAGTAAAAATTTTGATGTAATCTGAAAATTTATTAAAGAAAACTAGTGAACCTTAGTAAAAGCTGGGAGTTTTAGCATGCTCAATGGCCATCTCTCTCAGCCCAGCTCCACAGTAGACTAAAACCAGTAACCCCACAAACACCGTAAAAATAGTAGCCTAGAAGACACTGGAGGGGGCACAAAAAGTTAGGAGTGCCACCAAAACAACATTCCTATTATTTGACAGGTCTGACATACCTGGAAAGCCCTATTTATAGGGCTTTATTCTTATATAAATTTTTTTTGCAATATTGCAATATTCCTAAATTAATCTACAAATTCAACATAATCCTCAGGTGCACCCCCCTTTTTTGCAGAAATTGATAAGTATAGTTCTATTACTAGTTATATACCCAAGAGATTTGAAACCATGAATCCAGGCAAAAACCATACGCACAAACACATATAACTACAGTATTCACAATAGCTAAAAAAGAGGAACAACCCAAATGCCTATTAATGGATGAGTAGCAATCAAATTGTGGTATATACATGAAATGGAACATTATTCAGGCATTTTACATGTATTGAAGTACTGATATATGCAACAACTTGGATGAACAGAAAAAACATTAAGTGAAGTGAAAGAAGTCAGACACAAAAGGCCACATATTGTATAACTACATGCATGTGAAATGTTCACTGGGCAAATCCATAGAAGCTGAAAGTAGATTAGTAGTTGCCAGGGCTATTGGAAGGGAAATGTGGAGTCAAATGGTTAAGAGGTAATGAGAATGTTTTGGAATTAGATAGATGTTGGCTGCATTAGTTTGTCAACATATTAAGTCACTGAATTGTACACTTTAATAAGGCAAATTTTATGGAATGCAAATTAAATCTGAATTTAAAAGGAGCATTTTAAATTATGGAACTATCATTACAAGTTTTAGAAATAGCATGCATTCCAGTGGGCAATCAATAAAAAAAACCTATTCAACCAAACAAACAAATACTTTTGAGTTCTTATTTGCAAGGCACTGGGTTAGGTACTGAGTATACAATGGTAGGAAAACCAGACCCAGTTTTTTCTCTCAAAAAGCTTACTGTTTGGCAAATATTAATTAAATAATCTACTAATGAAATTGATGCTGCAAATTGAAATGCATCTTCTAAAGGATGAATACATGGTTTTAAAACATCTGATTATAGCCAGACTGTATCAGCAGATGCTCCTTAGGAATTGCTAAATAAGCAGAAATTGGACGAATAATTAGGAGACTTTAGTTGTATATATTTGCTTGTATGTGTATTTTGGGGAGAAGGAACAGTTTAACAGAGAATGGATTGGAGAGAGGAGAGAGTATATGCAGGAGACCATAAAAGAGAAGGTTATGGTAGCTCAGATAGAGGTGGTGGCAGTAATAGGACCAAAAGGCCTTCTATCCCTGTCTTTTCATGACCAACACCCAAAAGGTAAAACTTTACTCCCATGTTCCTTTGTACCTTCCTCCCCATCTTGTCTAAGCTCTTGACTTACTTCATAACTCTGCATTGCACTCACATTCCATTCCATTTTAAACATATTCTCCTACAACTTCAACTACAGCTTATTTGAAATCTTGGCTTTAACTGTCAACTTCTCTCTAAAAATCCTATTTCCTCCCCATGATCTTCTTAAGAAGATATTACACTTCACTCGTATCCAAAGAGCCACAGAACCAACTGTAGAATGCTTAATATTTTGAGATAAATAAAGAACAAAAACAGAGAAAATGTGAATAGAAGGAAAAAGTAAAAAAGTACTCTTCTTAAGTAGACTTATCTCACTTTCTCAAGGTTGAAGCATGTTTGGAGTCCTAGAAGGAGACTGCCTCGTAACAGTAGTCAAATTGCTGTACGTCTTCAAACTGAGGACCAGGAATAACATTCTCAGGTCTTCCTTGTTTTCCTTTGTGTCACGGAAAAGTTCCAGATATTTTCTTGCATGTTAAGAAAAGGAAATGCATAGTAAGGGAGAGATAGAGTAACAAGAACTGACATGAAGTTGCTTTGCTGAAGAGGTGAGGTGGTTATGAATGCATGTTTACATTGTATCCTCTGCTACAAGATGACTGTGTTAGTAGAACTTTGTAGAGAAACAGAGAGATCTGTAAATATGAGGTTTAAAAGTGTCTCATGTACCCGTGGGAATGAACGAGTCCAAAATCCGTAGGGCAGACTGTGAAGCTGGCAGCTCTGATGAAGTGTCTGGAAGAGCTCCATAGGAGAGGCTTGCTGACTGAAGAAGCACTGAAAGAGTCTCTCTTCTCCCTTAAAAATCTTTAAGTGATTGGATTATCTCTTTGTTGGAGACAGGCCTTAGTTGATCGCAGATGTAATCAGCCACAGATACGATTAACCCACAGATGATTTAATCAAACAGCCATGAAGTATCCTTGCAGCAATGGTCAGGCCATCATCATTTGGCCAAGTTGACATCAGAACCTAGCCATCACAATGACCTTGCCAAATGAAGTTTGTGGCTGATAATCAGATGAGTTGTAGAACAAGAAGAAACTGAAAGAGACATGAATCATCAGGAGCTTGGAGGAAAAGCCATAGACCTCAGCAGTCATGTACTTCCACTCCACTTCAGATGCAAATTGGTTTTCAGATGACCTGTCTGGGCAAGGAACATCGCCACTAAGGCCAGTAAAGATCCAGAGGGTCATATAAGGATTCATGTGAGAGTGAGTTCTCTGCTTCCATCTATCAAGGAAACAGAATGGTCTTTCTTGAAGGAGGGGCCACCTTAAAAAGTAGGATAGGGAGAGGAATTTTGATAGTGAGCTGAGGCTTGGAGTGCTTGAACATATATGCAGAAGAAGTCTGCTTCAAGCCAGAGGAAACTGAAATATTTTAAAGTGGTAAATTTGCGTTTTTTTCCTCACTTGAAAAGAATTGGTGAAGTAATGCCAAAGTATTCAATTAGTGTTTCAGGATACTTGTAGATGGCACGAATAGGGGAAGGACAATGGGCGACTTTAATGACCATGTTAACCTTAAGTAAGGAGGTGATTTATAATAAAGATGTGGCATTTATCAGGACACAGGTATTAGAACAAGAGAACAAGTGCTATAGCAGTTGGAATCCAGTTAGAAAATAGGAACCACAGAAGTAAATTTATGAGAGAACATTTAATGTAGGGAACTGATTAAAATGGCATTGGTGGACTACAAAGAAAAGAAGAATCGTGAAATAAACACAGATACTTTACAAGAAGCAGCTATCAACTCTATTGCTGGAGAAACAAAGGAAAGTGCTAGTGTTATGAAAACCTAAAAGTATGAAAGAGGAACCACAGCTGAGACCCAGACCATTGAAGTGGAGGTGTCATTCAACTATTATTGAAACCTAAGGAACTCAGAGGAAGGGCCCCAGAGAGTAAGCAATTGACTCTCAAAAGAAGGTACTGCCAAGCTGTTGTCAGTACTTCTGAGGAGACGCCATGATGTTGTTAAAAAAAACTGGGCACTGGAACCATCTGCTCGTAGAAGACACTATTGTTAAGACAAGTAGCAATTGCTGGGGCAACATTGATAAGAGCAGTAGGCAACAGAGAAAGGGCAGGTGCCACCTCCTTCCAATATCCCTCTAGCATCCTCTATTGGCATAACCTAACAGAGTGGGCAAAGAAGAAAAGTAGTTTGCCGAGTCTTGGCTCCAGCGTCACAGAGAAGAATACACGAGAGTTCTAAGTTTTGGGGGTTCAAAGATAATAGTTTAATGAATGGTTTACTTACCAGCCACACTATTAGGGTATAGCTGGATTAAAATTTTATGCACATTAGGGGGTAGCCGGATTAAAATTTTATGTACTTACAGATATACAAAATTTTGTAGCTTCTATTTTCCTATCACAAATCTTCATTTTTAAATTTTTTTCATAAACCCACACCCGCCCCCCCTGAGAAGCAGGTAAATTTAATCATCCATGATTCTCCAGTTGAGGCAGATTTCCCAGTTGTATAAAACTAAAATTAGTTTAAGACAAAGGTTTGCTAACGGGAACATAACTAATGTTATTAGGATATGAGAATGAGCATTAAAGCATCAACCTTTAGCATTATTCTATTAAAAAGACACATCCCTTTGAAAGGAACACAAAGAAGGATAAGAACCTTATTCCTCCTTTTAGTCTAGACACATAACTACATCTTTTGTAAAACATTAGGAGTAATCATGTCCTTGAAGTTCCGAGGAATTTCTGAGAGGGCCAATGAACTCCAGGAAGAATATATAGATGGTCTTGTTCTAAATGCAGTCGTTTGATTAAATTAACTCTAAATGATTTCTTTCTCTTTTTTTTTAGCGTAAAGAGAACAACAGTTGAGAAAACACTACTATGATAATCCTTTTGAAATTGCTTTCTTTATTAGAAAATTGAGTTTCGGACCCTGTAATTGAACTCTAGTTCCTCAGAAACATATGCCTCATTTTCTATTTCTATCTGAAATAATAGCATTAACATTTTCATGTTAATGGAACTCCTTGTAACTATTAACTATTGCCACAATGATTGCAGGTAACAACCCACAACCACAACAACAAAATGCCATAAAACATGAACTATTTGTTATTTGTTATGAGTCTTCAGGTTGGCTGAGCAGTTCTGCTCCTCTGGACCAGGCTCAGATGATTTCATAATGCACATATTCACGGCCACCTGGAGCATCGTCCGGGGACCAGCAGGTCTAGAGGCAGATCTAGCTTTGGAAGAATTGGCTGTCTTCCATGTGTCTCTTAGCAGGACATATTCTCATAATAGGGATTAGGAGGCCAGGAGAAAAATAGTATGCTACTCTCACTTTGGCCCAAACAAATCACATTTCCAGGTTTAGAGTCTGTATGGGAAGGAACATTCAAAGGGCTTGAAAAGAGGGAGATGTAAAAAATACAGACTATTAATGCAATCAGTGTACTGTAGTTTACTCTCTGGTTACAAGTATTAATATTTCTGCTAGGTGCAAATTCATTCATCCCCACCTCAGGATGCCCAAAGACTCATCGAGTTACAGTTATTAAGCTTGACATCTAGGAATTTATGATCTATAACAGTGCCAGATATAATTATTTTTCATCTGGGGACCTATGAAATAAAAATACAATTTGTCTTTACCTCATATATACAGTGATAAGTAGAGACTTCCATTCCCTAGTGTGGGAATAGGATGAATGGGAGGCATAGAGTTGTTCTTGGTGCAAAGAAATTATGAAATACAGATGGAAAAAAATTACTTAGTCATCCTACACTAGGAGAAAGATAATTCCTTAATTAGGCCAAGCCATACTCTTTAGGTTTAGTTCTTCAGTTCATAATTCTGGAATGTCCTTCATCCTCTTTCGCCATTCCTGAAAAATGTATCTCAAAATAGTTTTTTTTAGCAACTTTCTCAGCCTGCTTCCTGTTTATATGAAACTGAAGACCCAGAGGTCTTTTACATTTTTTTATATTCCCTGTCCCTTTTATTCCAAGCTGGCAACACATTTGCCAATACAGCCCCTCAAAAAATAATGTGGATTTTCCATTAATATAATCCATTCCATGCCAAATACCAAAAGCCACACGTATGCACAAATGTTTTTCCAGAATCCTTTAATAGTTGACCATCTTTTTTACTTTTTTTAACAGTTTCTTTGCAATTTCTCCAGTATCAATCCACATATCTGATTCCAAAGGTGATGCCACATACTCAAGCCTTCTGTGAAAGCAGCACTCTACTTGGTGTCAAATTCTGTATTAGGTATCTGTTGCCAAAATTCTGCTGGATGACAATGAGTAGTCATTTCCCACAAGTCAGCAGATTTCCAGGGCAGTTCTGCTTATCTGTGCTGTACTTTGCTAATCTCAGCTGGATTAACGCTGATATATGCACTCAGGCCATGTGATAGGTGCCTGAGAACTGTGTCAGACTGCCTTGACCAACAAAATTTGTCTTTCTCCAGTTTCTCTCATATCCTTCAGTAGGCTAACCCAGAAATTTTCTCTTGATTATGGTGTGAATACAAAAGGAGAAGCAGAAATACATATACGTTTTTCAAGACTATGTTTCCTCAAGCTTCCCTGTGTCTTTGTGGCCAAAGCAAGTCACTTCCAAGTCCAGAGTCAGTGTGGTAGAGGGCACTACCAAAACACACTGAAATAAGGAGAAGAAAAATCCAGGCCCATACATATCATCAATCTATTAACCCCCCTCTAGGAATTTTCACATCATCCTTGGTTCTCACTGCCCAACACTCTTTTCAAATAATGTGTTCTTAAAAACAAGTTAAGAACGGTACTGGGCATTCAGATTCCGAAATAACTCTAGAATCCCTCTTCTCTTCTTCAATTCTCATTACTATCATTCCCTTCATATGAGGTTTGAAATACTATAACGTAGTTTTTTTTTTTTTAACCAAGCATCCTGATTGTGATAGCCTGTTTTTAAAATGGATGCCAATGATCTTTGCTTCCTGGTATTCAGACCTTTGGTAGATGCTTTTCACATTTACCAAGGCTGGACCATCTAAACCACAGTAATCAATAAAAGTGAGAGGATGCCACTTCCAAGATTAAGTTTAAAAGAATGCAGCGTCTCTTTTGGTGCTCTCTGGCCCACATTCTCTCAGATTACTCACTCTGAGGGAATACAGTTACCCTATCAGTTGGGTAGCTCTATGGAAAGGTCCATGTTACGATGAACTGAGGTTCCTGCCAATATCCACATGATTGAGTTGGGAAGTGGATTTTCTTGTCCCTTCAGATGACTGAGAACCTGACCAACAATTTAACTAAAAGCTCATGAGAGACCTTGAGCCAGAGCCAGATACCTAAATCACTTCCAGATTCTTGACTCTCACAAACTCTGTGGAATAATAAATGCTTTTTGTGTTTTTTTTTAAATCATGACATATTGAGGTAATTTATTACAAATTAATAGATAATATGTATATCCAGATTTTGATACCTGAAACTGAGGTGCTGTCATAACAAATATGTAAAATGTGGGTACAGTTTTCAAACCAGGCTGTCCTAGGAGATTGCTTGCAAAAGCCTAATATTCCTGGACAAAGCTTCGGGGTCTTCTATAAGGCCGTTAGTGTAGGTTTGTAGAAAAATGAGATTAAAGGCATTGAAAATTGAAAGAAGAGGGAGCCTTGTTAATTTTGGCAACCCTCTTAGTTGCAGTTCTGTGGGAATTGTACCCAATTAACTGGGTGATACAGATAAAGGGATTTTCAACCAGAGTTTTTTTTTTTTTTTTTTTTTTTTTTTTTTAAAGGAAAGACAGAGAGAAGGAAGGAAGGATAGAAGGAAGGAAGAGAGGAAGAAAGGGAAACATCTTTTTTTAAACATTTTCTTGTTTTATTGTATTTTGTTTCTCCGTTTTCGTTACATGGGCTGGGGCCGGGAATCGAACCGAGGTCCTCCGGCATAGCAGGCAAGCACCTTGCCCGCTGAGCCACCGCGGCCCGCCCTCAACCAGAGTTTTTAAAGTGCCATTTTCTTTCTTCTCAGTACTAATATTGAAATGTTGGAGGAAAGGGATAACTAGAGGAAGAATTGTAAAACAAAGGTGATCCAGGACTTGATGGTTTTGAAAATGCTCAGTCAATGCATGCAAAATTAAGTACAAAAATTAAGAGACGGCTTCTGAGCAAATATTAAAGATAGAGTAAATTGCTATATGGTGTATCATGGGAACATAGGCTCATGCACAACAGAAATTTTCAGCAAATGACCTCTTTATTACTTACACAACAAAAGGGCCTCAAAGAGCGGGGAAAGAGATTCCACCATGGCCTGTCTCCAAAGGAGGCTGATTGCTTGGGTGAGATTTGGCAGCTCCACATAGGCAACTCCTGGCTGGAAAGGAGAGACAAGTCTGTGCTGCCCGAGGGCAGGGGTATTTATACAACCCAGAAGGAGGGTACCCTGCCACAGTGTCCGGGACTTCTCGCTCAGCGTCAAGCCCCCGGCCGGCGAAGGGGACAGAGGAGAGAGAGACAGACGCAGACAAACCGACTTGAATGGCAGACACGAATCCGCAACACGCGGCGGTTGTGAGCACAGACCTTTACTGGAGCTAAGCTTGCATTCTTTGTAACAGGTTCCGCGCGGGCTAAAATACCCCACGGGGGAGCAACCTCTATGCGGCCGTCAGGTACGGCTCCCTGCGGGTCGTCTCGCTTTCCCCGTCCGGGTAACGCCTTTATATACAAAATCCAAACCCAATGGGCTAACGCCACGTATACAAGGGTGATTGGTAGACAGGGTTGGCGGGCGCGTACGTCATACGCGGAGGCAGGATGTGGGCGCCATCTTGGCTCACTCGATGGGCGGGGGGAACTCTAGAGCAGGCTGCGGCGTGTCCACTAGGCCCGACCCGGGAGGCGGCTCTCCACATCTCCCCCTTTTTTATTCATTTTGACCCAGTGTCTCCACTGATGAGTGAGCTCCCGTGGGCCACTCAGGCCCACTACATGTTTTGGTGCTTTGGGGAGTCTGGACTAGGCTTGCTAGGCACCAACCAGAATGCCTCCTCATATAGAGACCGGAGAGCCCGTGAACTGGAAACAACGTGACTCTCCCTGCAGTGCTTCGCCTCGCAACTGGGTTATGTAGGGGGGCAGGAGAGCGGCAACCAGAGCCGAGAGCGTCATTAGGTGTCTCTGTGCAATGGCCGGAGTCTAGTCTGGCCAGGACCGTGACTCCGCCGTAGAGATCATCCTTTAGACAAAAATTATGACTTCTGGTGCCGCCTTTTACACCCGGGACACGGCCATGGGCTTTGCAGCAGATCCTGTTTTCGAGCGCCCCGCCCTGAGTGGCCGGGACGGGTCATACAGTGAGGGGGGAGCTGGTTCGTTGCCAGGAGCATCAGGGGCGAGTGACATAGCCAACATGGTAGTGACACGTAATTGCTGCTGTGTCTGGAGCAAGCGTTCTAACAAACATTTAACAGTGACTAAACCCACTAATAGTCCCACTGCCACGAGGATCCAAGTAGTCAAATTGGGCCAAGAGAACCATGAGGTGACTCGGTTCCACAGACTTTGTACAGTCTCGCCCAGTTTGGAAAGGTCGAAATCAACGGGGGTCAACTTGATATCCCCAAGCACTCGAAGGTCTGAATCCACCTGTTGGGAGAGGTTAGTAAAGGTAGGGAGGTTTTAAAGCTGGTCCCCTTTCTATACGATAGAAGGGTGACTAGCGCTCCTGTTGTCATCTTGTCGTTCGTCGCCATCATCAGCAGAGTTGGAGACCGGATCTGGTGGCTCTGGTTGGAGGCTTATCAATTTTCTGGGCAACAGTTCCTTGGCGTCCTCGGGCGACGTCACAGTTCTCACCAGTCTTTCCGGAACCCACACAGGTTGACGTCCTGGTTCCTGGGGAAAAACACAAACAGAGCCTCTGGCCCAGCTGAGCACTGGGTCAGGGCCTTGCCATTGTCCTGACAGGACATCCTTCCAACGGACTAGACCTCTAGGTGGAGGACTCGGAGTAGTGTGCTGAAGAGCAGGTGTCATTCCTAGTGAATTTTCATTTAAAAAATTATATGTAAATAAGGCTACAGACAGTTGAGCCTTCGGGGACAGGCCGTGGCCTATTCCCCCTTTCTGTTTTTTGAGCAAGTCTTTAAGAGACCTGTGTGCTCTTTCAATGATTCCTTGCCCTTGAGGGTTGTAGGGGATACCATGTTTTAATTGCACTTCCATATTTGCACAAAATCTTTGGAAGGCTTTGCTGGTGTAAGCGGGTCCGTTGTCTGTTTTTAATATTTTCGGCTTACCCCAAGCTGCCCAAGCGGCAAGGCAGTGTGCAATTACTTGGTGGACTCTTTCTCCTGATTCGGCAGAGGCAAATAAAACTTGAGAACAAGTATCCACTGACACATGCAGGTATTTAACTTTACCATACTCTGAGTGATGGGTGACATCCATTTGCCAAATGTCTCCCGGGATGAGACCTTTAGGGTTAACCCCAACTGAAGGGACTGCTCTTTGTTCTACACAATTTCCGCACGCTCGGACTATATCTCTAGCTGTCGCACGTGGTATATTAAACCGCCTAGCTAGGGTACCTGCATTGATGTGAAATCTGTCATGGAATTCTCGGGCTTGCTGATATGGTGTCAGCGCAGGGAAGATGTGTGGCTGTCGAGTGGCTACATCTACTATGTGATTTCCTTGTGCCATGGGGCCAGGCAGGCCTGTATGCGCTCTAATGTGAGTTATGTAGAAAGGATGTTGTCTGGCACATATTGTCTCTTGAAGTTTGATAAAGAATGGTCTTACTGAGGAGGAATATTTTATAATGCCCACCGTCTCTAAAATATTTACAGAATTTACGACATAAATCGAATCAGATATAATATTTAGGGGATCGGTAATTTCTTTCAGGACTGTAATAATGACCTGTAATTCTACCCATTGAGGTCTCTGTGGTTGGAAGAACACTGTTTTGGGAGTACTCCCTTCCACACAGTATGCTCCTGAACCGGAGCTGGAACCATCCGTGTACACGGTGAGGGCGTTCACTAGTGGCTTGGGTGAAGTCACTCTAGGAAAGATTACTGGGTGTCGGGTAACGAATTGCAAGAGGGGATCTTTTGGGTATTGGTTGTCAATACTTCCTAAAAAGGTACACCGGAGAATGGCCCATTGATCTATACATCCAGTAAGTGTCTCAAGTTGCTGGGAAGAGTAAGGTACTCTGAGGTTTTTAGGTTGTTGGCCAAAATGTTGTACGGCCCTTTTTATGGCTTCCAAGGCCAACTCTGCAATCACCGTAGGATAATGGTCTAAACTCTTCTTAGGAGAAACTCCGGGGTGGACCCAGAGTAATGGTCCCTGTTGCCACAGCACCGCCGTGGGCTGTAGCTCTGTTGGCAGTAAGCAGGCCTCAAAGGGCTCATGGGGGTTTATTCTTTTTAAAGCAGCGCTACTGAGTGCCTGTTCTACTTGATATAGTGCTTGCCTCGCTTCGGGAGTGAGGTGCCGGGGCGAAGTTATGTTCGAATCCCCTTTTAGCAAGTCAAATAAAGGCGCTAATTTGGCATTAGGTAATTTCAGGTACGGGCGAATCCAATTGATATCTCCCATGAGTTTTTGCAAGTCATTGAGGGTATGTATGTTGTCTAGCCTAAGAGACACCTTTTGGGGGGATACATGAGTAGGTGTAATTTTTGCCCCCAGGAAGGTGGTAATCTCTGCTATCTGGACTTTTTCAGGGGCTACTTCTAGGTTGGCTTTTCTAAGTGTAAGGACTAAATGTGACAGCGCTGTCTTAAGGAGATCTGTGTCTTTATGAGTCAGCAAAATGTCATCCATATAATGAAGGATTTTTACTTGGGGGAAGTGCTGCCGGGTATCGGCCAGTTTTGCAGCAACATACAACTGGCACATGGTAGGGCTGTTAGTCATGCCCTGGGGCAGGACTGTCCACTCGAAGCGGTGACAGGGCTTCTCTTGGTTAAGAGAGGGCACAGTAAAAGCAAATTTTGGGGTATCTTCAGGGTGAAGTGGAATGGAAAAGAAGCAGTCCTTGAGATTCAAGATGACAATAGGCCAATGTTTTGGTAGAGCTGAGAGGAGGGGCAGCCCAATCTGAACAGGTCCTAAGGGCTCCATGCAGTTATTAATAGCCCTTAAGTCATGTAACAGTCTCCATTTACCTGATTTCTTTTTTATGACAAATACGGGGGTGTTCCAAGGTGATGTGGAAGGAATGATGTGGCCCTTTTTTAGTTGTGCTGACACAAGAGTGTGTAACGCTGAGAGTTTTTCCTTTGGTAAGGGCCACTGAGGCACCCAAACCGGGGTTTCGGTTTTCCACCTTAGTCTTATAGGTGTGGATGGGAATCTCCCCTCAGTGGCCCCTAGGAAAAACCCAGGCCTCGTTTATCAGAATTGGAGACAGCCTGTATAGGTGTTGTGCGCCCCTGCAATGAGGCTCCTAAGCCTTTGCCAGGGACATATCCCATTCCTTTTAACAGATGCTTAGAAGTTGGAGAACAGTTACTGGTCAAAGTAACGTCCATCTGGGCTAGAATGTCTCTTCCCCATAAGGACACGGGCAGGGCTAACACATAAGGCTGAAAGCTACCTTGATGTCCTTCTTCATCTGCCCAATGAAGGGCAGTTGCACTCAGCATGGGTGCTGAGACCTGGCCTATTCCTCTAATGGTGTCCTCCGCCTTGCACGTCGGCCAGGCGGAGGGCCATTCTTGTTGTCTTATAATCGACCGATCGGCCCCGGTATCTAGCAGGCCCAGGAAGGGTCTGCCTTGTACCTTAATAGTCAACATGGGTCGAGACTCCAGAGACATATGGAGGCCCTCAAAAACTTCTCTAGTAGACCCAAATCCCTTATCTCCTCTTTGTCTGGCTTTACTCGGAAAGAGCGGATGTAAGCTGGGCAAGAGCAGGAGCTGTGCCAGCTTATCACCCTCTGCAATGACCAGAGTACCTTGCTGAGATTGTACCATAATCTGGACATAACCTGTGAAATCTGAGTCTACAATACCTGGTATAACTGTTAATCCTTTCAAGGCTGTGGATGCTCTCCCTAATAGGAGCCCCACAGTACCTGTTGGTAAGGGCCCTTTAAAGGAGGTCCCCACCAATTGGACTCCCATGGAGGGGGTCAGTACAAGCCTGGAGGTGGCACAGAGGTCCAGTCCTGCTGATCCGGGGGATGCACGAACGTGGACGGGTGTTGTGTCGTCGTATGGCAAGCAAGGGGGCCCACCGGAAGGGCGGACCCCCTCTGCCCGTTTTTTGGAACCTGCTCAGGACGGCCAGAAATGCGCTTGCCCTGCGCATCGAAGGCTGATCTACAGTCTTCTGCGCGATGGGGTCCCTTGCGGCAACGGCCACATAGTCTGGTCATCGCATGTGGCCTATCATATTGTTGAGTGGTGGGTGGTTGGTCTTTATTGGGACAGTTTCTCTTAATGTGTCCCGACCGGCCACAGTGATAACATCCCTTAGGTCTTATTCCTAAGTCTTTGGTTTTCTTTGTATTTACTTGTAAGGAGCTGGCTAGCATGGCAGCTAGACCTGCAGCAGTTAACGGGCTGCCAGCGTCTCTACAGAGACGAACCCACTCCGTCATGCTCTTTCCCTTGTTTTGTACCAGGATAGCTTTACACTCTTTATTGCATTGTTCAAATATCATTTGTTTGACTACGGTCTCTGTTACTCCTGGGTCTGAGAAAATTCTCTCAGCCGCAGTTTGCATTCTGGCTACAAAATCCACGAATGGTTCAGTGGGGCCCTGGTGTATGCTACTGAGTGAAGCTTGAGCCTTTCCCTGGCCTGCCAACTTTTTCCAGGCGCCTATGAAACAGCGGAAAATCTGTCCATAGACTTCTTGAGGGAACCCTGTTTGATTCTGGGAATGGGCACCTTTCCCCAATAGCATATCTGCATTCCACCCGCCACGTCTCCCCGCTGCGTTTTTTGCGGCTTGTTCCTCAGCCAACTCCTCAAACCATGCTTTCCAATCTATGTATCGGCCTGGTGGCAAAGAAGCACGGGCCAACTGATATATATCTGCGGGTGTGTGATTCAGGGCGGAAAGGTTTTCAACCATATTCAATGTAAAAGGGGCATTGGGGCCATACTGATGGACGGCCTGCCTCAACTCCTTTAAGACTTTGTAATCATATGACTCATACTGATTATTACCTTGGGGATTGATAATAACCGGGTACATTTCTGAAGCTGGTTCTGGCTTAAGCGGTTGGTAACCACCCAGCATACCGAAAGGTCTAAAGGTTGAAAAAGGAATCCAATTCCAGAAATGCCTCCCTCTATTGTTTGATGACGTGGGACCCTGAGGGCCTGCGTACGCAGGCGGGGGGCACAGCTGTAACTGCCCCTCCCTAGACCAGCCTGTAGGGGGTTCCGGGTCTCGCAAAGGAGGGCCACTGTAATTACCTGATTCGGCCACCAGAGGGAGCCCGTGGTGAGGGTTTTTGGCGAGATCACCAAAACCATTCACCGGAAACCGCCGCGCCCCTGCAGCAGGCGCTGGCGGGGCGGAAGGCTGCGTGGGTGAGACAGGGGGCCTCCCCCAATCGATCAGCGGAGGCGCGTCTGCACCCTCGGTCTCATCACCATCTGACTCTGAGTCAGAGGTGTCTGAACTAGTGCTTGACTCTGGCGGCTTGCGAGGTGGCGGCTCACTCTTACAGGAGCCGTCTGCAGACGAAGCCGACCGAGTTTCCTGAAGCGCGTGCCGTGCCTCTAGCAGGGCAGGGAACGGACTGAGGCCCGTAGCAGCCTCTGCCTCAAGACAAGCACGGACGATCTCCCAGATAGGGACTAGGATCGGGTCCATGCATAGGCCCGTCCGGCGCGCCCGATCTATGTCGTTACCAAGTCTTATCCAAGAAGACAAACTGAGGCTACCGGAATGGGCGAACCAAGGGGCAAAAGCAGCAATATCGTCAAGGAACCGCAGGAGGGAACTCTCCTTAACCGAGATACCCCGCTGCTTCAAAAGGGTCTTTAAGGGAGGTAACAAGGGTGAACTTCCTGACTGCCCCATGCTTGCAGTCGGCACTGGACCTTAACCAATCGGGGAGCTCTCCCGATTCACTGGGGCTACCTGAACGCCCACAGCCCTTAACTCTCACGTAGCAGAAAGCACTTACCCTCTCACGTTGATCAGGCGCGGAGGTTCCGCCGTGAACCCGAGGAGCACGTCTTCACCAGCTCGGGGAAAGGCAGCAGAAGAAGGTTCCCCGTACGGGCCACCACTTGTCCGGGACTTCTCGCTCAGCGTCAAGCCCCCGGCCGGCGAAGGGGACAGAGGAGAGAGAGACAGACGCAGACAAACCGACTTGAATGGCAGACACGAATCCGCAACACGCGGCGGTTGTGAGCACAGACCTTTACTGGAGCTAAGCTTGCATTCTTTGTAACAGGTTCCACGCGGGCTAAAATACCCCACGGGGGAGCAACCTCTATGCGGCCGTCAGGTACGGCTCCCTGCGGGTCGTCTCGCTTTCCCCGTCCGGGTAACGCCTTTATATACAAAATCCAAACCCAATGGGCTAACGCCACGTATACAAGGGTGATTGGTAGACAGGGTTGGCGGGCGCGTACGTCATACGCGGAGGCAGGATGCGGGCGCCATCTTGGCTCACTCGATGGGCGGGGGGAACTCTAGAGCAGGCTGCGACGTGTCCACTAGGCCCGACCCGGGAGGCGGCTCTCCACACCACAGAAAGTTCCCACCCTGATAAGCAACTGGGTCTCTTCATTAGACCTAACATGTCCTGGGTTGCAGAATGGAAACATTGAAATATCTGGGGGGCATATGAAGGCAGGGAGATGGCCGCAAAATGTGTCACTGACTTTCCCTTCATCAAATACAGCACATGCCAAGAAAGAATGGTTCAAAGATGAAGTGAAGTGTGTCCCTGTAACTTCTTTTGTTAAGACCGCAGAAAGATGAAATTCATTCAGAGTAATATTCAATCAGATAAGACTATGCCTCAGAGTCTCTCTCAACCAAATCCAATAAGGCTTCTAGGAAGGTTAAGTGCATTGCCCATTGGTTATCTTAACAGAAGCTGAAGGGAGAAATAGACTCATCTTGAAAAATTTTGTGGCTGGCATCTACTGGATTAAACCTTAAAAATATGCCTAGAAGAGCCAGAACATTTTTAAAGGAATTATATAGAGAGAACATCATCCACTTGAATTGAAAAGTAAAAAAATAAAAAATGTAAAGAGGCCTTTGATCCCCCCAAATTCTACTGGAAGGAAAGTACCTGATAAAACTACTCAGCTATAAATATGTGTTACCTTTCATGAAAACAGGAGGATGACTCGGGATGGAGTTGGTTCTATTCAAGAGCCCAGAGGCTGGAGCTCAGAGTCAGAATTTTCCCTAGGATTTCAGTCCCAATAAAGAAACTTCTGAGCTGGATTTTAGAATTGCTACATATCTGTGACTCCTTTACATCTTTCATTTTCTATATTCTATAGATATTATCCTATGCCTGTACCACAATCACATGTTGAGTATGGGGGAGGCTGATAACTTATCTCTTTATTTTCATAGGTCAGGAATAAACTATATTTAAGGAGCTGTACATAAGAACTATATCTAAGGAGTTTTCACTGTACTTTTCCTGATTTGATGATAAAATTTTGGATTTTGAGCTGGTGCTGTAATGCGATGACACTTTGGGGCTCTTAAGAAGAGAGAAACATATTTGCATATAGGAAAGCTGCAAATCATCGGGAGCCACATGGCAGACTGTGATAGTGGACTGTTTGAGATAATTTGTTATGTAGCAGTAGATATTTATATACTGATAATTCTGTTCTTAACACCACTAGTCATTGATTTTTCTAAAATACAAATCAGAATCTAATGTTACCTAAGGTTACTCACTAAGAAGAAAAAGTTCAAATTCTCTACTCTTGATGTATAAATAAGGACTTTCTCAGTGTGACCTCCATCAATCTTCCTAGCTGCATCCTTAAATCCCCCCATTAATCCTGAGAGCTACACAGGAATTCTTACCATTCTCAGAATAAATACATGCCTCTGAGTTTATACAAGATGTTCCACTCCCTGAAGTACCTTCTTTCACTTCTACTTCTACTTCTCTTTTTTCTTAATTGAAAAAAAAATCAAATGGAGCCTTTGCATATCCACTGCACAATCGCCTCTCTCCAAATCTCTGTACTTTTCACATCAGGCACTTCTTCCTGTAGGACCTGTACAAACCTTACAGGTTTGTACTTATAACAGACAAAATGGGTTTCCCTCATTTATATGTAGACCAGGGACCATCAGTCAGCACAGTGAGAATCTTATTTTCAATTTATAAGCAAAAGGATGAAAAGCTAACAAATAACTGAACTCGGAGAAGACAATCACGATTGCTATTAGTTATCAGTGGCAACTTGTCATGAAGACAGACTTTGTGCAGTTGGAATCTCTGAAAATTAAAACAAATCTGTAAAGCAAAGGCAGAATTATTTGTTGTCCTCGATGTAAGTCTGCTGACAAACACTAAAATCCAGAATAAACCTGTTTTAAGTTAAATACCGGAAGAAGCATATTAGTTGGTTTTTATTTTTTCTTTTGCCTTTCAAACTCTGAGGATACAGAGATAAAAATCCTTTATCTCCAAGGTGCAGAAGTCAGTAAATTTCAAATAGAAGAGAAATGAAAAAGAACATCATACAAACCTGGAATTTAGATTCAGAAAACATGAATGCCATTTCTTCCTCTGAAAGGAAGGAAAAAGATGTATTTTCTAAGTCTGTTAAAATTTTGTAAAATATATCACAATTAAAATCTTAATTATTATTTTTGGGTGAAGTAGAATTTAGCTTAATTAAATGTGATTCTGGCTTCAGTGTAGGCAAGATTAGAATAAAATCCAGTGCCACTGTGCCAAATACTTCTTGAAAAAAATTAAATAATGACTTTGTTCTATGTATACTGAAATGCTGTGAAATAATTCTGTCTGTAAAAAAATAATTTTGGGCCATGATACTCTAAAACACACTGATATTGATTAGTATCACCTTCATGGTACCCTAAAAGCATTAATATATTTTAAAATGATGTTTAAAACCCCACAGTATTACAAAAGCTTTTATTTGGCATCTGAAATGGACTTTTTTCCTAAACACAGTTATTACTATTTCTAAAGGATTAAGCATACCTTGAAAGAAACAAAGAAATTAGGTGATTTTATACAATATATTTTATTCCAGCATTCAACAATTTTAGTGTTTTTATCTAAAATTGAAAACTTGGGCAATATTTTTACATCTTTTTCTGAAACTAAGCTTACTTTCACATAACTTACTTGGTAAATGGAAAATTATACCATTTCAAGGAACGGCATGAAAATATAAATAAAAGGCTATAATTGGTGGTCTCATTAGTAGTGGCTGCATCTAGATTTAAACTCTTGGCCTTAATCTGTAAAAGGGAACAGAGAACAAGTGGCAACTCTAAGTTCAGTCTGAAGAGTTTCAGAAAACAAAGGAAACCCTTTGCAGTTCCTCAAAAAGTTAAATATAGAATCACCATATGATTTGGTAATCCCATTCCTTATTACAAGAATGGTGACTAGCCATTCCTAGGTATACAGCTAAAGAATTGAAAAGAGAGACCCAAATCGGATATTTGTATACCATTGCTCATAGAAGCGTTATTCATAATAGCCAAAAGACAGAAAATGCCCATGTCCATCAACAGATGAATGGATAAATAAAATGTGGCACATATATAAAATGGAATATTTTTCTACCATAAGGAAGAATGAAGTTCTGAGACAAGCTGCATCATGCCCATGGACAAACTTTGAAAACATTATGCTGAGTGAAATTAGCAAGGCACATAAGGACAGATACTTTATGAACTTATTTACATGCAAAGTCTAGAAATAACAAATTTGAGAGAGAGAAAGTAGGTTAGAAAGTTACTAGACAGTTGGAGAAGAAGAGGGAAATTGTTGTTTGGGGGATATAGAGCATTTATAAACTGTGAAAGTTACGAGTATATCTATTCCAAGCACATTAAGCATTTAAAGCAGTACCTGGCACATAAAAGATGCACAGTAAGTGTTGCTATTATTGAAATTATCTGAGGCAGTTAGGTGCAAGGTCAGGCTGCTGATCTTTTCTTTGGTCTGTGAATTAAGTAGGACTTTGTAAGTTACCTGAAGTTGGAAAGATGGAAAGAAAGAAAGAGAAATACTGCCAAGCCTCTTTTCTCACCTATGTATTGTGGTATTTTATTAGTTGAATACACATTTATTTAGGACCTACTATGGGCTAGACCAATATCCAGTTCTGAAGCCCTGTTTAGCAGCATCATTATCACCTGGGACCTGGTTAGAAATGCAAATTATCACTCTCCCCATCTCCCCAGGCTCACCAATCAGAAACTCTAGGGGTGGAACGAAGCAATCTGTGGTTTAACAAGCCCTATAGTTGTTTTGGATGTGCTAAAGTTTGAGAAACACTGCCCAAGTTCTATTAAAAAAAAATAGAGACAAAGAAAAGCAAAAGAAGGACACATCAGTTGTCCCAAATCTTGTGAAGAATTCAGAGGCAAAAAGCAGCTGCATCACAGAGAAGGCTGCCATCATCTGTCCAAACTCCATTCACCCCTGAGCACCGGGTCATGGTGGGAGTGAAGAGTTGTCACTTTCCTCACAGCTGTATTCCCACAGAATTGTTCTTCAAATAGTCACTGAGTTTCTACTTTGTACCTGACACTTTTCTAGATGCTAAGAATATAGTAGCAGACAAAACAAAATCCCTATTTATATAAAGCATACATTCTATTAGCAGACATCGACAAGGAACGTATATTTATGGGTATGAGTGTGTGTGTATAAAGAAGGGAATAAAGGAAATAAACAGGAAAGGGGAAAGAAGATGGCAGGAAGAATTATATCAGACTGAATGGCCAGAAAAGTCTACCTAATTATTTGAAGCCTAGGAGATCTGAATGAAATACCCCTGGTTCATAGTGTGTTCCAGATTTAAATACTGTGGATGAATGGTAATGAATATGACTGCTTCTAAGAGGAAGCCTGCAAGAAACAGAAGTTGTCATTGTGATCCCAATTTGAGAAGATACAATATAAGTTGTATTTGTTATAGTGAGAGATAATAGGCTATGTTCATCCAAAGTTTAATTAATTAAACTTTAAGGTGAAGAATTACGCATTCTTCAGGTCTCAAGGAGACAAAATAATATGGAGTTGGGGAGGAGTTTATGGCTCTATTGAAATAAAAGCTGGTCTTTAAATTGAGTGCCTACTATATATCAAGCAACTTATGTACATTTTTTCAATTAACTTTTACCAGAAATTTAAAAAGATAAAAAAATATTCTTAATTTTGTTGGAAATGGAGGCTTGGAGTGGCTGAAGGACTTGAGAGTATATGTTGGAAGTATATGTTTCAAGTATTGGAACATCAATGCTGCATGCCCAAGAAACAATATCTATAAGTATTCTATAACCAGAATAGAGTTTTATATTTTAATATCACCACTTTTAAATGTCAAGGTTTTCCTTAGCAGTATTAACAGATGAAATTCATTGAACAGATCTGTTAACCCTATATTTACCTTTTGGAATAGTATAGTCTTGAATCTTATCACTTTTCATTTTTCTATGTCTAAAATAAAGAGATTTAATTCTTTTCCCCTTTAAT
The DNA here is from genome assembly GCF_023851605.1 of Tamandua tetradactyla. Lineage (NCBI taxonomy): Eukaryota > Metazoa > Chordata > Mammalia > Pilosa > Myrmecophagidae > Tamandua > Tamandua tetradactyla. Next base: position 132,207,803 of record NC_135332.1, read on the forward strand.
TATATGTCTGTTCTTCTAAACTGGGGGCTTATTGTAAAGAAACAGAGAAGTTTATGCTGAAAAAATTTCTTGGCAACCAAACCAAAAATTAGGTGGGCACACACAGTATGGATTAATTTCAAAAACATTATGCTGAACAAAAGAAGCCAGAGAAGACAAATTTATAATGCTAGAAAGCAGAGCTGTAGTTATCTAGAACCACCAGTGATTTGGGGCAACTTGAGCAAACCACACAAAATACTTCCTGCATTTGTGTGCATTTAAAAGCCAAGCATCTTTAAACTGTGTATTAGATGAGCATTTCCCCTTGATTATATGGTTTCCATCCATTTAGCAAATATTTCTAAAGTCAGAACTTCAAACAAATCATCTAGCATCAATTTAATCAAAAGGTTTCTTGGCACTCACTGCTGGTATTAGTATAAATTTTTTGTAGATCACTGTGAAAAATAAATTAAGCTAAGACAGTGTTGGCTGTGTTCACATTTTTAATAATGCTTGTCTGACCTTTTATGCATAAGTGGAAAATGAAGTGCAAGATAAAGAGACAATTCATTGGACTTGGTTTTACGGCCCAGGTAGATAAGTAATATTGGCTAGAGTGAGAATCTAGGTTCATTTTCATATTGTGAGACTAAATAATGGCCATGTTTTTCATAATGTCTGATATTTTTCTTTCTCTATGAGGCCATTATAAGAGTCAAATGGAGATGAGGTCAACATTTTCTTGTAGTCATTTTTTCTGTGTACCTGACCCATGAAAAAGTGGAATAGAGCTACAATTAAGAAAAGTTTTCTGGATTTTTTATGCCAATGTCAAGCTTTTTAATTACATGAGAGTGGCAGTTACATAGAATGTGGACTTATTTTCAGAAGTTCAGTCACTATATTTGACTCTGTGCATTATGACACATTAGGAAATTTAATGACTCTAATTATCACCTAAATGTGCTTATCCTCAGACTACCTAGATCTTAGTAACAGGAACATCAAAACCTGTAAAGGGACAATACTTGACTAAAAAACATTATAAAAAGGAAAAAAGAAAGCCTAGTATGAAACCAACTAAAAAGCCTATTTGATGTGTCACTGATGATCTGTTGAAGTTGTTAAACCTTACATCTCGCAAAGAAGTTTTGCTGCCAATGCTGCTCACTTAGAACTATGCAGGAAATTCAGGTTTGAAATGATGTTAGAGATGAACAATCAAGTAAGGTATTCACTGCAATTTCCTGTGTAGAACAGGGGTTACTACTGATACTCATTCTGACCAAACCCCAGTTTCAAAACATGCTATATTAGACAAGAGAGGGCAGTTGAGAGCACGGACACCAAACCTACATTCTGCAAATGAGAAGGACCGTCTCCAGGAATGAATTCTGAATAGATCTTTGGGTAAAAATTTCCCTTTCAGAATCTACAATGGTAGCAAAATGAGCTTGGCTGAGGCTTTATAAATGAGTCTGACTAATACATAAAAGCTACAAAAAGGATTTGTTAGAAGTGGTGTTTTTCTCTTACACATCACTTTTTTTCCTTCTGACTTCCATTAGAAATATTGCTTTTCTAATCTAATTACCAGCGAAATGTGCATTATCCTCTTTTGCATTCAAAAAAGAGATTGCTTAAAATGTGGAAGTGTATGTTTTCTGTATTTGACTTTCCATTAACCACCGGTTTTATGGTTGAGAAGTTTATATACTTCATATCTTCTACTCTCTTTCTCCTGAAACTGTGGCCCAGTGGCATGCAAAATAAGAGCTGGCAGGGGTGAATGTAGCATTTATGATTGCTGCATAGATTTCCCTAGGCCAATTCTAGAGCAGATAAGTAATGGAATTTTTAAAAAATGTACATTGAGAAAAATCAGTTAAGTAACTTAATTTTATAATACATTTCTTCTGTTAACCATTCCTAAAAATCATAATGAAATTCATCATGTTTCTCTTGGTAATTTTTAGAACAGTATTATTTCTACCATAGGATACTCATAGCACAGCTATTTTTTACATTCTCATATATGACAGAAGTCAGCTTTACATATTCTTTCCTCAAACACAGGGAGCATTATCCAAAGAAATTAGCGAAACATGAAACTTTACTATTTGATAAATAACATTTAAAACAATTTTACAGACAGACATAGTTTATTTCTGATTAAAATTAAATTAGATAAGAGGAAACTGAGTTGAGGTTTATGGTATCTGGCAGATAAAGTGATTTATTGGTTAGTTTGGGTAAACAAATGGCCTCAATAATTAGAAAAAAACAGTGGTAATTCCTGTACCTGCTTCTCTGAATGTAGGGAAACGTTTTTTAATGTCTCTAAATCTCAATTTCCTTACTCTGGAAGACATACTATAAAGCTATAATGATTAAGACATTATTTTTAATTGCATAAGGTGTACTGGCATGGATGTAAGGATAGAAAGATATATCAATGCAGTAGAAAAATTGAGAAATATACCCTTAAATATATGGTCAATTGCTTTTCCCACAAAGGTGCCAAGATAATCCAAGGGGGGAAATATAATCTTTCAAATTATATTTCTGGAATAAAGAAAGTGATGTTGGTTAATATTTTAGTAGGGTACATATTTTCTTTCATAGTTAACTCAAGCTCTATACAAATGGTGTTTGGCTGTATTGAAGGTGCCATCTGTCCAAAAAGCTATAAAACCAAGATGCTGACTACTTATCATCATAAATGATTCAGGATCACTTATTTTTCTAAGAGAGAGAGAAGAAAACATATTTGAGACAGTAGGTACACAAGTACCTAATGATAAATCTGCCTTTCTTCTAAGTACCTTGGGAAGGTTGAAAAGTTTATATATACATATATACTTTTATTTTAAAGGGAAGAAACAAAACAAAACTCAGGTTATTTAGGAGTTCTGGACTGTCCAGATTTGTTACTAAAATAGTCCTTAGCCTCTGTCATCAAATTTCCTCTTTCTGCAAACTGGTGATAGTACTATTCTGACTACTTCATGGGAATATTTTAAAGAAACAGGCGAGCTAGTGAATATCAGAGTGTTTTGTAAATTGTAAAGTGCAACATGTATTGTCATTGTTTTGTTATAATTGCTACCATTTTTATTTCTGGGTTTTCATCCTTTATTCAGACAATATATTTTCTCCTCCTTTTATCTTTCTGAATAACGTGTTTTATTTCTGCTCTGGGATTCCTGTACAATTCTGATAGATATTTAAGTCAACTTATTATTATAAAATTGGATTTGTATTAGAATCTGTTTAACCCTATTTCTCTCCTCTACCTTGCACACATCTTGGAATCAGTGACTACGTCTTACTTATCTTTGCTTGTTCCACAATATGATGGACAGTTTTATACAAGTCGCTTTATAAATCTGTTTTCAATGTTTTTGTTAGATGTAATTTTTAAACAAACCAAAATTATAACAAAGAGGAGAAGACATTTTAAATAAATTTCATAAAAACCTTTGAAAGACCCAGGTAAAGGGTACTTTTTTTTTCAGGTAAAGGGTATTTTTTAATAAATATATTACAACAGTTTTTATTGAGTAGCATTTCCATACCTAAGAAGATAAAGAGATGTGGCTGAAATGTAAGCAGGGAGTGGAGAAGTTCAGCCTTTGTGCTGTACGGTGAATGGTAGAGTCCACACAATTCTTTTTCTGAATCACCCAAACACAAAAGACTCATTGGGCAAGTTAAGTGGCTTTAGAAATCTGACATTATCAAATTTTTACTCTACAATCGAGACAGGAAAAATGTAAAAATGTAGAAGGGAGATTTTTAAAGATACTTGACCCTTAATCACCACCATTAATTTTTGTAATTAACACTAGATAATAACATCATTAACATGTACTGCTTGATGAAACTATCCAATATAAATATAACAACAACAAGAAATTTTAATTATCATTCACAAACCAATGTTTATTCCACTTCTTTAGTGGACTCGCTGTTTTGAGTACTGCTTCTTTAACTAAGGACTATAAATTACATTATATTTTAAATATTTTTACTCTCTAAATCTTTCATGTGTTACTACTAAACAGATAACAAAGTTTACAGTTAAAACATTTAGATAGCAATATTTAATAAAATTTATTTTTACTACTCTGACTAAATTATTGTAATTTTCAATCTACAAACAACTGATAAAAAGTAGTTTAAAAAATGGTAATTCAAATTATTGGAATTCTGTTTTTGACTTTACCACTGACCTGCAATACACTGAAATAATGCTAACATTTTAAGTCTTTATTTTACTCATTTGGAATAAGATAGTACTGATAAGGGATAAACTTTATGCAAGGAGCAGGAAAAACACCTTAGCTGTGTAATGTGATCTGGCAGAGGTGCCTTATACACTTTGCTGTGAAGATGGTGGGGACAACTTTGCCATTGAGAAAGTCATCTATCCTATTCAGTTTGAATAAATGAATGGATGTCAAGTTGGACAGATATTCTATTTTGTATGACTTCAAAAAGTGATGACCACCCTTTAGACACCCTATATGCATTTCAACTCTGTAATCTCTACCAGCTTCCTGAAAGAGTTTCAGCTCAAATTACTGGGACGGAATAAATTAGGCACTGGTCAGTCAGGTACTTTCATCCGATTATTGCCCCTTTCCTACTGCCCAATGTATTTGAGCTTGGCACAGTGAGACTTACTTCACCTAATTGAGGTAGTGTAAAGATTTCAGTGAACATAATTTTATAAGCTTTCAAGCAGCATAAAACACTATTTTATGGAGGGCTGAGTAAGCAATGTGAACTTTAAAAATGAAGTGCAAAGCAAATTATGACTCCCCACAAATCTGTGCCACGTAGAAAGCACTGCACATGTGAGTTGACACTTCAGGACCATTCAATCAGGTCTTCAAAACATGGTTCCCATATGTGTGTTGATATTTGACTGCTAAATTTGCTGTTGTATGAGCCACCTTGCCTCTCGTTTTAGGCTTGTTTATTAGAAATACCTGGAAGTTATTATTGGAGCACAGTTTCATCACTAATGCTATAGACGTTAGTGATGGTCTGTGATATAAGTTATTAAATCTTGACTCCACTCTGTAAGATAGTGATCTTTCCAAAGAGAAAACTAGGACACATGTATTCAGGGAAATGGTAGAGATCGGGTTCCTCACTCTCCGAGATGTAAACTTGGACAAGGAGGACTCAGTGGTTGCAGGAGCATAGCTCAGAGACCGAAGAATACACCTCTCATTCTGATCACATTTCAACCACATTCCAATCCTTATCTATGACTAAAGTACGAATCTGATCTTCAGTACACTAAACTTATCATCTACTAAATTACTTGTACTGAAATATCTACAGCTTCAAAACTGGACACTTCTAAGTAAAATTTTCATGTTCAAGTCATTTTCCAATACTAAATATTTGTTGCTAGACTCTTCATTCACTGGAGTACAAAGGCAGATGGAAAAAATGAAATTTATTGAAATTTTTCATCTTAAAAATTATGAAAGTTATCCTCTTATTTCTATATGGAAAGTTTGTCTATATATTTGGTAGAAAGATTTTATCATAATATTACCTTTAACAGCTTCGACAGCCTTGCCCTGTGACAGCCAGGAGATCCAAGTGACAATTAGTTTATTTAAAAATGAAGGGCTGTTATTAGTGAATATGTATAAAGTTCCTGCATAATTAAAACTGAAGCATCCTTTATTAGAAACATGCCTCAAATGATCTAAGTTCTCTTTCTGATTGATCAAGAAGGTCAGTCATACCTTTGATGTCAAGGATGCATGCGGATAAAACCAAATTTAACTACTTGATGCTTGTTCTTAATTAAACCAGTGGCCTCAGAAAGTGAAAGAAACAATGTCCATGAGCTATATATTTCCTCTAACTATGTGAGAAAGTACAGAACCCATCTAGATCTAATTTAATTGGTGTATGACATCACTTTTCACCCCAACTATCGCAGACAATTAAAAAGTGCAGTACAAAGGCGCATTCCAGAAGAAAGGCAATTCTCGTACATAACTGAATTAAATCACTGCATCCTCCTTTACCCTGAGCAAAGCAAAAGGAACCCTGAAGAGCATCTCTACCTGTTTTGCTTAAAGCCAGAGCTTATTATATGAAACCTGCTATTGCTAGCCCTTCTTGGACATTCCTTCCCCTAGTTTTCTAAAGGCATAGATACTTTCTTGTGTAAAGGTAAAAAAAAAAAAAAAAAAAAAGTAATTAAGAAGAAAGGCAGGAAAAGAAAAACTGGCTACATGGCAAGCCCCCATGTTGTCTTGCCTTCATTCTTTTATTTTTTTCCACCCCTCAATTCTTATGATACCCTAAGATAGGTAAATGGAAGGTAGTATTAGCCCCTTTATTACCCTAGATTGTCGATATCTTATTTTCTTTCTAATCTCTATTTTTCTACCTGTTTTACATTTATTGTATTTTTCTAGTAGAATGATTCTCGATTTTCTCTAGAATAGTTTTCTCTGCAGTAACTGAAGGTCTTCTTCCTGAGTAAGCTGAGGTGATGAAATAAGCTGTAGGACTTTATGACTACCATTATTATATGTCAATAGAGGTCGAGAATGGTAAAAATAAAAGACACACAGGTATATTTATCAAAGAGTTCCAAAAGAACTCAAGACAAACAGAAAACAATTAAAAGAGCATCAACATTCTCCTATGACACAATTAGGTGTAAGCTTCTATGTTCCCCAGAAGTGGATGCTTAGCCTAAGTGAATGGGGGTCAAATTAGACCTCTAACAACCCTCTCCCACCAGAAAAAATTCTGTATGTAGGCCAGAGACAGCCTCATCTAAGCCAGAGGGGTCATCATTCTCCATCATATCATTTATATTTTAAAGAGCATAGTAAAGTATTGCACACTCAAGCCTGAGCAGTTTTCATTCAATGTGCTCAGCATTTCTAGACTAAACAAATCTGGATCAGGTATTTCCTGAGCTTGCAGATATCTCTGGAAATCATGCTAATAGGCTCTTGGAATAACAATAAAGTTTTTGTTAGATTTGCCATCATGCTAACACAATCATTTCCTTTTTTAATATACTTTCTGCAATAACTTACAAAATAAATATGAAAAGGTTTTTATTATATGTTTCATTTTAATTAGAATATTGAAGCATCTTAGATATCAAATGGAAGATACAGACTTAGCTATAGACAAAGATATTGATACATACATGCATAAACACATATATCTTATAATGAAATACTACATATTATAATGATATATATTATATACATATATTTTACATGAATGATATGGTATATATAACAATATAATAAACATTTTATGTATGCAGTATATAAAATTATTGGTAATAAATAAAATATACAATTTTATATAATTCACATGTCTATATAATTAATATCTAGATATAATATAGAACAATAATACTATATATGTATCATATGTTTAAATATGTTGAGAGTGGTTCCTTGCCTTAATCTTTCTTTTAATAATTGGTTGAACTAAGTATTGCTAGATTCAAAAATCTTTCCTCATCACCCTATCTTTTAAAACACATCTAAAAGCCTCTGATAGATCTCTATGTGCCTAATGAAATAACACATTATCATGAAATCACTGTAATTCCTATGCATGATTTTATTTTATCTTAATGTAATTTTAATTCCATATACAGTAAAATTATTTTTTGTTTTTTGTAGATTCTATGACTCTTACAATATGTATAAATTTGTATAATCACTACCAAAATCTAGAAAAAGAACATTTCTATCACACTCCCAATATTCCCTTGTACCTTCCCTTTGTAGTTAAGTCCTCTAAGCATCCCTGACTCCCAGCAACCACTGAACTCTTCTCTATTATAATAGTTTTGTCTTTCTGAGACTATGATATAAATGGAATCATGTAATCTTTTCAAATGTACTTCTTTCAGTTAGCTTTCTTGATACATCTAAGAAGTCTGTTCCTTCTTATTGCTGAGTAATATTGCATTGCAGGGATGTACTACAGTTCATCCATTTACTGGTTGAAGAAACTTTAGGTTGTTTCTAGTTTTGGGTAATTATGAATGCAGTTGCTATAAACACTCATGTACAGATTTTTTGTGTGAACATGAATTTTCTTTTTCTAGTATAAATATATAGGAGTAGTAAGTGTACATTTAACTTTATAAGAAACTGCCATACTGTGTTTCAGAATAACTATACAATTTTGAGCTCCCTCTATCAATGTTTGAAAATTCCAGTTGCTTCACATCCCCTCCAGCACTTGGATTTGCTAGTATTTTTAATTTGATGCATTTTTATAACTGTGTGGTGGTATCTCTTCATAGTTTTAATTTGCATTTCACTGATGATCTTTTTTATGTGCTAGTCTCTATCCATGTATCCTCTTTGGTGAAGTTTCTGCAAGTCAATTGCTTTTTTAGAAATTGCATTGCTTGTTTGCTTAATGTCGAGTTTTGAAATTTCCCCATTTATTTGGGATAATATCCATTGCCAGGTTTGTGATTTGCAAATATATTCTCCTGGTCTTGCAAACAAAACCAGACTGTTTTACATGAACAATCATATAAAATCAGTTGTATTGATTGCTGGACACCCTATTCTGTCCCATAAGCCTTTCACCAATGCCACCCTGTCTTGAATTCTGTAGTTTCTTGGTTAGGCTTAAAACCAGGTAGTATAATTCCTCTGCCTTTATTTTTTTTTCAAAATTTTTTGGCTATTCTAGTTCACGTGCCTTTTCACATAAACTTTAAAATCAACTTATCAATAACTACTAAAATTCTGAGGATTTTGAGTGAAATTGTGTAAAAAATTATATGGCTAAAATTAAAAATTTTGCTCTGTTAAGTCTTTTGAGATCTGAAAACAGCATGTCACTCCATATATTTAGATCTTTGTTTCCTTTCAGCACTGGAATGTTCAGCATACAGATCTTGTACATTTTTAAATATATATACTTATTTATAAGTATATGTATTTTATATATGCTGCTGATCTGATTTGCTAATATTCCATTGAAGAGTTTTGCATTTAGGTTCATGAGATGTTGATCCAATGATTTTCTTATTCTATGTTTACTGCTGTGCTAACAAATGTACACTGTTCTCATAAAATGAGTTGGGATGTTTTCCTTCCTCTTCTACTTTCTGGAAGAAACTGTGTAGAATTGAAATTCTTTTTTAAATGTTTGGTAAAAATCACCAATGAAACCATTGAGACATGGAGATTTATTTTTCAAAATAAATTTCAGCATAAATTTAATCTATATAAATAGTACTATTTTAGTTAACTATTTCATTTGAACAACTTCTGGTAGTTTGTGGTTCATTTCATATAATAGTCAAATATGTGTGTACAGTATTTACAGTATTCCCTTATTAGCCTCCTAATGTCTGTGAGTTCTGCAGAAATATCCATGGTTTTATTTTTGACATTAGTAAATGTGTCTTCTGTCTTTTTTATTTGTTATTCTGGGTGGAATTTTATCAATTTTATTGATCATTTCAATAATCATTTGGTTTCACTGATTTTCTCTATGATTTTTCTGTTTACAGTTTTATTGATTTCCTCTCTTATCTTTATTATTGCATCTATTCACTTTATTTATAGTTTCTTAAGATGGAAGCTTAGGTTATTGATTTGATTTTTTTTCTTTTGTAATATTAGCATTTAATATAAATTTCTAAGTACTTCATTAGCTGCATCCTACATATTTTGATATTTCATATTTTCATTTTTATTCAGCTCAAAATATTTTTCTAGCTGCCTTTAAAATTTCTCCTTTAATCCTTCGATTTTTATCAGCATGCTATTTAATTTCCAAGTGTTTGGTGCTTTTGTGTTATATTTCTCTAATTGATTTCTAATTTCATTCCATTACGGTCAGAGATCATACTTTGCATAATTTCAATTATATAAATATTTGAAAATTTGCTATATGACTCAGGATATGATCTATCTTGATAAAGCTTGCATGTTCACATGCAAGATTGTGTATTCGTTGTAGGGTAGTATTCTACAAGTATCATTAGATTTAGTTGGTTGATATTGGTGTTTCAGTTTATATCTTTTCTGAATTTCTGTATCTATTATTTACAGAGGAGAGTTGAAGTCTTTAACTATAATTGTGGTTTTGTCTGTCTCTTCTTTAGTTTCCGTCAGTTTTTGCTTCATTTATTTTGTGTCATGTACATTCACTCAGGATTTTCCTGTCTTCTTGGTGATTTTTCCCTTTTATAATTATGCAACATATTTCTATATTCTTGGTCAATATTTTGCATTGAATTCTATTTGTCTGAAATGTATCCAACCATTCCAGCCTTCTTTTTTTTTAGTGTTTATATAGCGTACCACTTCAAGGGGACAACAGAAAATGTGTCACTATGTAAATTATTTTACCTGTCTTCTTTTATGTTGTGGTTGTCTTATGTATTATCTCTCCCTACATTAAAATCCCCATCAGTCAATGTTATAATTTTTGCATTCCTATGCATGGTGCTATGTTTCTGATTCTTTGTATGCCTTGTAATTTTCAATTGTATCTTGGGTATTTTGAATATCTTGTTATGAGCCCCTTGGTTTTATTTATTTATTTATTTATTTATTTATTTATTTATTTATTATTGTTGTTTTTTTAGATGCATGGTCCAGGAATTGAACCTGGGTCTCCAGCATGGAAAGCGAGCATTCTATCACTGAACTATTCATGAACTCCTTTGGTTTTATTTAAATCCTGAGATATTTATTTTAGTAGGATATTTATTTTAATGCTGTGGTTCTAACATTTGTTCACTTTGAACACCTGTTCAAAGCCTTTGCTATGCTACCTGGATATTCACCGCACAGGCATTATCCTGTGGCTAGTATGGGACCTGAATGGTAGCCTAATTCTTTGTTCATTTTTCAAAGCATGCTGCTTAGGATCAGACAGACTCATCTCAGGGATGAAGTCATAGAGGTTCATAAATAACTTTATGGGTCATTTTCCTAAGCTCCTCTCTTTCTATGAGCTCTCTGGATCTCATTGATTCCCTTAGGGTTCTTCTTTTCATTTCTCCAGGCAGAAAGCTGGGTTTTATTTACCACTCTCTGCTGAACTCTCAACAACACCGAGACCACATCTAGAGCCAAGAGGCAGAACAGTAGAGACAGAAAAAAGCAACAACAGTTCATCACATCTTCTTGGAAACACAGATCCTCTGATACAAAAAGACATTTTTCCTTTATCAGAGTTTTGGGTGACTCTTTTCAGCCAGTAGACCCCTGCTGCAGCCATTTCACTGTCTAAAGTCCTCTTTCCACCTCTTCAAACCAGAACTGGAAGACTTCTGAAGCTTTCTCTCTCTACACTAATTTCCACTTCCAAATTTCAAACTGCTTTGAAACCAGCCTAGAGGTTATCAGAGCAAGGAAAATAAATAGTGAGCCCACTCTCAGTTCAAAGGTACTTTATATTCTGGTTTTATTCTCCAGTCCACCTGCTGCTATTTAATTTTTGAGTCCTCTGATAGGTACTCAATGCATTCTGTCCAGATTCTCTCATTGAAGAATCAAAGTAAGGTGTGCTTACTCTTTCTTACTTAAGGTCAAACTCTCATGATTTTATTTTAATTTGAAAATTAATTAAATTATAACATTTGTCTAGTGTAAATGTCTTGCACAGAGTAGGTGTTCAGTGCATATTAAAAAGAAATTCACTGGCTTATAGAGATAAATCCATTAAGTTATTACTCAAGTTATTAAATCTGTTCAGCAGTGTACTTCCCACATAAATTATGCAATTGCAGCTCCGTGGACAAAAGAAGTTCAGTGTATCTCATCCAATGGAACTCATTTTAGAATGCTGCAAATGTCACCAAAGGCTAAATTCCAGTATTCATAGTTGAGTGAGGTAATGTTTTTCCAAAGACCAGCAGTCCCAACTTCTGCCATACTGATGTAGATTTTACCCTATACTTATCACCTTGACATTGAAAAGGAAACAAGAAGGAGGGGGTGCTGTTTTCTGTTTAATTTTTCAATGCCATATCGTTTCTTCCTTACTCCTATGAACTCGTCAGGATTTCACATTTCTCTTGGATTGTTGAGGGCTGCCAAACTCAGTATTACACTGTCATTTCACATGACAACAGAGGATGCTCCCTGGAGGTCTTTGACAGAAACCAGCATGCTCAGACTGCTGTCAGTGCCAAAGCAGTAAAGACACATACCTCTATGGAGCAACAGGAGCTGCCAAGAACAAATGAGTTTGGGGGGAAATGCTGACCACAAACCTATTTCAATTTAAAGGATGATTTGAATTAAGACATATTAAAAGATCATAAAATAGACAGAAAGTTTTCAGGGTCCATATTTTCTGTGTATTCTATCTTCCTGTGGGTTTTGCTACATTATTATATAGTTCTCAAAGGTAGCATGACTTTTCAAGAAATGTCATAACGTTGCACTATCCTTTAAAATAACAATCTCCTTGAAGATGGCAAATAGCAGGCCCTATGAAATTCAAAAAAACAATTGTGAATTATTACACATAAAACAGCAACAAATTCCTGAGGTGTGTATGTGCACGTGTGTGTGTGTGTGTGTGTGTTTATATGTAAGTTTTGGAGTCATTTCTTCATATGCTATGGATATCAGTATTTCAAAGATGAGCTAGAGCTTTTTTTATTGACACCAATTGTTATTGTGTGAAGAGCAATGGAATTGGGCATAGATGTGAGGAAGAGACACAGTAAATGAAACAATCCTATGAATTTTTAATTTATTACTTCTATTTAGGAAAAATCTGTATAATTTGTTTGGGAATATATGAACACTTACTTGAAAAATATGTAGAGCATTGCACAGTTCAAAGCTTGTGGTCATCTTTATTCTTTCTCTGTATAAATCTTCCTTCCTCTCTCTCTTAATGTATTTATGGCTGCACACACACTTGTGTGTGTGTATAAACATATACATACATACTCATAAATTAGAGAATATCTTTCATAAATGTTTTCTCAAATGCATGCTTGAATTTTAGTTAGGAGGATTTTAATTTTAATTTGGAGGATATATTTTATATGAGTGAAAAACTGGATTGAAAAAAAAATTCGAAATAGTATGCATCCCAAAATATCATGAGCTCATATTAATTTACATATGTTAGTATATGAAAATGCTATTATTAGAAATAAAAGTAGCCACTGTTTGACTAATACAAGTTTGCATCCTCATAGGTAGTTGGAGTAGATAGCCATGTATCTGGAACTATTTGAAAGGGAAAAAGAGGGAACTCTTCTTCAAAAATGCTTCCTAAGTGTTCGGACACATTTTATGATGTGCCATCTTTAATAATTCAGTGCTTTAATTTGAGGCATTCATTCTGGGGGCTTGTTATTAACATGCAACCAGCACTGGAAGGACAGTGTGTGAGGTTTATTATCATCATAGCTTTGTTTATTTGTCATAATGTGTTTCTATGAAAAGCAAAGAACAGAATCATGAGGAAATGGAAGAAACATGGGGTCAGGTGAAATTTGATAGAGAGAAGAAGAGTTACAGAGGGGTGCTATTAGGAACTTCATACTTTGCCAAAGCACAAGTTTCATTGTGGATTCAGTGGGAGAGAAGAAGCCAGCAACAAATGTCAGTTACTCCCAAGATTTGCTTAGAGCCAACACCACAATGAAATACCATGAAGTAAAGTAAATATGGTATTTGCAAATCATATATACCGAACAGTTTCATGACGCATAAGATATGTATATCATTTATTAAGATAAACAAGGCATTTGACTGAAAATGCTGCCCTCCTCTCACAAAAGCTTATATTGCATTTGGCTGCAAGCCCCAAAGCAGTCTTCTAGAAAAATCAGTCATCATGTTGATGAATGGATCCTGGAAACACACACATATGCAAAGATGTAAGATCATATTATGGACTGTTTTGCAGAGTCAGCAAAGTATTACAAGTTTAAAGACATCTCTAAAAAGGATTAAAGCCATCCATTAGTTTGTTACAGAGGAACTCTTATCACCAATGAGTCTGTATTGGCAGAACACATTGGAAGATTGTCACTAAATAGCACTATTTTGGCAGCACTCTGTCTGAGGATGCACTTATTGACCATGGATTTGTAAGCTGTCAATGAATCCACGATTTTATCTTTACCAAATACAAGAAAGTTATTGATAGGAAGCATCAAGGATATGGCCATATTTTGATGAAAAATTGTGCCACATTATCATTCCTAAATGTGTGACATGATGATCACCCAAAATTTATTTAAAGAGCATTCAAAATGAGATTGGCCCCAGACAGTAGACTGTGGTTTATGGAAAGGACTAGACTATTACCATTTTAATGAGAGTCTACAACAACATTTTTTTTTTAACAAGCTCTGCCTGCATAGCCAGTTCTGCTATATAGCAAGCTTAATTTGGGGATCTCAGAGTAAGGTTGAGCTTAATGTGAAGTTTTCCTTTACTCTGTAATAAACCCTTTTGAGACTTTCATATCTGGATTAATAAATCAGCTACCAACTCTTTGCACATCAGAAGTCTGCTAGAGTGAATCAACTAGTATCTGAAAGACTCCTAGGGTAATGGATTGAATTGTGACTGCCACAGACACATGTTAAAGTACTCACCGCCCCTACACCTCCTGTGGTTATGAACTCATTTGTAAGTAGGATCCTCAATAAGGCCAAACAGAATGAAGGTAGACCTTAATCTGATATGATGGGATTAAGTCCCTATAAGTAAAGACAATTTGGACACAGTCAGGGGTAGGAGCAGGAGATAAATGGAGACAGATGGCCTATGATGGAGGTAGAGATTGAGCTATGGATTACCAAAAAACCCCACAGGAACTGAATATTCTTCAGGAAAAGCATGATCTGGTCAACACCTTGATTTTGGAATTCTAACTTCCAAAACTGAGAAACAGTAGATTCCTTTTGTTAATGCCACCAGTTTGTAGCACTTATTGTTACAGCAGCCCTGACAAACTAAGACACCCACTCTTCTAAAGTCATACAACAAAGAGTTTTCCTTTGCAACTTCAACACATGCCTTCATGTGGAACATACCTTTGCAGCAACCCTGAATTCCTCACACTCCCCCAACTAGACTATATTCCATGTTCCCATTGTTTTAACCAGTAGTATGGTTTATTCAGAAAGACTTCTTACATCTATTCTAGCTTTCCACGCATCTGTCCAAGAAACATTTTGAGTAGTCCAGGACCTTGAGAGAAGTTGTTAAAGTAGGGGCACATCTAGCTCCCTGCCAGGCCCATACTTGACTGTGTGGTCATCTTTATTCTTTATTGGAAAGCTGGAGAGTCACTTCTCATGATACTTCAAGGTGGGTCTGCAGTATTCTTTTAAATGATAGCAGATTCCCCACTCATAATTGATTCTAACTGCTAATCTGGAAGCTCGGGTGTGCTTTTCAGATCTGCTTGTCATCATCTGTTCAGATTCTCTTTCTCACAGTGGTTTCCTTAGTGATATAGTTAATGAACAATCCTCAAGTGATGCAGGTAGCACCTCATACGTGTGCATATGAACACATATCATACTTGATGGCACTTCCATGCTCCAGTGTTCTGTAACATATTCCTTGATATCAAGGACCAATCTTTGAAGCTAAACCGGGAGGGATAATGTTAAATTAATTAACAACTGTAATATTAACCTCGTTTAGGGGCCACACAATATCTAACAATTTTGAGTTATAATTCTGATATTGTTGTATCACTATTTGGTTCTTCTCAGGAATAGGTCAATAAATATTTATCCCAAGACCTCACAAATGCAATTGGTCATTTCCACCAGAACATAGATTATCCACAAAAATCACTACGTGTGGCAATAACTGAGAGTATGTAGATCTGAGTGCTAGTAAGACACTAAATTGAATTTGGTACTGATACATGTTGATAAACATAGAGAATATGGTTATTTTTAAATCAATGAAAAAAGCATTTCTGCTTGTTGCTCCATTTATATTAATACTGTATTGCTACTCTCAAGTGCATTCTGTGATAACAGCATGAAATGCATTTCATTAAACTAAAGTGTATTTGTATTGATGTAATGGCTGATGGCATCTCTAATTTGAGAAGCCTGCAGAGTTAGTTTTATAGGGGTATTTTCTTCAGCGACCAAAACAGGACAATAGAATATCTGTGGGATATCACTCCTCCTCAGGCACGAATTCATCCCTTTGGCCTAGTAGATTTTTTATTGGCTATAGATGTATTAAACAAAACATAGCATCCTTGTCACTTCTTTCCAGGAAGCAACACTAGATTGTTTTTGGATATGCAAATGCATCTTCCAGGATTTTCCACTAATTATAAAAATAGTAAGAACAGAAGATACTGGGAGCAAATGTGTCTGGGTAAATTTTTATGTAAAATAATGAGTTGAATGTCTCAGCAGTTAAAAAGAAGGAAATGGTTTGCAGTTTCCTTATTTTTAAATGCTGAGCCATTCAAACTAGGATTTAACAGAATGAGAGAGAACATTCTAGCACTTGCTTCTATAAGATCCCAACAATTTATGAGAATCAATATTGTTTGGCGAGTTGCAGTTTCAAAATTGTTCTAGCTCCTGAAACACTGAAACTCAGTATGTGTTGTTCTCTGTGGCATCATGTACTACAGCATCATACACAATTAGGTGCTCAAAAGAAGTTTGTTAGGATGTTATAGCACAGCCCAAGGCAGCAGTATAACTGGGTGATGTGTCTATTATGCTTACCTGAGAACTTTCTATACAATGCAAATTCTTCTGGGCATAAAATGTACAATACTGGTTCAGATTTACAGTCCATTTTAACAAGCACCGAGTTCCATGGCTGTTTCAGCTGCTTGGCTCTTTGCTTCAAAAAGAAAAAAACTATACAACTGAGTATACTTTGTTTTTCTTTTTAATAGAAAATATGAGAAACTGCATTGTTATTGAGTTTTTTAAAGGATCTTGATCAATACTTGTTTATGAACATTTATTGTATACAAAGCTAGGCTAGTCTTGGTGAGGGGCACGGATCTATAAGAAGTATCTTCCCCATCTTCCAAGACCCCAGAATTTTGGTAATAAAAAGTAGCAGGAAAGATACAATAAAAGGAATTAGCAGTATAGGTAATTAAGGAAGATGAGATGAGAGAATGCCTAGAGCTTGCTTTGCATGTTCAGGGAAACTTACTTAAATAGAAGCTGGGAATTATTTGAAATTCTCTTAAAGGATACCAAAGACTGTATATAGGGGAAAATATTCAGGAGGGTGCCCTTTTTTAATAGAATATAGAGGTCAGAAGTAAAATTTTTATTATTATTAAAATAAATATTAATTTTTTCAAAACCCCTTTAAATAGAGTTTTTAATTCTCAAAGTATGTTTATGTTTATATCAATAGACACATTTGACTCTGACCTATGAGAGGGTACTTATATTCATTTTATAGGATAAAGTTTTCAGGGAAGAAAGAAATAGTAGAAATGTAATCTGGAGGCAAAAATATTTTACTTTAATCTCAGTTCCATTGTTTCATTGCTAACTGGTTGTCTCTCCCTGGGTATATCACTTCTTGCCACTTAGCCTTAGTTTCAATTTGTAAAAAGTGGATGGAAATAACTAAATTGATTCATGGATTTGTGGGAGGATCAAGGATAATACCAAGCTAGGCTAAGAAAATCCCAAGAAAAAAGCATGAAGAAGACATTTGGCTTTTGAATCTTTGGCATTGGTTAATTGATTCCTTCATTCATTCAGTTAATCATATATCATGCATTCACTTGCTTTCTATGTGCCAGACATTTTTGTCGGAGTTAAAGTTTCAAAGCTGAATCAGAAAAGTAAGACTTCTCTCCTAAGAAACTTTCATTCTAAAGAGAACGATCTCTTTTGGACACATTTTTGTATTTTTGCTCCAAATCCTTCTTTTTCCTGCCATTTTGGGTAACTGGACCAAGTGACATACAGAAGAATCATGAGTTGAATCAAACATGATTTTTCACTGCAGTAGAGTTTGCTGTGAAGAAATATGTTTATCCATAGAAATACAAAGTTTTTCTGACCTTAAATCTCATGAGATCACACTCCATACCCATAGATAAGGGCAGTCTTCTAAAACTCATAAAGAAAAAAAAGCTTTTGTGTGCAAGAGATGTCAAAAGTCAAAGTTAATATATATATCCTGGTGATTTAAAACAATTTTTAGACTAAGACATAATTTTAATAGAGCTGTAAAAAATAATAGTATTTTGCTGTTTGTTCTTAGTCCATATAATTCTACCATACTTTTTCCCCTTTGATTTCTCTCTACTTTATCAAAAATCAAATGTGAATCAACTGACCACACAATAAACATTAAGAACAGTTCCTTTCCTTGAGATGTATCAGGGGTAGATTGCAGGGGTAGATAGTGGAAAAGGAAAATAGTTACTTTGAGAAAAATCAAAATCAGAACAGCTCATAACATCACCTCAGAAACATTAAAATTTAAGCAGCTTGAATTGGAAATATAGTCAAAAGTGTATACAGCCAGCCAAAGGTTAATAGAGATTAAGATAATAATAAGTGGTCTTGTCTAGCTTATTTGGAAAATAGAAAATACATAGTCTTGATTTACTGGGAGTCCAGTTCTAGAGAATTACTTGAGCTATTCTCATAAATACTCAAACTGATGTTTTAAAATGCAACTAATCAATTATCCACATCAATTAGCTGCTGTGATGGTTAGGTTATGATGTCATCTTGGCCAAGTGATTAAGCCCAGGCAAGCCCTGGCCTGACTGTTACTGCAAGGATATTTTGTGGCTTGTTGATAAATTGGAAGGCTGGTATGTTAAATCATCAGTCAGTTGATTGCATCTATGGCTGATTACATCTGAGACCAACCAAGGCATACCTCCCACCAGCAAGGTAATCCAATGAGCTGAAGATTTTAAGGGAGAAGACAGACATTTTTGCTACTTCTTCAGCAGTGAGCCTCTCCTGTGGAGTTTATCCCAGACCCTTTACTGGAGCCACCAGCTTCACAAGCCTGCCCTACGGATTTTGGACTCTTCTGTTCCCACAGTTGCATAAGACATCTTTATAAATCTTATATTTACAGATAGCTCCTATTGGTTATATTTCTCTAGACAACCCTGAAAAATACATCCCCTAGTATTTTGCTGATTGTTCTTAGTCCATATAATTCTACCATACTTTTTCCCCTTTGATTTCTCTCTGCTTTATCAAAAATCAAATGTGAATCAACTGACCACACAATAAACATTAAGAACATTTCCTTTCCTTGAGATGTATCAGGGGTAGATTGCAAAGTAATAAATTAAATTACTACATATATTACTTATTTTCTATCTTTAATTTATATATTTGTCAAGACCAGCTTCCTCAAATCTATTTCTCAGAAACTGAATTTTATGTTGCAAATAAAATAAGCTCCATAGTTATCTATCATTTAGGGTCTGCATTTTATGGGAATCTGATACAGAGTAGCAGCCAGGATGTTTAGATATGATAGCAAAACACATTATTTGGCCTCCTAATTTTTAATAAAACCATGTCTGGAAGCTGATGAACTCTGATAACCTGAAGTTGAGAGCAGCATTTTCTATCATGCTACAAGTTTGAGTTTTCAAAGACTGGACTTAGAGGAGGTTCATTTCCTCCTGTGTACTTTTCTGGTCACCAGAGGATAGAAATGATTTCATTACTGACTCCTGGTCCAACTGTTCAAGCTTCATGATTATTTGGTTCAGTGGGAGAGAGTGAGAAGAAACATTTCTTACTCAAAACAATTGCATATTAGAAATATTTTATTACACTGCTTGAAGAACTGACAAAGTGATTCTCTATAATATTTTTTTTAATTTTTGATGGATATTAGAAGTTCAAATTCAGGTGATGCTGTCTTAGAATAAATCTCCACATATAATAACAAATACAACTGCTCTTAGGAGAAGGTAGTTGTGATTTCTAAAAGCCCATTTCAGAAATTCTAAAATCTATGCTGACATTCTTTACCATTTCCTAATTATGTCCACTGGTTTGGTTAGACTGGAGACACAAAGGGCTAGAAGAACTTATTAAAAGAGTGAAATTTTCACCCAAATAAGTGGTATGCATGGACACACACATATGTGTGCATGTGCCTATACTCTCTAGAAAGACATATAAACATTTTATAATTCTATGGCATGCTTTAGTTTTACTTAAATAAACGTAGGAGTCAAGCCACCTTTTAATTACTGTCAATTATTTATCTATCTCTCCGACAAAAGTGCTGTCCTTTAGTATAAAATTAAATATTAAACACTGACTAACAATGTGCTGAAATAGAATAGTATCTAATTCAACATTCAGAAAATAAACTGTAAAGATGATTGTTGAAAGAATGAGTGCACAGAATAATATAATCAATACCCAATTAGTTTTGGGTGATTTTTACCGCATGTATACTTAGTGTTGTAAAGACAAATCTATAATGTTTTGCATTGCTTTCACCATAGGAAAGATTCACTTTGCTGCTTCTCTACATGTACTTATTCAGGTAAGACTTTTAAGATTAGACAAAAGGATGATAAATTTCCTAAAAAATGAAAGAATAGACACTGAGTAGATGCTATTTGTATTTAACTAACTAACCTAGTTAAAATACCAAAAGATAATTATTTTAATAACACAGGGGAGCTTGAAATAAAGGGAAACCCCAAATTACAGAAATGAAGAAAAATTCAAAGTCAGAATATTACTTTCTGCAGGTTAAATGTGCTAACAATCATGGAGATTGCAGTTCTCCAAGCTAAAGGAGACAGAGATGATAGTTCTTGGACATAATTTGGGATCCCTATAAAGGGCCCAAGGGGGTCAATTCATGACATGGTAAAAAGGAGATGTATTCAGAGTAATATACTGGAAGTCAACCAAACTCTATCCATAAATTTAGTCTTATGGAAATAAATAGACTGGCTTCTCGATTTTACAAAATGCATCATGTGCAATGATTTTTAAACCTGTTACCCTCCCAAAGAAGCTCAGTGTGTGTAAGTACACTGTAGTATAATATATAACACATAATTTGTAAAATATATACATGGGAGTCTGGAGGCCTAATGTCAATGAATGGAATTCTGACCTTGTTGATAAAGCATTGTTTTCTTTACAGAGGCATGAAATTTTGCTTATTTTACTTAGCCCCTGACAGTTATAAAAACTTCTTTCATAACTCTGCTGGTAAATTTAGATGAGAATTAAGACCTTTAGAGTTTTTAATTGTTATAGGTAAAAGATTATTTATCTCTACAACAATTTGAAAGAGGTTCTTGGGTATTGTAGAGATGTCTGCAGCCACTACAATGGTTTTGTGGCGAGAGTTATTAAGTATGCTTCTCTGAGACCTAAGCATTGTTTTCCTTGGATTCAATCATATTTTTGTAAATCTGGAGGAATAATAGGGAAAGCTAATGATGGTGATACTTTTAGGGGGGCATAAGCAACATTCTCTAAAGTACTCCAGGAAAGAAAAGTTTGTAATAAACAAATTATATTTACAAAAACCTGATGGTGGATAAAGACGTTGATGTCAGCACCATGTTGAATTAATTAGTATTGCATGAATATATGATATGGTGAATCGATATACCTTTGAGTCAAACAAAAGTACTGGTGAAAGCATTAGCCCTGTTCTAAAAGTGCATTTAATGATCTGAGGGTGAAATTTTTAATCTAAGCATGGGATGATTTTATTATGGCTCTAAAGAAACTGGTTATTGCATATAGGATATCAGTTCAATAGGTAGCTGTAAGAGTCTATTTGGAGGTCTCACACTTTACATAAATAAACCAAATTTTGTTCTTAACACTGTAAATTGTTGATCTCACAATATGGCCTGCCCTAGTAAATGGCATCATCATCCACACAACTTCAAAAATCATATATTGGGAATAAGCCTTAAGTTATCTCTTTATCTTACCCAAACTATCAAATCCATATGCAATTCTTATATTTATCTTTAACATATATTCATATTCAATCTACTTTTGTCCATCACCATTGCTAAAACCTATGTTAAATCCATAACCAATTTCCAATTTAATGTAAATTAGATCATGTCATTTATTTTTCATAAAACCCTCCAAAACCTTTAAAATCTTATAGATTGCATATAAAATATGATCTAAAACTCCACACTAAGGTCAGAACAATTTTTAAAAAGTCCTTCACAATCTGACTTCCTCTCACCACCAAGTGTTCTCAATCAAATTCCATCATGTCCTAACTTATTTTTGTTCCTCAAAACATACTATAGAACTATGTCTATTTCTGTCTGGAAGGCTCTTTCATCAGAGTTCATGTATCTGGCTCCTTCTCATTCAAATCTCAACTAAAATGAGCATTCCACCTACTTGTCAATGAGTCAGATTTTTCAGTCTAAAGATTTATGCATTTCTTCAGCTCTAGTAAATGTTGCTTTTATTGCTTATTTATTTTGAACTTTTCTTGAGCTGTAAAACATACAGAAAGTACTCCATATTTTATATAATTTTAGGATGTTCACAGAACTAACATATCCAAATAACCATAAAAACGACATTACCAGCACCTCAGAAACCTCAATCAAACCACCAATTCTGTCACAACCTTCTAAATGACAACAAAGCACTACCTTGAATTGTTATACCAAATATTATACTGGCTTTTGGAATGCACATAAATAGAATCTTGCAGTGTGTATTCTTTTGTGATCAGCTTCTTACCCTCAGCATTCAGTTTCTGAAATCCATCTGCATTGCTATTTCATGTAGTTTTAGTTCTTTTATTCTTTTTGCTGCACAGCATTCAATTGAGTGAATATATCAACATTTTTTCATTCATTCAACATTTTTTTGGCATTTGTGTAGTTTTAAATTGTGCACTGTTATTAATAGGGCTTCTATTAACATTCCAGTGTATTTTTTGTATGAATATATGAATACACTCCTGTTGAGTATACACATAATAGGAGAATTGTTGAGTCATGGAATATGCATACGTTGAGCTTCAGGAGGCAATGCGAAAGTTCTCTAAAGTGATACCAATTTATATTTCTTCATCAACTGTGTATGAGAATTCAGTGTACAAAATATCTTTACCAAAATTTGGTTCTCTCCTTTTGTTGTTGTTGAAATTGTTTTGAACTATTCTGGAGGATGTCATGATAGTGTATTGTGGATTCAATTTTCATTTTACTGAGATGATCATTTATTTTGAGTACCTTTACATATATTGATTGGTCATTTAGATAGTCACTATTTTCAAATGCCTGTTCAGGTCTTTTACCCATTTTCCTTTTGGGCACTTTAGTTTTTTTTTAGTGCTTTAGTTTTGGTAAATATATAGCCATATCATTATACAAATAAATAATTTTGTCAAAATTATTTATATTACACAAGCAAAACAAACAAAAATACCTGAAACCTTATTCTTTCTCCATTTTTTTTCCCCTAAAGCAACCATTTTTAACCCTTTTGGCAGTTGCTATTGGCATTTACCTTCTTATTTCAAAATAACATGGTAGTACATGAATGATACTGCTTCCCAGTCTCTATGGCTGTATAGTGTTATACCTTTAAAAATTTGTTGATTTTTTGAAATTTCAAGATAAATTAGCAGAGGGAAATTTAGGAGATTTAGGAGATTTATCTCAGTCTACCCAAACACTCATCTTTATTTTCCGAGTATATGTTAACTTCATAAATTTAAGTTTATGTTCAGGTATGGTGTAGATGTAATCCACATTCTCTAGTTACTGTCAGTCAGGCCTAGGAATGCCTAGTAGATACATGCCATTCATTTATTTCTTAATAATTTATTCCATAAAAATTACATACTGATGAGTGATTTTATTCAAATTATATTAATCATATATAAACATAATAGTGCTTATATCAATATAAAATTTTGTTTATTTGGATAACCAAAGACTGACCCCTGCATTTGTGAAATATTTTAATGTATTTATTTATCACAAAATTCTATACAATTAAAGCTTACTACTTAATTGTTATACCATGCTTTATTTATATTAGCCTATTCTGTAGTTAAATAAATATGTAGTGTTATTATATATAATTCTGTCATGTTTAGCAATCTCAACTTCAATTATCTTCAACTGCCTGGTAAGTTCTAAGAGAGAAGGAATTATTTCATTATATTTTTAAAATTTGTATCATTCACAGTAGTCAGTACATAATAGATAATCAAAAATATTATTCGATATATATTATGTAACCAAAAAATCTTCTACTGGTGATCAGGAAGATATTGTTGAAATTTTGTCATGGAAACACAACTCAGTGTGAATCATATAAAAGTATTACTTAGAAATAGAGGAATCTATTCATAATTTGCATTATTTTATCAGTTCTTTCATGTCTAAATTTGTTTTACACATTGAAACTACTTGCATTTTATTTTAGACATGGTCCATTTCTTAAAAAAAGAACAATTTACAGAGTCTTTTGTTGTTTTTTTCCTTAATGATATTTTAGCCTGCCTATGGCTTTCTATCTAGAACAAAATGTTTAGTTCCCTTTGTTTTTCTGTTTGCTTATTTTTTTTACCTAATAATATGATAGGTCAGACACACATCACCGAAAACATCAAAAAGAAAGTAGTTGAAAGTATAACATTTTTCAATTTGGATAGTCTTGTTTCTGAGATCTTTCAGTTTGTCCAGTTTTCTCAACTGTATGTATAAAAGTTATTGTCACATGAATGCTATAGAGAAAAGCTCTCAGACTGCTGCCTTAGACTAGAGAACCATAAATGATAGATTCTATTTCCGTATGTGGCCAAAAAAAAAAAAGAGCTTTAAAGTTTCAGGGGAATGATAGCTGCTCCCCTCCATCCATTCAGATATCTCTATTCTTAGCTCCTTGCCTGCATGTCGACCAGCCAGCTTCTCTTCACCACTGTGTGTCATAACAATGCTTGGTACCAAGAAGTAGACTGTTAGCAATGACAGGTGCAAAACCATCAAGGAAATACCCATTTATTGCAAATCCCCAAATCTTTTCCAGATTGGGGCAGGTCCTACTTGGAACCCTTTAACCCTGGGATATATGGCAGAGAGGAATATAAAATGTCTGTCCATATACACAGCAATTTTCCTGAGTAGGTTGCCCCTTGTCTGCTTGTGTCATTTTACCTTGAAAATTAAGTTAATGAGTAGTATGTTTATAGATAAATATATGCAAAATCAACTGAATTAGGATTAAAATATTACCAGCAGGGAGATTATTATAATGAAGCAAATCACTTATTTAAAAAGGGCAGAGTTATTAAAGAGTCATGGTGATCTCTGCCTTCTAAGGGACAGTTCCTAAAACATATTATTGCAGGAAAACTTCCAGTCTCTCCTCATTTATTTTCCCTAGAGATCAGTAGATATGTATGACAATCATGGAAATAAATTCTTGCTATTTCTGAAAAGCCAAACCTCAAGAAAAAATATATAAAGCTTTAAAATCAGTTTGTTCACATTTTATATGATTTCTTAAACTGTTCAGATAATTGAACCTGCATTTGAATCTTTTGATGTCATGCCATTTGTGATTTTCTCTTGAAGCTAAAAAAGCTCCCAAGTAAAAGAATATGATACTCCACCAAGCCCTAAAACCTGATATTTTCATTTCATACGTTTGACTTCAAAAATTAAACTTTCCGCTTGTGAAAGGTTAATAGTACAAAGAAAAATTATTTTAAAATGCAGTTTCTTAAAATTGCTCTCCTATTGTAGCATCTAATGTTAAAAATGCTATTGTGAAATATTTAAATGTCTGCGTTCTGTATTTTCTATTACTCAATGATCTTAAATCTGTTAATCCCTATGTAAGCTATTTGAAAGTGTCAAAATTATAATTATTGAATAGAGATTTCTAAAATTCACTTTCATATTACACTTTGCAAATATTTGTGAGTTACTAATGAGCTGTCTCCAGGATCATTTCACCATGTTAAAATATTTCATAATCTAGACAGGACCTTGTGAAAAAGAGAATCATACATATTTTAAATGTGAGTCAAATAAGAAGTACAATTATCTTATGCATATAGAATTTCAAATTCAAACTGTAAATTATTAAAATTATTAATATTAATATTGATATTTTAACGATGTCAATTTTCAGAAAAGGTTTAATTGAGAACCTGGGAAGCATTATATTTCATTTTGCCCTTCAATAGCCAAAAATTCATTATAAGCTGTTAGAATACTTCTGAATCAATTCAGAAGTAAATTATTTGACTTGGGTGATCTATGCTGTGCCTCCAAAAGCAGAAGGCTGTTCTTCACGTCTCATATTTCTTTTATTTAATATAAGGAAAGAGACATTACAATAAGGAAAAAAAAATAGAGGTGACATGTAGGTGTCTGTGCAAGAGTTAAATATCTAAGAATACAATGTTTGTACATATTCATGTGAATGGATATGATCTCTGTGTGCTGCATTTATTTTCTGTTCTGATTTTTAGATTTTAAAAGTTCACGTTATACCTGTCTTCTAACGAAGATTACTTCATGACATTAATATCAGTTCTTGGATCTAGGGTGGGATCATATAAACAGTCAGTTACCAGGGTCCTTTACAGAGCCCCTTAGATCCTTCACCTCAGATGGGTCAATTATTTGCAAAGGTTTGAATGGAATAGTAGAGATATTCCAGAGTATTTGTAGTAGCCAATTTTATAGGTATAAGATGCCAGAAAGAAAAATTATTTGACATAGTTCTTACTGAAGTCTTCCCTATACATGAAAATGCATGAACCAAAATTCTTCAAATTGAGGGAGTTGCATTGCTGTTTGTTTTGTCCTTAACCTTCCTATGTATAAATAATCTATGACAGAAAAAGGACCTCCAGTATGGAAATCTATTCACTTCTCCCCATATCTGCTGGGTGCAATGGTATGGCAGACAGTTTTTCTACTGAGCTGAGGTGAATGATTTCAATCTGTCAAATGAATAGCAGACATAAGGAAAAAATAATTATTTGATCTTTGAGATTGTCCCAAAGCTACTGTGTTTTTACTTAATCAAAACCAACTAATATTTTCTTGGTAGTAGATTTCATTCATCATAATTAGACCAGTACTAGAGAGACAAATTTACAAATCAATAGGCAGTGATGGTCTATAATAGCATGTAAAATGTTTGCAATACAAAGGAGATTAAAGGTGACCTATGATAGATAGGTTTTAACTTTTTGCAAGAGAATAAATCCCTTTGCTTATCAGGAAAAGTCCTCCATATTTAGCAAGGGTAATCTGTTTGATTGCAGTACAGGTTGGCAGCCCAAAGCCCTGCGCTTCCAATCATGCACTTTGCTGGGGTGGTGGTGGTGGGTGGGGAAGCACTGAAACCCTCATTAGGTGCTAAGTCCATGGATCTTACAGCATGATTTGAAAACTTCAATATCTTAATATATTAAATAAAGGTCTCTGAGGTTAAAACCCTAGAAACTATATCTTTAATAAAATTGCCTATTGACGCTGATGCCCAATTGAGTTAAGAAACATGCTACAGTTCACTCTCCTTCGCATGTACTATTCCTGTGATATCCCTAACAGAAGGTCTCTTCTGCTAAATTTGAACTTCCAATAGACAACTTTGCAAGGGGGACTATTCGAATACTGGACACCAAGAACTATTTGGAGGATCTTTCTTTGCATAGAGCCTGCATTTATTTCTTTATTTGTAAATGCTACACATTATCCTTAGCTTTGTCCTCAAGAAAAATACTGAACATTTTTCCTTATTTTTGCACTTGCATTCCAAAAATGGATGTGATTAAACAGTAAAATTTTTTAAACATACAGTGCCACAAAATCCCCTCTCAGTGCATGGAGGCATATGGGTCAACATAATTACAAACCTGTCTCTCTTTCAAATATATGTTCTAAACCATCCAAGAGCAGAAAATGTGTCATGTGTAGGTGTTTCATGGCATATAATTCATCAATCATTTTAACTTAAACCAAGCGTTGGCCTTAAAACATGCAAGTTTCTTTTAAAAAATGCAAGTTTCTTAAACTAGGTTTTCAAAGTGCCATGGTTTGAGAATGTGTTGAGGGAAGTCTCAAAAGGATATTTCAAATAAAATTTTATATTATATACTGCTAACTGGTTAAATTACAAAATACAAATGTGACTTAAATGGGATGAATGTGGTTAGTGGATCTATTAACGGCATCTAAAAGACTCTTAATGTTATATTTATTCAGCAGGAATGAAATTATTTTAGTTGAAGGTGGGTCACAAATCATAAACAAATATCTATTTTATGAATACATTTGAGATACATTTGTAGGTAGAGTCAAAAGAATCTAATGAAGTTAGATGAGCTAGAGAATGAGTTCGAGAAGGACATAGGCAATTTCAATGGAAGGCTTGTCTGAAATGAAATAAAATGTGTTGTGACATTGAAATGCAGAGGGGAGAATAGCTCAAGAACTTAGCCAGGAAAATCATTCTTGAAGGAAATGTTTATCTAATTTGGAAACATGAGAATAAGTAGGAATTAGACAAGAACATGAAAGCATCTCTGGGTGGAAGACTGAAAAGTGAAGAATTATACGGTGGGTGGAGTGCACGGTATGTTTGACATACATTGGAGCAAGTTTGCAGGAAAAAAGGATGAGTTTAAGTTGAGCATGAGTGTTTGTCGTGCCTGAGGGGACACATAAGGAGATGGTCACTGACTATTTGGATTTAGAGCAATGAAGCGCCTATGAATATTTTCTGGGCAGGGCATAAAAATTTAGATCTCAACAGTACATAATGCCAACTGAAGCTTTGAAATTGCCTAGGAGGACAAGGAGGGTCGGAAAAGAATGGGCCTAGGTTAGCTCCTGGAGCAAAAAACAATATTTAATGGACAAACATTCAAGAAAGGTACAAAATATCATGCATGTTTAAGTTTTTCTCTGACTTTTATTTTATACAAAAATGCCCTTTTCCCAGATCTCTTGTCTTACCTCTCTTTTCTCTTATTTGTATCTTAATTCATTTTTACTGATATTTACTCAGATATTTCATTTACCCTCTCTAAATAGTATTCATTCCAGTTATTTCCTATCTCTTTGTTTTATCTAGAATTTTTCTCTTCATATGGAATTTATTAACAGGGCACCCAGATTGTGTTTGATCAACTTTTTACCTTTTTTTTTAAATAGAAGATATATGAGGGAATGGAGGAGTATAGAAGATAACTTGTATATTAGGTAAGTACAAATAGTAAAATTGAAAAACATTAAATCTTTTAAAATAAAATGTATAATGCAGGATGACATGTTTTAAAATTACCATCATTGCCATCATCGGCTTATCCTGAGTATTCAATGGAAATCTATGTCTACCTGCCCCTAGTGACTCAAATAAACTTATAAACTGACTTCTCAACAGATGACTAAAAGGGGGAAATTTTTATTTTAGAATGTCTTGTAAATAGAGGTAAATCCAATAATGCTGTGCCTCTGTCATTATATAATTAGTTACTGTCATTATATAATTCTATATAATTTGTAGACATTTAATTTATTTGACAGGGAAGCAGAGGGTTGTTTTCTTGTTAAGATCCTAATTTTCCAGCCACCTGTAACAATCTAACACTCCACAGGCTCCCTGAGTCTGCAAGCTTCATTGTTAAAATGATTTTCAATACTAGGAACTGGTACTAATTCCTAGGAGACAATATATTTAGGAAATTCGAGGATCTTTTTCCATTAAATTACCAGATAGGGGAACAGTCAAAATATAGCATGCCTGGATATAAGTAAGGCTTTTAACCAGACACTTAGCCTTGTGAATAAAATGGAGACACAGCCTGAATTAATAACAAATTCTGCTGTGTCTGTTCAGAGTAGAAGGTAAGTACCCAAAGGAAATTGTTATTTGCTTTATTAGTAATAAATTTAATTAACAATTATTAAAATATCATATATTTTTTAATGGTTGCTATGTTCCATGAACTGTGCTAAGCAGTTTATTTGTATTCCCTTATAAAATGGCAGCATGTATGGAAAAGGGACATTAGTTGCCATGAGTCAAAAACGTTATAAGCCTACAAAACTGTAATGTCAATTTAAGCTAATATAGTAGAATATTTGTTCTAAAACAAAAATAATAATCCCTGGAGAACTGATGTTCAAGTCTGAACATATTGTTTTTATGAGGTCTTTGACAGACTGGCCAGAAGAGTTCCCAGGGTGATGTGCAATTAAGCCATCCCATGGAGAAGGCAGGCAATGGTTGGTGGGGCAGGGAATTTGCTGAGCTGCCTGACAAGGATCCTGTATTTTAAAAATCTGTTAACAGGACGCATTGCTGCTCTCCCTAGGGCCAGTCCCACTGATGAACATCATAGATAAGTTCTCTCCTCTGAAACTAGCAGCATATGGAGTGAAAACTTAATTAAGCAGTGACAGAGCATGAATCAAGAGAAGGAAAACAAAGAGGGTAGTTGAAAGAAGATGGTGAAGCAGAGACAGAAACAAGAGAAAGAAAGATGGAGGGCAGAAAAGATGAGAGAAATGCTGACAAGCGAGAAAATTCTGGACTCTATCCAGCACCCCAGTGGCAGTAAATTCAGCTTCTGCCTAGCAATACTCTTGAAAATCATTTATTCAACAGATAGATTTTTGAGCACCAACCTTGTCTCAGCTAATGCTCCAGAAGCAGGTATATGGCAGTAATCATTAAAGAAAAAGTTACCGCTCTCCTGGAATATGCATTCTGGTGCAAAGAAGCGAAATTTGCTTGTAGCTTTCTAATTACTTTTTAAAATATTACACTCATTGCCTTGTAAACAATGGATTGTAAAGAACAAAGGAGGAAAGAGGGAGGTCATTTAACTGGAGATTATTGGAGTCATTCAAAAGAAAGCTTTAGTGACTGGGACTAAGGAAATGATTGTGGAGCTGGAGAGAAGTGGATGGGCTTGAGATACATTTGTAGGTAAAGTCAAAAGAATCTAATGATGATAGATTATCTAGAGAATGTGTCAAAGCATTTTCTAGTATTTTGACTTGTATCTACAACTAGGTAGGTGATAATGCAATATAGGGAGATAGAGAGGGTTTACGGTTGAAGTAGAATAGAGGACAATGAAGCTTCAACTTTGAGGTGGAAATTAAACATCTAAGAGGCAACGCAAAATTAACAACTGCATATATGAGTTTAGAATCCATGGGGATACCTGGGCTAAAGAAACATATATGGAAGTCATGTACTTGTAGATGTTATTTACATGTTTAGATAGAGAAAGTAGCTCAGGGCAGAGTCTGGGGACACTCCAATACTTAGAGATCAAGCAGCAAAAGAAATTTAAAAAAAAAAAAAAAAAAAAAGAGCAATCTGGACTCTGTGACTAAGGTTTCCCAGAAGCCAAAGGAGAATTTTTCTTGATGAAAAGAATCATTGACTGTGTCACATATGGAGGAGAAGCCAAGATAGAATTTTTTTTTTGAAGAGAGAAATAGAGAGTTTATATATATATATATATATATATATATATATATATATATATAAAGATGCAGGGAGGAAAGTATTATATATTATATATATATATATATATATATATACTTTTTTTTTTGCTTGAGCAGGCACCAGGAATTGAACCCGCATATATATTTAAAACAATATATGCCATTGATGATCATGAGAGTGAAGTGGAGTGGAGTGGTGGGATTAAATAAAATCTGATTGGAATGGATTTTGAGGAAAGAATCTGAGGTGAGAATACAAAGCAATCACAGATATTTCTTAAAGAAAGTTAATTTTAAAGACAAGCAGAGAAATGGGCCATAACTGGATACAAGTGGGATGTTCAACAAAGGGTTTATTTTGTTGTCTTCTGTAAACATTAGTGAGGCTAAGGCACCTGGTACACTAATGGTCTGAGGGAACAATTGTGTAGAATTACATGAACTGAAGCAGCCATTAAGGCTAACAGGAGGGTAGTCCTTAAGAAGGGGAGGAGGTAGTACACAAAGTTCAAGGGCAAAGACCAGCTTTTGGTAGGAACAAGAATACTTCATCTGTATAGAATACGAAGAGGGAGAACTAAGGAGAGGAAAAGACACCAAAAAGCTGGATGCTTTGATGGTCAGTCAATGTGGGAGTTTCTCTCTTTGCTTTAATGTATGTTTGTTCTCTTTCCTTAAAAACTGCCTTCTTTCTTAATGGCAAAACCTGGGAAGCACAGGTCTTATGGGCTTTCAAAGGGAGAGAAGAGGAGTCAGTTTGATCTCTCCAACACCAAGCTCTAAAGGGGATTCGCACAATAGGCCCTTTCTTTTCCCCTGAAGATTTTAAAGAGCAAGGGATAGACCTAACTGTTCCCCTAAATGGAAGGTGAAGAAACTGGTTAGATGGAGTGATGTCTACTCAGCATTTAGAGTCCTCAGAAGAAATTATTTTTAAAATGTCTTAGAAATTATTGTTGGGCATGAAAATGGGCATATAATATGGATGCAGGCACCAAAGTGAGCAGTCACATACACTATTTCCATTTTCTCCAGACCCAATGGAATCAAACCTGGCTGAACTATCTGGAGGCCTTTGTAAAGTATCATATTCTTGACTCTCTGCATCTTGCAATCTTGATTTTAAAAGCTAGGATTGGAAGCTAATGATCTAGAATAGCCCACAGAATCTTCTTGGATGGTCTAGGAACTCCCATAATACAATTCATGGTGTGTCTGCAATACTGAATTAGATTGTAAATAATCTCCCAGTGATTTTTAGAAATGAAATTAGCTTCTCATTTTCTTAAAACAGTGTCTCAATCTTTTTTCCATAACTGAACCCCTAAGAAGCCTTTTTAGACATTGCTTTTCGTAATTGTTCCCCTCCATGAAATTTCAATGCCACTGATAACTGTATATCTGTTTATGTACTTTATATAGCTGTTTTTTTTTGTTTTGTTTTATTTTGTACATGGGCAAGTGTTGGGAAACGAACCCGGGTCTCCGGTACGGCAGGCGAGAACTCTGCCACTGAGCCACTGTGGCCTGCCCTATATAACTACTTTTCATACATAAAAACAACAATTTCTTTTGTGTCCAGAACCAATCTTTGTTCCCTTGAGAGCAAATGTCCTGAAGCATTCCAGGTTCAGGCTATAAAGCAGACTATACTCCGATAGCTTTATGGGCAATGATTTTATTTATACTTTGGTCTCTTACAGATGCTTGGGAGTTATGAGGGACGAAAATATTCTCCAAGCATTCTTACCAATGCCAACAGTCCTTAGATAGTATGCACTTTAGAAGAGTACTTTAACAACATTGAAAAAATATCATAAATGACTATAAATTATTTTCAATTGGGAACATAGGAAAGGGGAGAGGAGGAAAAGGAAGGGGAAAGAAGAGAAACAGGAATTTCAGAACAAAGCAAGACCAAAATCAAGATCTAGCATATTAAGTGCATCCACATGGGGAAGTAATTTCAACTTATCTTTAATTTTCCTCTTCATCTAATAAGAAAAGGATGCAATTTTGAAATTACTTCATGGAACTTTTTTGAAGATGTGTGTACCATTAGATGGGTGCAACTTTGCTGTTAGCTGAAATAACTTGCCCTTTCAAATTTGAATTAAATTGGAAAAGCACCATACCATTGACACAAGGAGCCTGGAATTCTTGTCTTTGGCAATTCAGAGTGAAAGGGTAGCCTACATTTTTCCTCTTGTCATGGCAAGTGGCTGCTACCTTATTAGCTTTATTTATAGGTCATACCAATTGTTGCTGTGTGCCACCGTTGTTCCATACTTATCACTGCAGAAATGGAACCCAATCCCTCCCCTTTATTTTTTCCGATATATATTTTGAATGAATATCTGTGAAAATTGAAGAGCTCTGCATTTCCACATGGTTCAGCTCCTTTTCCACTACGTATATAATCACACCACCTGTCCTCTTTTTTTTCACATTCCACATTCCTGGATCCTTCAATACTCCCCTTATTTTATCATGCAAAGGAATTTATCTCTCCTCTCTACCTTCTCGTACCCAAAGGCTCATTAATATTTTTCTAAAATAGAAACACTAACTACTTATGAGGGTAGAAGAACCTTTAAAATTCTACTCTTTTCTTCTCTTGGACTCTAAGTGGGAACAAGTAATGAACATTCTTATATTTTCACCGGTATGAATTATAGCACCTTCCCAGCCTAGTTAAGAAGTAAATATGGCTTCACCTGAGTTTTAAATGACTTTATTTCTTTTTAGAAAAGTTAAGTTTTGTAAAATTATAAAGGATTATTCATATAATAGATATACTACTGCTATTGCTAGTATTGTTTAAATAGCTCCAAGACATGTTTTATTTGGGGCAATGTGTTAGTTTTTAGAATATCTGGCATTACATGTTATCCCTTCTGTGTGCCTTAGGCATCTTCTTCCTGAGAAGTCTTCTCTAACACTTTCTTCTTTATTTGTGATAGTTAATTTCATGCATCAACTTGGCTAGTTTATGGTGTCCAGTTGTTTAGTCAGGTAAGCACTGGCTTGATTATTACTGTGAGGATATTTCATAGAAGGATTAGCTTCTTTAGTCAGTTGATTATATCTAAGGCTGACTATATCTACAATCAACAAAGGAGATTGCTCTCAGCAATGAGGAGAGTTTCTTCATCCAATTAGTTGGAGATCTTAAAGCTGAATTGAAGATTTCAACATTCTGTAAGAAGAACACCTATTCTTTAGGCTGTCAACTTCTCTGGGGAATAAAACTCCACCTTCAGGGCGGGCCGCGGTGGCTCAGCGGGCAAAGTGCTTGCCTGCTATGCCGGAGGACCTCGGTTCGATTCCCGGCCCCAGCCCATGTAACAAAAAAACGGAAAAACAAAATACAATAAAACAAGAAAATGTTTAAAGATGTTTCCCTTTCTTCCTTCCTTCCTTCCTTCTATCCTTCCTTCCTTCTCTCTGTAAAAAAAAAAAAAAAAAAAAAAAAAAAAAAACTCCACCTTCATCAGAGTTAGCTTGTAGCCTGCCCTACAGAGTTAAGACATTTCAACATTTCAGAATTATCTTTTTCAAAGTTTCCAGCTTTTGGCCTGCCCTACAGAATGCAGATTTACCAATCCCATGGTCATATGAGTCAATTCTTATATAATAAACCTCTTTATTCCTATAATAAATCATCTATATTTCCTTTCTTCCTTCCTTCCTTCCTTCCTTCCTTCCTTCCTTCCTTCCTTCCTTCCTTCCTTCCTTCCTCCCTCCCTCCCTTCCTCTTTTGTCAATTCTATATTTCTGGAGAACCCTGATTAATACACATTTAAATCTATTACATAATTCTGTCTATATAATGTATGACAATTTTAAAATCTAAACTAGTTTTCATATATCAACTCATTTTTCCTTGATTGTCTCCAATATTAAATAAAGGGACTTTTAAAGATGGGATTGTATCTGACAATCTGATGCATAATAGAAGTTTATCAGACTATTTTTTTAGATATAGAATGAATGAATGAATAGGGAAGTAGAGGGAGAAAATGGATGAGTGAGGAAAAGGATCAGTTCTCTATGCATGTTTGATGATTCCCTTCACCAACAAGGACAGACCCTGCATAACCCTACTTGTGCAGATGCTTTTCCTCAAGGTCCGTGGAGCGTTAGGACTCTGAACAGGGTTCTGGGTGAAGAGGCCATACACCCAAGCTAAAAATGCTTTCTATAAGATCTCCTTGATTACATCCACTGTACTTCTGGACACAATACAAATTCAATACTGAAGCTTCTGTGGTATATGGCAGGCCAAATAAAAGGCTCTCAAAGATGTCCATGCCCTATTCTCTGAAATCTGAAATTGTGGACAAAATGAACTTTGCAGATACAATTAAAGTTATGGATCTTAAGTTAGGGAGAATAGTTGGTATTATTCAGGTGTGCCCAATTTAATCATATCTAATCCTTAAAAGCAGAGAACTTTCTCTACTGAAGGAGAAAGATGCAGTGAAAAACTTGACATGGCATTGTTGACTTTGAGGATGAACAGACATTTCTACAAAGATACAGAAATGGCCAAAAAGCACATTTTCATGTTCAACATCATTAGCCGTCAAGGAAATGCACATCAAAACCAGAATGAGATATAATTTCACACCCACTAGAATGGTTGCTATTTAAAAAACAAAAGAAACAAAATTATAAGTGCTGGATATAGAGAATATTGAGAGATAAAAATGCTTCTTCATTGCTGGTGGAAATGTGAAATGGTGCAGCTACCATGGAAGACAGTTTGGCAGTTCCTCAGAAAGTTAAGTATAAAATTACCATGTGACTCAGCAATCCCACTTTTAAGTACATAGCTACAAGCATTGAGAGCAGAGACTCAACAGATATTTTCTCATCAGTGTACATAGTAGCATTGTTCACAATTACCAAAAGGTGTCAGCAACCCAACTGTCCATCAACTGATGATTGGATAAACAAAATGTGGTCTATACACACAATGGAATATTATTCTGTGTTCTAGTTTGTTAGCTGTCAGAATGCAATATACCAGAAATGGAAGGCTTTTAGAAAGTTGCAAGCTAACAGCTTTTAGGCCGTGGAAATGTCCCAATTAATGCAAGTCTATAGAAATGTCAAATCTAAGGCATTCAGGGAAAGATACCTTGATTCAAGAATACTGATGAACTTCAGGGTTTCTCTCTCAAGTGAAAAGGCACATCACGAACACGGTCAGGGTTTCTCTCTCAGCTAGAAGGGCACATGGCCAACAAGGTGTCATCTGTTAGCTTTTTCTCCTGGCTTCCTGTTTTATGAAGCTCCTCGGGAGGCATTTTCCTTCTTCATCTGCAAAGGTCACTGGCTGGTGGACTCTCTACTTCTCATGGCTGTGTTGTTCTTCTCTGTTCTCTCTTAATTGACTTTTATAGGATTCCAGCAAAGTAATCAAGACCCACCTAATCCAGTTTAACAACCACTCTTGAATGAGTCACATCTCCAGGGAGATGATCTGATTAAGGTTTCAAATATACAGTACTGAATAGGGATTAGAGGAAATGGCTGCCTTTATGAAATGGGATTAGGATAAAACATGGCTTTTCTAGGGTATATACATTGTTTCATTCTGCTATAAAAAGGAATGAAGTCCTGATACATGTGACAACATAGATAAACCTTGAAGACATCATGTTGGGTGAAATAAGCTGGACACCAAAGGACAGATATTGTATGATCTCATTGATATGAAATAATTAGTATAAGCAAACTCATAGAATCAGAATCTAGAATATAGTTTACCAGTGGATAAAGTGGAGTAGGGAATAGGGAGTCAAAGCCTAAAAGTCACAGT
Source organism: Tamandua tetradactyla (assembly GCF_023851605.1). Lineage (NCBI taxonomy): Eukaryota > Metazoa > Chordata > Mammalia > Pilosa > Myrmecophagidae > Tamandua > Tamandua tetradactyla. The sequence continues at coordinate 132,245,148 of NC_135332.1, forward strand.
CTGTATTTGAAATGATGAAAAAGTTTTGGTAATGGATGATGGTAACAGTAGCACAACATGTGAATGTAATTAAGAGAATTAAGTTATATAGGTGACTTGGTTAAAAGGGAAAATTTTAGGTTGTATGTATGATATCAGAATAAAAACTTTAAAAAATCCATGGAACTGTGCAACACAAAGAGTAGACCCTTAGTTGATGCATGGACTATAGTTAATATTATAATTATAAGAATGTGTTTTCATCAAATGTATTAAACCAGTGCAAGGTGTTAATCATTGTGCATTATATTATGGGAGTTCTGTAGTTTATGAATGATTTTTTTGTAAACTCACAACTTCTCAAATTAAAGAATAATAATTTTCTAAAAATGAATGACACTGAAGCCTAACTTAGCTGGGGAAAGCACAGGCATGTATTAAGCAGCCACTTCCCAGCCCTCACCTACCCCCAATCTCCTTTATCAGTTATTTTAGTCTATTTCCATTCTGTAGCCTGCAGAAAATGTTAGGTCTAATGATAAAGCCCAACAATTATTTGTATCTGGAAATCAGGAACAAGCAGCCCAGCTGCTTATCAAGAAGGGAAATTATGGTGGCAGGGTCCTCTCTCCATGTTTCATACAAATATTCTACCCATGGCAGTACAGATTTGTCTCTCTCCTCCAATGTGAAAGGAAGCATGCCAAGCTGCCATTAACCTATCCTGACTTGAGCAGTTTGGCCTTCCTGGGAGACTGGCCACAATGGCATCTCTTCCCCTGCTCTTTTGGATCCTTTGGGCTGTGTAAATAATAAAGTGGTCATTTGCTGAAAGTTTTTGTATTTGAGCCTGTGTTTCTACAATGCACCATGTAGCAACTTACTTCACACACTTGAAAATCTCCAGATAGATTACAAACAACCTACAGTGATGCTAGCAATAGCAAAACAATGATACTGATAATTTGTTGAGCAATTGATTCCTAAGTGATAGTCATCTTAACTAAGTAATTATGTTTGATATTTTATATGGTTGTCCGAATACCTGTTAGATATTATCCAATTGCATAGTCGAGGAAACTAAGGCAAATGAAAATTAATTGTTTTTTCATATTCATAGCTAGTAAGTGGCAGAGAAGTCATTTAAAAACTGAAAACAATGAGGGATAAAAGACACCAGTGCTTAACCAAAGAGTTGATAATCTCTATTACAAAAATTACCTCCATAATTTATCATTATTTTTTACCTCCACAAATATTATTATGAATAAATTGTCAATTGATCAGCAAACTGGAATCTCTGTACTGTTTTATGTGTTTCTCAATATCTTCAATGTGTTTAATGAAAACATGTAGTTCTTTCTGGATGGATTGCATTTCACACATTTTTCTATTGGCTTTTTATAGCCCTTTATATATAAAATATAAAAGATATTAATGACTTCCCTACTGTATATGTTTTAAACACTTTTATTATATGAAATTTAATTTTGTTTGTGGTATTTTTGATGAACACATCTTATTTGATAAAGCCAATTATATCAAGGTTTTAGTACAAGGTTTATTCATTATAAATTAAAAAATCAATTTTACAAAGTTTAAAGGAAATCTTTTGTAGATTATATTTAATATTATACTTTAAAATTTTTATGTCTAAAATGTGCAACTTTTATATTATTTATCTTCTGATCAAAAAAATCATTTTTCACATTTTATATTATATACATTAAAATCTTATGGATTTTGTTGCATATGTAAGTCTGGCGCAATTATTTTTAGGTTCGTTTTTTAGTATTTTGACTTTTATATGTCTACTGTGATAGATCTTTTTTCATTATACTTTTCCAACTCGATACTGATGGCCTATAGAAAAGTTATTTGATTGTATAGGGGTTTTTTGCAACAGGCCATTTCACTACTATATTATTACTTTCTTGATATCCTCATAAGATAAGTATATCATCTAGACATTGTTATATTTTTTCATAACTATTCATATCTTTTCTTATTGTTGTTCACAGGCCAGACCTTCCCAATAATTATTATTGGTGATAAAAGATACCATTGTCCTAGTCTTGCATTTAGAGAACTTTTCCTACACTTTGCTATTAAATGCAATTTGGACTAAAGGACGTGAAAGAAGTAATGTAGATGTGGGTTAAATTTTTTTTAGAGAGCATCAGGAAAATGGTTCTGAGAGGAAGCAATGAGGGAAATTCCTTGCCTTTTTCTGGATCCTCTTCAAAAAGCAAGATTTCTTTCCAGTCAATTGTCAGTGGTTACACAAAATCTACAGGACTACCATCTACAAGATATTTCCTCTCAGCATCTCCAGGCAGGCTGCAAAGGAAAAGGAACTCCTTTTTCTCACTAAGAGCCAACTCAGGATCAGTCTGCCCTATGCATTGACATTGCTGCCCCTTCACCCTTGCTTCCCGCACCCCACCCCTGCAGTGTAACTTCCCAGACACTAGCTGTTTCCTTTTAATGGCTTTACAAAACGCCTGGAACGTTTCAGTCAGATTTGAATTGCTTTGAGTTTGTGGCCAAATTTAGTACCTTACCTCTGTTAATAAATCTCTCATGCATTTTATACCACCTATCAAGTTTAATATCTAGGTGATCAGCCAGATGTATTAAGACAGAAAATAAATTAGGGAGTAGAAATTCTTCTCTTGGAGCCCTGCTTGGAGAGGTCTGTAGAGTTATACCAAGTTTTTGGAATTCTGGGTCACTAGATTTTGGATTCTTGATGGGTACACTTTCCCCTAACAAATTTATTTAATAAAGTGTTCTACATTGAGATGACTACAATTACCACCATAGAAGACAGTTCATTTTCCCTAATGATATTGCAGGTATTAAAGAATCAAAACAACAGAAAAAAAAAAAACCTTTTCGATTTAGGGTACTCAATTTGGTAATACAGATGACAGATGACAACTTTGTTCAAACTATTCAGGCAGACTCCTGTCTTTGGGAGGGCTAGTGGTGCAGGAAAATAGGGTTGCGTTTATAAGTGTATAAAGTGGTGATTCACATCTTTGAAATTTTTAATAAAATATGCTTCAAAACTTTAAAATTAACTTTAAAAAGTTAATTTCCCTATAGAAAGTCGGATCTTTATTTGTTCAGCTCAGCCTGGATGTTGAACTGCAAACTCTTTCAGAGCTGATATGAAAGCTCTTTCATATAGTAAGTTTTCCTTTCTTGTTTCTAGACTAGACCCCATAGAGGTAAAAAATATCTTACACATGTCTGTATCTGTCATTTACAAATTGCTCTTTTCCCTTATATTTATTCTCATACTTGAAACATGAAATAGTTGGGAGAGAAAATACATATATATACAATTTAAGTACCCTTCAGGCAAGATAAAAATGTAACTGTTTTCATTTGAGAATAGAATGACTTTGTCTATATGTTAATGGCCATGAAATGCCATTAATGCTTATACCTATTATATTATAGCCACAAAACATAATTCTATACTTGCATTATGTATATGAAGTATTTAGTATTTTGAACTAAGATATTAGCAGCTGAATCATTCTGTGAAATAATGACATTTATTTCCTATGGGGCACTACATTGAACTAAATGACAAATTATGTTGCGAATAAGGCCAAGTACGCGAGTTTTATAGTAATGTCTGTGGTATATTTTTTTTTTTACAGATTTATGATACCAGCTGTATTTTACTGCAGTATTTTTGCCTTTAGTTTCTCCAGGGAAGATGTATTTATTTATGATTTGGCTGAAGATGAAATGGCTCTGGGGAATTAGTAATAAGATATAAAACCTTTCATCTCAAACTTTTTACTTCCAAAATACAAAACTTATGTCTGAAATTCTGTATTACCAGTTGTATGGAGTATGCTAGGCAACATCAATTTAGAGAGTCGAGTTGAGTCACCCACAACCATATTTTATCTGTTATAAGCTACATGTTCATATGCAATCGACAACTTTCCTGTTAAGCTTTGTAAGGACAACATGATTAACGTATTCTATGGATTCTGTCTCCCTATAAGTTTATACCCCAAAAGTAAAAACAGGAGTCATCTATCAACTTCTGTTGATTAATTAGCTATTCTATCTGGTCACTTGGCTTACCATTAATTTATTATTATTATTATCATTATATAATATATATTGGGTAATATTTATTGAGTATCTACATCACTCACTGTGTATCATAGGCATAAGTTCATTTGACGGTACCAAAATTCTTTGAAAACAAAATGCCAAATAAAAGAAGACAGTTACAAAAAAAATGTGTTAAGTGATTATATTTATATGAAATGTCCAACATAGGGAAATCTATGAAGACAAACAGTAGATTAGTGGTTCTTTGGTTAGGGCTGGGTGTTGGAGAAATAGAGGGGTGACAGCTAAAGGTAAAGGGTTTCTTTCTGTGGTGATTAAATGTTTTAAAATTGCCTTTTATAATGGTGGTACATATCTCTGAACATACTACATAATTAGTACATAAGGTGTACTAATTGTACACCTTAAGTGGATAAATTGTGTAGTATGTGAATTAAACCTCAATGGAGCTGTTTAATAATAAAAAAAGACATTGCTATGGGAATACTATGTGAGGTGGTATATGATCAGAAGCTATGATTCTTAGCTCAGAGTTTTATGAAGAGCTTAATTTAACAATCAAATTCCAAGTAAATGGAAAGTTAGGTCCCTTTTGTCTCTGGCACGCACATTTGGGGTGGAACAGGGTTTTTCTGCATCTATTAATACGCAGCTCCTGCTTCCCAGCCATGAGGTTTGTGCTTACAGATGTGGTTGGAGCCCAGGTACAGCCAAGAAAGAAGATCCTCAGTTTCCTCCTCTGGGGACTGACAATATTATTCAGTCCCTGCAGAAGTTATGTGTGACTGGGTAACAGATGGCAAATGCATGATTAGCACAGCAGTTGTTCAGTAGATCTCATGGACTTGGGAGTTAATAAAACACAATTGTGAATTTTTTTCCTCAAAAAGTAAAGGTTCTTTTTGAGGAAGGGTTTATAGTCCTCATTTTACATATAGAGTAAACTGAAATTCGAAGAAAGTGTGAAGACTTCCCAAAGCCAGAGTTACTAGATAATAAGGCTGAGGTTCAGATGCAAAACCATTCTGCACTGACAGCATTTTAACTCATTTCCTTTAAATTGTTTATATTTTTTCCTAGTTAAATATGTAAAATCCTCAGGATTCAAGGTTATGGCTTGCATTCATTAGCTATATTCCCTCCTCCAACCAATAAAAAAAGGAAAAAAAAAGAGAAAAAGAAAAAATTTTCCAGTGGCAGTTTCTTAAAAAAAAAATTGTAATAAGGTATATGTGAGAGAGAGTCTTTCATATTATTTCTAGGTTCCAGTAGAGCACTGTTAAGATATTCATATCTACTTTAAAATTTAAATTTAAATATATAAGTAGTGTCAACTTCATTGCTATTTGTACCTTTAAGCAATCCAATATGTTAAATACACTGTGATGGCAGTTCGGTATAAAGTATTTCAGTGACTTACAGATTAATATATACTTCAAATAGATATAGACAGTAAAAGCAATGTGTACAGTAAGATTAAGAACAAAATTTTATTTTAAAAAGTGAAATCATGCACAGAAAATATTATTTACTTTTATCCTCCCTACTTTCTCTTATGATCCCCTAACAACAAAAACAATTTCCTGTACAATACCATCTTGGAATCTAATCATAGTACTCTGAATGGGTTAGAAAATAAAATTTGAAGAAAGATATTTTTCATGAACTTATCATAAGGAAGATTTAGAAAGTAACTTCCTTTTAAAATTGAACAAATCTGGGTAACACTGTTAATCTAATCATTTAATAAACATTTTGAATTCCGATTTTTTTTTGCAAAAACTGCTACAAATGCATGGAATATATTAATGAAAAAATATTAAAGTGTGCTTGTCATAATTTTGTTTATATTCTAGTTGGTGGTAGGAAGATAAAATAAAAAAAAAAGCAAGTTTATTTGAGGGATCTAAGTACTATAAAATAAATACACCCGTATTTATATTCTTTCTCATAGAGATTCCCTTCTATGGATACAGTAAACTAGAAATAAATAATATAGATACAGATGATACAGATACAGTTACGGAGAATCACAATATACCTGGTAGAATAACTCAATTTATCGTAAGAAGCTAAATGCCTATTACCTGTCACAGAGAGACCAAAGAAGCTTTTTTGGAGTGTCCATAGCTTAAAGCAGGAGAGGGGGCTATGTTATATTGTATCTGTAACTGATGAGTCCCCCAGAGATGCATGGTTTGTAAAACAAAAGAATACTCAATATTTGTAAGACCTAAATCTATAGATACTATAATTTACAAAATAAATGCAAACTTACCCTATTAATGTTGGCTGTGTTGACATTGAGAATAGATTTAGAAAAAATAATTTAGGCTTGGTGCTAAGATGCGTGGTTTTTCTACATTGCATGTGATAATTGCATGTTAAAGAAAATCTGTTGTTGGTGTTGCCAAGAAAACTCAAGAATCTCAGGACAAGAAGTGAGAAAGGGAATATTTCCCAGGCTGATTCCCTACAAATAAATCACCATTGTTATCTTTACACCCTAATAGCACACTTACTCAAGTGGCAAATCTCTGACAGTAACTTTAAGACATCTTGAGGTTAGTGTCACATTGTATAACTTAGAACAAATTCCAGGTAGTGAATTCTGAGGCCCATGACTGGTGGGCAATGAATGGCTGTGGTTTTAGTAAACCGTTCAGTCCTACAGAGAACCTATTTGACATGAGACTATAGACAATAGATCACTGTGGGAAATACGATTTGTTTGAGAAAACTTACATTATTTGCAGTCTCCTTTGAGGTGAAATATCCTCCCTGAACCTCTATTACATACGGTTTAGAAAATAGTGTGTTAATAGTCGACATTTTCAATTATGTATAACATCAGGAGATACTTTTAACAAGTGTTTTCTGATTTATTATGTAGTAAGTGTAGTTGGTTCTTTCTAACTGCAGAATTTTATTCTAAAAATAGAACCTGAGGTGTCAGAATTTTTTCGGTTTTCAGTTTCAAACACATCTGATATTTATTTATTAAAAGGTATTTATAAAGCCTTAGCAGTTTAAAAATAACTTAAAGGAAAAAAAAAAAGAAAACACAATCATCTACCCTCAACAAGTTTTCAGACTAGTAGGGAGAATTAATAAATACCTATATTACAAGGCAGAATATATTTTCCACAAGAAAATACAGATATTAGTTAGATGTAAGGGCTCCCAGATCAAATCCATTGAGGGAAGACCACCATGACCAAGGGGCTTAGAATATGTGTTTTTTGGATGGGGCAGAAAAGAAGTTTTGAAGGAAAAATGGCCAATCATATTTCAAATGTGATCAAAAAAGATTAAATTTAAGATCCTAGAAATTTAATGATTACCAGGTAGAATAAATTGAAAGAAAACCACAACTATGCACGTGATGGCCAAATTCCTAAAAACCAAAGAATGAAAAGGGCTTAAAAAGTGCCAGAGAAAGCCCCTCCAGAGGATAATGTAGTGGACCGTAGGTGGCTAAATATAGGGTAACCATATGAAAAAGCAAGCTCATTACAGGGAAATACTCAAAAGAACCGAAAGCAAGGATACAAATAGACATTTGCACAATGATGTTTAAGGCGATGCTATTCATGATACCCAACTAAAGGAGGTGGCCAAAGGGTATGTTGACTGAGAAGCAGAAGAGCGAACTATGGTGTATACATTTGATGGTATATTGTATGGCTGCAGAAAGGAACAAAGTCAAGAGGCATGCAACAAGGTGAATGAACTATGAGGACATTATGTTGAACAAAATAAGCCAGAAATAAAAGAACAAACATAGTATGGTCACTTTCAGTAAATACTTATAAGAAAATTGAAGCCTAGAGAGCAAGTTCTTCTAGCAGCCACATTTATTCCTGAGCTTTAAATGTTATTTTTAAATTCTGAGATGCTGCCCTGTATGTGTATAGCCTGGTATTTTCCTGAAACTTTGGGTACCTGTGTGACACCTAAAACTCAGAGTTGGAGTTCTGCAGCTCTGAAAGTCAGAATTGCTATATACAGCAAATGTTAAAAAAGCCAAAAAAGAGATCAGGCTTCAATTAGAGATAAGAATGAAGCCGATCTGGTTGGGATTAAAGTAAATCAGAATACAGGGTCAAGGATGATATTGCCTGTATTTTAGAACTTCAACTACTGCATGAGACCAAAGGAAGAAAGTTTTATTCTGTCCAAAGCCTAAATTTTCTGTAGCACCCAATCTAACTTGACCTGTCTGGCCAGCTCAGTTAAACAACCTAAATATATGGAGCCTAGAATTGCAGTTCTGTATAGCTTAACATAATACCTGAATACATTTCAGAGTATGTTGAACAGATAATTAGAAAGTACTGGCAAAGTCTCTTGAGTGACTAGAGAAAAAATATGGAACTATTAATCTTTCCCACCTGGGAAATCCCTGATATTCTCTCAAACATTAGGGACACCCAAGTTAATAGGCCAAGTTGATCTTGAGGCTTGCTGTTATGAAATTTATTTCTGTAATGGAGATGCTAAGACTACCTATAATTATGCCTAAGAGTTACTTTCAGAGAGCCTCTTTTATTGCACAGACATGGTCTCTCTCACTCTAAGCCCACTCTGCCAGTAAAATTATCGCCCTCCCCACTTTGTGGGATGTGATGCCTAGGGGTGTAAGTCTCCCTGGCAATGTGGGACATGCATCCCATGGATGAGTCTAGCTTTGGCACCATGGGATCCACAATGCCTTCCTGACCGAAGGGGGTAAAAGAAATGTAACAAAATAAGGTATTGTGGCTAAGAGACTTCAAATAGAGTCAAGAGGCTATACTGGAGTTTATTCTCAGGCAAGCTACAACTAGATATTGCTGGTTGCCATAGTATGCCAAGTCCCAACCAAAAGTATTCCTGTAAACTTTAAAGAATACCCAGGGTTCAATTTGAGACTCAAGAAAAGTTTCACTCACTAAGTTTATTTTTCAGAAACCTAAAACCTCCAGGTGGTTCCTAGACCAAATAAGCCCTGAAATACAGAGTTACCAGACTCTCCAAGAGGATCAACCAATTGCATTCCCCTACCCCATAATGTCAACACCACTTTTCAATATGGAGAAGCTAGAATGGTCACGCTCAAATGTCCTGAAAGTTTGGGAGAAGGATCAAAGGAAAAGGAGGAGTTATAGTACAGAAGATAGGATTTAACAAATGACATGACTCTTGAATCATTATACTAATACTTCTTTTTAGTCTCCAGTGATTTAGAGCAGCTAGAAGGAAACATCTGAAATTGGAACTAAAACACAAACCATATATTGATATTTGTTCTAGAATTACTGTTAAAATGTACTTTGAATTGTACTGCTTTTTGTGTAAATGTTATATTTCACAATAAAAAATGTTAAAAAAAAGAGGAAAAGGACACATTACAATAAGATGAACAATTATAAGAATTAGTGTTTGACTTCTCATAAAAGCAATGTAAGTCAGAAGACAGTGGAATTATGTATTTAAAATTCTGAATGGAAAGATAAATAGACTACCAATTTAAGTGAAAACAGACCTCAACATGAAGACAAAACAAAATATTCATAGGTGAATGAAAGCTGTGAGATTTTGTCACTAGGATACCTAGACTATAAAAAATACTGAGGAGTTCTTCAAGCTGAAGGAAAAGATACCAGAAAGAAATTTGGATCTACAGGATGTTAGGAAGAATACCAGATATGATAGAAATTTGGTAAATATAGTAGACTATTTGTTTTCTCTGTTCTTGATTGTTTAAATACCAACTGCCAATGACCCTTACTGTATATAAATTATATCTAAATATAACTGGCTTAAGAAAAAAGGAAATTTAGGAAATATAACATAATTGTATTATAAGGTTCCTAAGATAGATAAATGTAAAATATATACCACAGTGGCACAGGTTGGGAGAAGGATAAATGGAAGTGTCTTATATTATATTTGAATGATAAAGTGTTAATTCCAGAAATGGTGCAATAGGTTCAGGATGCATACAGTAGTTGTTAGAGGAACCACTAACAAAATAAATAAGTAAATAAATAAAGTTATTTTATTATGGGTATTTGATGAACCTCATATATCAAAAGTGAACATTGGGTTCAAGTTGTCTCTAAGGGAGCAGCAGTGAGAAAAAAAAATGCACACAAACACCATTTAGCTCTTAAAAGAGCTAAGCATGAATTATAAGCCAGGAAATAATATAGAGAAGGGTGGACCATTGCGGCTCAGCAGGCAGAGCTCTCATCTGCCATGCAGGAGAACTGGGTTCGATTCTCCATGCCTGCCCATGAGAAAAAAATATATAGGGAAGAATGCACATGCTGATTTTCCTGTAAGTCCCTCTCACTACCTTGGCCTCCTCTTGCTCCCAGCCAGAAAATATAGTGACTTCTGATTGCAGAATGGTCCCCTTATGGTTGGTGTATTTTGGTCCATCAATTCGTTCAGTGCACTGCAGAGATACTCATGGAACCTATGCCCAATCAATGTGCAATGTGGTCTAGTTTCCATACTCTAATAGGGTACTATTCCAGTGCGTCACAAATGTATAACCCAGGTTCTGATTGGTTACCAACTGAATCGCCTCATACATTGCTTTATGGATTATGTAAATTATTTATAACTTTGGGGTACAGAAGGTGTTTCTCTCTTTTGGAGAAAAAAGCCACTTGCTTATCTCAGCATGAGCAAACGAGGTCTCACAAACAATTTAGAATTATCAGTATAGAGGTTAATGTGCTTATAGCTTCAGTAGTAAAACATGCTTTTCAGCTCTTTAAAGAAAGACATTTTATAAGCAACTTGGGAAAAGCATGTTTACAAGGAAAAGAAACTTTGGGTAGGAAATTATTTATGATTTCAAGTACAGCAAATATAGTCATGTCCACTCTCAGAAGGAAGATAGGGCATTCTTTACATAAATTTATTTCATGCATCACAGAGAAATATTTAAAAAGTCAATAGGGGAGATAAAATTGTATACCACAATAAATTGATTAATCAAAAACAAATTTAGCAATGAGAGCCAAAAAAAAACAAAGAAGATAAAGGCAGTAGAAAATAAACAGCAAGATGGTAAACAAAACCAACCATATCATTAGTTATGCTAAATATAAAATGACTAAACACTCCAATTAAAAGTGAGCTATTGTCAAACTGGATTTTTAAAAAGTCCCAAATATATGAAGTTAATAAAATAAGTACTTTAAACTAATGACTGAAAAAATATGCATGGAAAAGTAAATTCATGGTAAAGATATACCATGCAAACTCAAATCATAGGAAACCTCGTGTGCCTATCGACAAATAACACTTTAAGACAAGGAGGAACATTTCCAAACTATAAAAGAGTGAACTCCTTCAGAAGATATAACAATCCAAAACACATATGGGCTTGCTTAAAATCATCAAAATACAAAAACTGACAAATTTAAAATAAACTAACTAAATCAACAATTGTCACTGAGTATACAACACTCTTCAATCAGTAATTGATAATGTAGCCAAAAATATAAAAAACAGAGAGAGTAAAAATTGCAATAATATATAGAGAAACACTCCCCAATTTTTATGTTATCTGCTCAATAATTTGTTGAGCTTATGCTGTATTGATACTCAGAACTAATGATGATGCAATGATGAATAAGACACAGTCCCTGTCTTTGAGAAACTCAAATTCTCAAACAGAAGACTGAGATGGAAATATGTAAATTGTAATAAAATGAGCTGTTGCATATTTAATAAATTAAGCACATTCTAATAAGTGCTATTGTATGGATATGACTAAATTGTGTTGCAGACCATTTCTTTCTTCTTTAGTAAGTTGAATATTTCACTGGGGAGAAACTATTAGGGGTTGACAGATGAGTAGACAAAAGCAGTGGAAGAAATAAGGATAGGAACTTCCAATCAGAAGAAATCACATCAGCAAAGGCATGGAGTTGCAAAAGCAACTGAATATCCTGGTGACGTCACACATAAGAGGAAGTTGTTAAGAAATGAAGCTATAATATTAAATTTAGAATGATTTTGGAGGTGACTATATGCTAAGATAAGGAATTTTTGTTTTAACTGCTAGTCTTAGGAATCTAAGAGAAAGATATGTGATCATTATTTTTAGGAGGATAACTCTGGGCACAGTACAGGATGATCCTGGACAGGTTATAATGGAGGTAGCAAGAAAAGTTAGGAGGATGTAACATCTATTTTGTTGGAATAACATGTTGATCTGGTTCCATAAGCTGCAAGAAGTGTTGAAAATAATTTAGTACTAAGAAAGTATTAAAATTCACAAAAGGTTTAGAGGAGGTTCAAATCCTTCCCTATAATAAACATTGTTTTATTCACCTACATTATAGCATGTTTTTGTGAGTGGGAACAAATGGATGGTACCAGAGCTAACACCAGAAACTGCATATGACTCTACAGATCCCGATATGATGGTAGAGCACACATAAAAATTTTCAAATATTTGAGTCCCAGCCTTGACTCATCAATGTCATCTACATACACCCAGAAGTCCAAACCAGTAAACTGAACATTATTCTAGGCCTTTTTTCCTTACTCATCACCCATTCCAATCAATATTGCAAATGTTACCTAATATTTTATACTCTATCCTACCTACCTCTCTTTTTCATTTTCTCCACCACTGCCTTTATTCTTCCCATTTCTTCTTCATCTGAATACTCTAATGTCCTTGCCATGATAATATTCTAAATGGTGCTTCATAACATGTGGATAAAGATGTGTACTTCCTCAATAGCTTTCATTTCATTTCAAAGATGTACCCAATATATCCTTTTCTCAATCATAAAACGTTATGCCAAATAGGCTCTGAAACTCAGAGTGACCTATCTCTCCAAGGACATCAACCAGTTGCCTTCCCCTACCTCATAATATCAAAACCCCTTTTCAAATTGAAAACATTAGAATGGTCATTGCTCAAATATCCCTAAAGAGGGGCAGAAGGCTCAAATGAGAAGGAGAGGTAACAGAGAAGATAGGATCTAATAAATTAGTATAACTACTGAATCATTATATTGATTTAATTTTTTAGTCTCTGGTGTATTAGAGCAACTAGAAGGAAATACCTGAAATGGTGGAACTGTAATCCACACCAAACTCTGAAATTTATTATATAACTACTTGTTATATGTACTTTGAAATATAACCCCTTCTGTATATATGTTAAATTAAAAAAATGTTTAAAAATTTAAAAAACGGGGCAGTGCAATGGTGGCTCAGTGGCAGAATTCTTGCTGACATCCCAGACACCTGGGTTTGATTCCCAGTGCCTGCCCATGCAAATAAAAAATAATAAAAAATAAAAATTTAAAAATAAATAATAAAAATATTTTTAAAAATATAAATGCAGTATTTCAAATTTATTAGGATCTTTCAAGTGCCCCTAGTATCGACTTGTCCTTTACTCTCACCCTTGGGATACTGATTGCATTTCACTGGTATTTGGCTGCAAAACCTGGGAATTCTCAAACCCTTGTTATGTCTTATGTGCAAGATTCCAAATGGAGTCACACACACTAGAACCAATGTTAAATGGGACCATATTTTTATAAGATGGTTGGCTTAAAGGATGCAAGTAATGTTGAAGACACAACTAAGCAGATTTTCTCCTAACCTGTCTTAGGTTTACCATTAACTGACCACCAGTGGATGAGAGCATTATATTGAACAGTAGCTCAATAAATGATCATCCTAGAAGAGAGCAATCCAATTAACAAGGAGGTTGATGAGAAAGAAAAAAATTTATTTTAGAAAATAATGGGTGAAAATTTCCAAATTGATATAAATGATAACAAATCCCAAGCACAAGAAGCACAAAGAACATCATGCCTAATAACATCAAATTAAATTAGTTTCAAAACCAGGGATAATAAGAAAAATCTTAATAACAGTCAGAGAATAAAAGATGCATTATATACATTAGAAAAAGATAAGGATAATAGCAGATATTGTTGGAAACAAAACCAGTAAGATGACAGTGGTGCAACATTATTATAAAAGCACTGAAACAAATAAATGTCAATCTAGAATCCTACACTCAACAAAAATACTTTTCAAAAAAAAAGTTGAAGTAAAGATATGTTCAAATGTACAAATCTGAAAAAATTCACTATCAGCAGACTATAACCATCAGAAATGTTAATAAAAGTCTATCAAGTAGAAGCTAAATTATACTAAATGGATTTATCAATCTAAAAAAAAAAAGGAAGAGGACCAAATATGGTACCTACATTGATTAGCATATGATTCTGTTGTTATTTAAATATTTCTATAAAACAATTGACTTTTTAAACAAAATAATCAATGTAATGGTGAGTTTGTTATACCTATAATCTATAATAACAATAATAGAATTATTAAACAAAAACTCAGCAAGGATGTATTGGGCTTAAGAGTACAATCAGCCAAATTGACCTAACTGACATTTATAGAATACTCTAACAATAGTAGAATACATATTCTTTCAGGTACACATGGGACATTTACTGAATAGATTATATATGAGCCATGAAATGAGATTCAATATGTTTAAAATGATTCAAGTCACAAAAAATCTATTTTCATATGTGCGAAGTCTAAAGGAATCCGTCACCAGGAGACCCAAAATTATATTCAGATATTTTTCCTGGACATTTAAGGAAGAAATAATGTCAATCCCACACAAATTCTTCCCATACCAATAATAGATATAATAAGAAACTTTACCAGGTTGGCTTTATGGGCGAATTTTACAAGGCATTTAAAGAAGAAATAATGCCAATCATACACAAATTCTTCCAGAAAAATATGAAGAGGAATGAAACACTTATCAACTCATTCTATGAGTTCAGCATTACCCCAATATCAAAACCAGACAAATATATTAGAAGAAAGGAAAACTACATACCATGAATCTCGTAGTAGAATGGATCACATATCTCATTTTAGAGATGTTCTTTCTCTTGTTCCACATTCCTGTAGATGGGAACCCGATGAGAACAGAGTCTCTTAAAGATGGTATTTTAGCTGACGTGTGTCCCAACTGCATGAGTTCAGGCCTTACTCTGGATACTAGAGTTCTTTATAAGCAGATGAAATTCATACTTAAGAGAGAGAAACCATGGAGAGGAGCAGAAACTTGAAGTCAGTGGAACCTGGAAGAGAAAGAAGAGGTCATTGCTAATGATACAACTCAGGGATACAAGCCAAGGAATTTTAAAGATCACTGGCAGTCAGCTCCAGTTTGTAGGGAAAGACTTGCTGATACCTTGATTTTGGAATTCTCCTAGTCTCTTGATGCCTCTCATTGTTTGAGCCAATCTATTATTTAGAATTTGTCATAGCAGCTTTGAAAACTAAGACAAACCTCATAAACATAGATGCAAATTTTTCTGTTTTTCTTCATAAATGATACATCATAACCAAGTGATGTTTATGCCAAGAATGCAATATTAGTCAAACATTCAAAATTGATCAATGTAATTCATCATATTGACAAATGATGTATGAAGATAGACAAATAAAACAATGAAATAGAACAAAAATTCCAGAAATAAACCCATAGATAGATAGATAGATAGATAGATAGATAGATAGATAGATAGATAACTGCTTTTGAACAAAGGCATATAGGCAATTCAGTGGAGAAAGCATGGGCTTGTTCATACAACAAACAGTGATGTAAAAATTGGTTAACTTTAAACAAACAAAGTGTTTTAAAAAACTACTTTGATCCATACCTTATGCAACTGTCAAGAATTAATTCAAAATGTACTACAGACTTAACTGTAAAAATCTGAAACTTCTACAAATAAACACCAAAAAATCTTTAAAATCTTGGGTATTTTGTTTTGTAGATATATTACCAAAAGCAAGCTCCAGAAAAGAACAAATTGATGAATTATGAAAATTAAATCCATAAATGCCTAGCTTTGTTGACCACAATTTTAACCATTATGCTGAGTTCAAGTTTAAGCCCAAATATTTTAAGATGTTGGTATATCTATATTTCTAATATAGCTTAACCCACACTTCACTATTACTATCTACCATGAGCACTGAAATCAGCAGCAGCTAGCAGAAGACTCAACCTAACTTATAATTGCACTTGGTAACTAACCTCAGAGCTCTTCTGAAGCAAGCCCTACCTAGTCATTCAAATCTTGTCATGTTCTAATGACAAACTTGAACTTTATTTTCATGTTTCCCTGAAACAGTTGAGAAGAATTTTCACTGTTGGTGATAGGAAATTCTCTATGGCTAGCATGGACTTAGTCTCTTAGATGAGTGGTATGTGCTTCAATATACGTAACAAGAAGGACACAAAATACCAAGAAATGAACTGCATTTTATAAGAAACACACACACATATATATAGAGAGAGAGAGAGCTATATGCATACATACACATATACATAAAAACTGGCTTCAATTGCAAATGATGAATTCAGGACCCTGTGGAGTGCTTAAAATGACTGATGATGCTGTTTCATTATATGAATATTTATAGAGTTGATTGACAAATTTTTAAAATTAATCTTAATGTTCCTTAAGGTTGTCACTCAGTAATTTGCTTCAGTGGAAGATGTGACATTCATTTTGATTTATTAGTAGCCTGCAGAATTCTGATTAGTCAGCCATATGCTTTGCCCTTCTAAAAAAATTTCAAAACCAATCCCCATTTTCTTAGGTGAACATTTAAGAGTTGCCTCCAATAGCCTGTGGTTAGAATGTTACCTATGGTAGTCCAAATAAAATAGGTTGTGCAGCATTCAGACATCAGAGTGATTTATCACAATAAGTATTTATCACTCATGCTGCATGTCTACTTTGGGCAAATAGTCATTTCATATCACCCATGTTCAGTGAAGTTAGGGAAGAGAGGACTGCAGATTTGAGCACCAGAAATTTAATGTCTTTGCCCCAACACGATACTTGGCAATTCTGCTTACATTAATTTGACCAGAATGGTAAATAGTCACATTTACTATCAGAGGGGAGGGAAAGTATAATTGTCCATGTGTCGAATGTACTATGCGATGAAAACCAGGTAATTGTGAATATTAGAAATGTTCACAACTCTTTTATTTATTTACTTAAATTTAATTAATTTGCTGATATCACGTTCTTTTACAGCACTTGCCTAATGCCAGGCACTGTTCTAAATGATTTAAATGTTAATTTATTTAATCCTCATGACAACGCTGAAGATTATTATGATTACTATTTTTATCCTATGTAGAGATGAGAAATCTGCAACAGAGAGAGATTACTGAGCATTGGAGCTAGATTCTCTCCCAGCCTGTCTGGATTCAGAGATTATGTTCTTTACAAGGTACATTATGACGCCGAATGTTGATATTAGTCAATTTCCTGTATGTTATACAATGGTATAATTTATTTATTTTTACACGATAATATATGAAACTTCCTTCCATGTAAGGTCATATAGAATTGTCTTTTTATATTCTATAGTATACTTATATGGTTTTTTCATGGACGTTTGTTTTTTGGTAATTTTATTAGTGTTATACAGAATGCTGTATGCAGTATAACAATGCAAATGTTCTTCACACTTGTACAATTATTTCCTTTGGATAGATTTTTAGATGTGAAATTGGCTGGGTTAAAATATAAACAGGTTTTAAATTTACTAACAAATTTCCATTTGAAATAACTATGAAGTAACATTCCATGAATAATGCATATTATAGTTTTCTCCATGCTCTACCAAACGTGGCTTCTATTCCTCTTTTAATTTCTGTCAATCAGGTGAATAAAATCCCTAACACCTTAATAAGACTGAGCATCTTTCAAATGTTTATTAACTTTTGTTTTTCCTTCTCTGAAAAATTACTGTGTATATTTTTACCTTAAAAGCACTGGGAGGGCGGGCCGCGGTGGCTCAGTGGGCAAAGTGCTTGCCTGCTATGCCGGAGGACCTCGGTTCGATTCCCGGCCCCAGCCCATGTAACAAAAACGGAGAAACAGAATACAATAAAAAAAAAAAACAAGAAAATGTTTAAAAATGTTTCCCTTTCTTCCTTCCTTCCTTCCTTCTATCCTTCCTTCCTTCTCTCTGTCTTTCCTTTAAAAAAAAAAAAAAAAAAAAAAAAAGCACTGGGAAATCATTCGTTATTTTTAAGGAGGGATTACTGTGCTCATATATTGTTTGTTTGTTCTTATATTTTTAACTAAAAACTTTTTATTGTTTCTTTCAATACTCTCTTGCTTTCTCTTTTTCCCTCCTTCACAATTCATATATTCATATGCTAAATGGTATCCCACAGGTACTTCAGGCCCTGTTCGTTTTTCTTACTCTTTCTCTTTTTATATTTTTATTTGTATTTTTTAAATTGTTTTTTATTGACAAAATTGTAGGTTTACAGAAAAGTCACACAGAAATTACAGAGCTTCCATAGACTCCAATGACACCATTTTTTCTAGTTTCTACTTTCTGTACCACAGCCTTGATGATTTGAATTTTACTACCTTCAAGATCACTGATTCTTTTTTCTGTCAGTTCCAATGTGATGTTGGAACCCACTAGGGCATTTTTAAATTTCGTTACTGGGGTCTTCAGCTCTATTTGGTTTCTTTTCATAATTTTCATCTCTTTATTGATATTTTCCTTATGTTCTTATATTGTTTTCCTGATTTTCTTTAGTTATTTGTCATGTTTTCCTGTATCTCTTCAGGTGTATTTAGGACCATTTCCTTAAAGCCCTTTTCTGGTATGCCCCATGTCTGGTCTTCCTCAGTGGTGGTTTTCAATGTTTATGTTCTCCTTTGCCTGGACTATCACTTCCTGTTTCTCTGTATATTTTGTAACATTTTGTTGAAAGCTGAACACTGATATTTTAGTATGTTATCACTGGAATTTGGACTTGAGATGTTATTTCCTTACATTGTGTTATGGCAGAGCTTTTCTTGAATACCAGATGCCAACAACAGAAAAATAGTAAAAATGAAAACACCTTCTGTAATTACTGCAGAATGACCTTTGTGTTCATCTTCAGAGTTTATCCATTCATTGAGTTTAGAGAAGAGCTTGAGGACAAGTACTGGGCCTCCCTTGTTTTTTCTGTGCATGCATCTTGTTTTGGACATGTATATGAGGCCCTAGGCATTCCTCCATTTCCACAGATATGAACTTCCCTTCTTCTCAAAGAAACAGTTTCCTCCTGGTCCTGGACACTGCACTGTATGCCTCATACCCGGCAATCCCTTTCTTCAGGTAGCCACATTTGACTGCTCTCCTGTAGTATTCTGTAGGGCAGATTTCAGAGCTACCTTCTAAACACAGGGCAAGTTTTGGGATGGTGAACCTGTGGCAAGTGTTCTGGATTAGTCCTTCAGGTTGCCACTGGACAGACTGAGACAGCCATCCATGTTCCCAGTATGTGCACAAGGATTACTCTGCTCTGTACGGAACTGGGACTAAAGACCTGCACTGTGAGCATGGCCCTGCAGCTAAGAAAGCTGGTGATGGGAAAGGGGAGTTGTGAACCAGGGTGTTTGGTGTTCCTACTATTTTTAAGATACCTTTTCCTTCACTTGTCACTTGCCCTATTACTGCAATCCTTTTAACTGTTTGCTGGAGCTTTGAGAAAAATGTCTCTGCTAGTTTTTCTGGGTTGTTTAAGCTTCAGTGGGTGGATGAAGTCATGAAGCTTTTCACTCCTCTAACTTGATTAAGGCAGACTATTTTTTATATTTGCATTAAAATAAAATTGCTCTGCAGTGTAGAGAATGAATTTGAGGTGATAAAAGGGCTCATCCAAAAGAGGTCAGCCATACAACTATTTATAGGAGTTCTGATGAGGAAAGATGGTATTTTACCTAAAACTCATAGCAGAGTAGATGCAGATGAGATGGATTTAGGAATACCTTGGAGGCACAAAATAGAGTGTGCTTTATCAGGTCTGTGAAAAAAAGATGAGAAAAAAGAAAGTATTCAGAAAAATCAAAATTTTCTGGCATGAATAGCAGGGTGGCTGGTGGTGACTTGAACTGAAGAAACAGTAAACTTAAAAATGTAAGTTCCTAAAATAAATGATAGACATACTAGAAGAAAATATAAGTGAAATTTATATAATTTGGTAAAGATAGGATATTATTATTAAGCTTGAAAATTGATATATGAATGTTTTAGTTTGCTAAAGCAGATGAAGTAGATTATACCAGAAATGGACTGGTTTTTAACAATCAGAATTTATTAGCTTACAAGTTTATAGTTCCAAGGCCATGAAAATGTCCAAATTAAGGCATCAATAGGATGATACCTTCTCCCCAAAGAAAGGCTGCCGGTGATCCAGAATACCTCTGTCACACAGGAGGGCACACGGTGATGTCTGCTGATCTCTCCCTTCTCTCCCAGGTTTCATTGCTTCTGGCTTCTGGCTTCTGGCTTCAGTGGCTCCTCTCTGAGCTTCTGAGTGTTCCTGTCTTTTAGCTTCTGTCTCTCTCAGCTTCTCTGGAGGCTTTTTCTGTGTTTTACTCTCTTATGAAGGACTCAGGAAGAGGATTACCTGGTACAGATCTCAACTGAAATAACTTGATCAAAATGTCCCACCCACGATAGGTCTATACCCACAGCAGTGGATTAGCTTTTTAAATTTTGACTTTTATAATGGGGATTTATTAAGCTAGAGGTTAAAATTCTAAGGCGTTGAAAATGTCCAAACTAAAGCACTACCAACAGGATATCTTCTCAGAGGAAAGACAGCTGGCATCTGGAACACCTCTGTATCTGGAACACCTCTGTCAGACATGGCAATGTCTGCTGTCCTTCTCTCCTGACTTTTGGCTTCAAATGGCTCTCTCACATTCTGATGTCCCCTGGAGCCTTTTCCTTCTGCATTCCAAACTTCCATAACTTGGTTTCATCTCTCTAACTCTCTTTGTTGGCTCTGAGCTCGCTCCATATTTTCTCCTTTTAGTCTTTTCATAGAGGACTCCAGTAAAAACATTAAGACCCATGTTGAGGTGGGTGGGTCATATCTCCACAGAAACAACCTAAACAATAGTTCCCACCCACTTTTGGATGGGTCACATCTCCATGGAAACAACCTACTTAAAAGATCCCACCCACAATAGGTCTTCACCCACAAGACTGGATTAGAAGAACATGGCTTTTCTGGGGTACGTAACAGTTTCAAACCAGCACACAAGGGTCATATTATGATGGATGTTTTTGGAATGACATACCCAGTAAGGGATACACCAGACTGCTTTTCACATACAATGAAGATTAAGATCCTTATGGGAGAGAAGCTAAGGATGAGCCCATCCAGGTGAATGAGAGTAATGGATTTAATCTCAGTGAAATCCATGCAATAATTGAATTTCCAATAACTGCTTCTGCTTCTAGGTAATCCAATACCGAACTGGACATGCAAATTCTGATACCATGAAATTATGGGCCCAGGAACATAGATTACATCTCAATAAATTTCTACTATATAGAAATTGAATTTTATTTTTATTTCAGAACCTGTGACATTCCTAAAATTAATGGCCTTTAGTTTTTATTTTGTTTTGTTTTGTTTTGCATGGGCAGGCACTGGGAATCAAATCTGGCTCTCTGGCATGGCAGGCAAGACCTCTGCCACTGTACCACCATTGCCCGCTCTGGCCTCTAGTTTTATTTTGCAAATGTAATACTGGTTTCTATATACATAACATGTCATCTGCAAACAAAAACAGTTCCCTTTTCCCCCCAATTTTTCTGCTTTTTCTTTCCATTCTTTGACTTATTATACTGCACAAGTCCACCTTCCTGTCTCTATATAGTAGAAGTTATAAGAGAAAACAATCTTTTCTTACCCTCTATTTAAGGTAATAAGTTTTTCAATATTTCATATAACATGAGGTGTAGTGTTGAGAACAGAAATACTTCTAGTGTCTCCAGTTTTAGCACAAAAGCATTCACCAATCTTTTAAAATTAGGAAAGCAGGAATTTTTTTTCATGTTTATATGTTATGTATAATAACTTTCCCAAAAGTAATGTCAAGGACCAGACTTTCACGTTTGGACCATTGTCATGCCATTGCCTGTGAACCCTGGAGATTTTGGAATCTACTCTACCTCTTTGAATATTCAAATAATTATTTCAATGGGTTCAGACTGATACTCCCTAATGGACCATTACTGAGGAGAAATGGGAACTATCTGGACCTCTACTTGACTCAGCAAATGACTCTATGCAGGACCCTCTCACCCAGTGGTTAAATATTATTGTTATTTAGACACAGTATTATTCCCTCTAAGATCAAACACAAAGAAAATGTATCTATTCCTAGACTTCAACTATTTAATCACTGACCCCAAAAATATGCTCATCATTAATCCATTAGAGGTAATCATAGAAGCATATTCTCTTACCCTAGAAAAATGCAAAATCATAGGTTTCCTCTCATTTTTTGAATAATTTTATATTATTCAAAATATAGATTTTTCTCACAATGTTGTAAAGATAGAAAAATTAAGGTATTCCCAAATAGATGACACTCTTATGGTTTCTGTCCACTGTGCATTCTTCCATGTTGCCTAAGGTCAGAACTATGAGCAAAAGTTTTCCCACTTAGTGTAAGTTGTCTGTCTTTCAAACTAGAAGACTGACTGAAGGCTTTTTCACAAGGATGATATTCACTGGGATTCTCTCCATGTTTTCCAAGGATGTATCAATGAAGGCTTTTCCAAATGTACAGCACTCATAGGGTTTTTCTCCCATGTGAGTGCTATCATGTTGTGCAAGATGAGACTAGTGACTGAAGGTTTTTCCACATGTATGACATTCATAAGGCTTCTCTCCAATGTGTCCTTTCATGTTGTCTGAGGGTAGAAAAAAGACAGAAGGCTTTCATACATGTATAGCATTCATAGGGTTTCTCACCAGTGTGGTTTTCTCATGTTTTTGAAAATGTGAAGATCGACCGAAGGCTTTTCCACATAGATTACATTTATACAGCCTCTCTCCAATGTAAGATCTCTCATGTTGTCTAAAGTCAAAACATCTAATGAAAAATTTCCCACATTGAAGGCATTCATGTGGCTTATCTCCAGTTTGAGTGCCATTAAATGTAGCCAGAGCTTTTAATTAAGGCTTTAGCACTTTGATGACATTCATGTTTTACTTCTAGAGTGGATTTTCTTATATTGATTAAAAGACATCTGGTCACTGAAGACTTTTCAAAGTGATTTGCTTAAATATGGGTTCTTTAACATAGGACTTAATGTATGTTGCATCACTATGGATCTGAGAGTGCATGTTGCAAATAATCACATTGAAAGGAATTGTTTGGACTGTGAGATATCTGCAATAACATGGTGTCAGAATTGTCTTTCCTGTAGCTAAGTTGCATGAATTATCATTTCTTGCTTTTTACAGGCACTTTTCCTGCCTGGACTCTGATTAGGAGAAATCTCATTCCTTTTCTCTACTGTTTCTCTCCTTGTGCCTAATGGAAAAGCACATCTGATTTGCAGACCTGATATCCTGTGGTTGCATTGTCAATATCTCAGCTGACAACTCTCTTCCTTTGGATTTTCACTCACAACCAGAGAAGCAAAGGTGAGCAAAGCTTCATTGTGACCATCTCGTGTCCTCCAAGGCTGCTGGTCCCCTTGCAGTATCACATGATCTCAGACTAGCCTTAAGAACTTGTTTCCGAGTCAAAAGGTTATCCTGGAGGTTATTCATATGCATTAAATAGATATCCCTTTTTAGTTTATGGTATATAGGAATGGCTAGAGGGAAGTATCTGAAACTGTTGCACTGTGTTCCAGTAGCCTTGATTCTTAAAGATGATATAGCTTTTACAGTGTAACTATGTGTGGTAATTAGATTCTAGCACACCTGTTAGATTCAGGTGTCAACTTGGCCAGGAGAAGGTGCCCATTTCTATTGCTGTGAACATGAGCCAATGGCATATGAACCTCATCTCTTGCTGATTACATCTGCAGTTGGCTAGGAGGCATGCCTACTGCAATGAATGATGTTTGATTTAACTGGCTGCTGCTTAAATGAGAGAGCTTAACACAAGCAACTTAGCCCAGGCCTTTGGAGATGCAGAAAGAAATCACCCCAGGGAAAATTGTTGGAACCCAGAGGCCTGGAGAGAAGGCCAGCAGAAATTGCTCTGTGCCTTTCCACATAAGAAAGAACCTCAGTTGAAAGTTAGCTGCCTTTTTCTCTGAAGAACTATACATTAACTAAAGAAACCCCTTTTATTGAATGCCAATCTACCTCTGGTGTGTTGCATTCTGGCGGCTAGCAAACTAGAGTACTATGTGATTGTAAAAACCTTGTGTCTGGTGCTCCTAGGGTATGGACAGATGAGTAAAAAGCATGGATAAAAATATAAATAAATAATGGTGGACAAAGGTTAAAATAAATTGGGTAGATGGAAACACTAGTGGTCAATTAGAGGGAGGAGTAAGGGATATGATATGTATGAGTTTTTTTCTTTTTTCTTTCTATTTTTTTTCTGGAGTGATGCAAACATTCTAAAACTTGATGACGGTGATGAATACACAACTATGTGATGACAGTGTGAGCTGTAGGTTGTGTACCACTTATGGAATGGTTTGTGTGATAAGATTTATTGATAAATATATACATATATTAATATAACATTTTTCTCCGGGTACATACAGCTTCAAACAATCACAGTGAAATTAACAATTTGAACTTCAAAAGTTTGAAAGGTATTTTGTCAGAGACGCTCATAAAATCAAGTGGAAAGATAAAAGACAGATCAAATAATAAAACTGGGGGAAAGCATTATCAAAATATGTGACAGATAATATCTGTTACATATAAAAGACTTTTGCTAATCAAAAAGAAAATAATTGTAAAATGAACAATATATAGGCGATAATTAGGCAACAGCTAGGATGTACAAATGACCTATATGAAAAAAATTCAGTTCCATAATTTAAAAAAAAATGCTAAAACAATAGGGAGATGCTTTAAAAATCAAATTGACAATGATAAGAGAATATGCAATACCATCTTTTGAAAACATTCTCACATGCTGCTTGTGTAAATACATATTAGTAAACCTTTTCTTCTTTTGCATGGGCAGGCACCAGGAAATGAACCCGGGTCTCAGGGATGACAGGCAGGAACTCCGCCTGCTGAGCCACTGTGGCCTGCCCTAGTAAACCTTTTTAAAGAACAATTTGGCACTAGGTACCATAAATTTAAATATGTGTGTACCTTTTACCAATCAAATGCATTTCCATATTTACCACAGAAATGTTTGACCTAAAATTTGTAAGCTACCATTTGAATCCAATTAAATGTCTAATAGATGGAATTGGTTACATAAATACCTGAACATCTATGACATGTAATATCATCCATAAAGATACAGTTAAGCTAAATGAACTTATAAACTTAGAAAATGTTTATAACAGCTCCATTTTATGACCACATTTTCATAAAATTGTACTGTATTTTTAACAAAGACCTCACATCAAATCCCCACATATAAATATAATAAATTGTTCTGTCAAAGCCCACCAGGAAACTGATCTCATCCCCCAATTTGGATGACACAAGAGGGTTTAATGTTTAAAATATGAAATGTAGATAAACTACAGTAAAAGTACAGGAAACCAGGGTTGACAACAGTTGAGATGACACCACCCACTGTAATGAAGAAATGAACTTAAGAACTTCTAAGATGAGCCCCAATGAGCTCATCTTAGAATACATCCTGGTTTTCACACCCTTGTGTCATCCCCTTCTCCTTAAGCATGGACAATACATAGTGACTCACTTCTAATGAATGAATACAGCAGAAGTGATGGGATGTCATATCAAAGATTAAATTTAAAGACAGTATGGGTTTTTTATATTTGTTCTCTCTGCCTCCCTCTCTCCCCTTCTCTTTCATTCTCAGATCATTGCACCGAATGAAGCAAGCTGCCATGTTATGAGCAGCCCCATGGCATGGCAAGGAGCTAAGGCTCTCACTGTAACAGCCTGCAAGGAATTGGACCTTTCAACAACCATGTGAGTGAACTTCAGAAATGATTTTTCAGTCCCAATGAGTCTTGACAATTGAAGAACTAGCTGACAACTTAACTACAACCTCAGGAGAAACCGTAAGTTAGAGCTACCCAACTAAACTACTCCCAGATTCCTGTCTCACAGAATTGTAAGTTAATAATTTTTAATGGTTTCCAATGCTATTTTATTATGCAGCAAGTGGTAACTAATACAAAGAGCCTATCTGAACCCATAAGGAAAGAGAATCATGAAGAACATGTCACCTCGAGAGGAACAGTGGCCATCTACTGAGGGACACAACCAATCCCATATAAAGAGGAAATAAGATTAAATAGCTTCACCTTGCACTCTCCCTTCACTGATAACCTAATGGCAGAGAGTAGGGTGCACAAGAATACAAGAAATCTGGTAGGGCAAACAGAAGATGTATGGCATAATGACCTATTGTATATGTTAATATAGCCTATCTATAAAAATCCTGGAAAAGTATGCTACATATTTTTAATTGTGGTTCTCTCTAAGTAGTAAGGTATATGTACATTTGTGTATATAAATATATATATATATATATTTGCTTCTCAGTTTTGTAAGAAAAACAAATATAATAAATTATATTAAATGTCATTTGCTAGAATTATATGCTTCTCTTGACTAATCAATCATATTGCTATGTACAATTATGGGGAGAGTTCCCTTACATTATTCCAGTTATATGTTCCCAAGATAATCTTCATTAAACTGTCCCTGACTGTGCTTTACTCTGACTTTATTTCAAACCATTCATTTTTCATTTACAAAGACCATAACACTAATTTTGCTTTTATTACTGTCATCATCAGGCTTTAGAAGCAGGAAGGCATTTCATCTTTCCCTCTATTTAGGATCAGATTTGTATAACTAAAGAAGCAGTCATACTTAGGAAGCAAAAAACAATTTTTTCATGGTTCTAAATTATTGCATTGTAATTTTTAGTAGTTGATTATTTTTCACTCACCCTGTGGAACTTCTTGATGTCTTTCTTCAGGCTTATAGTTTATATTTCTATAATAATTCATCCATTTCAATTTTCTTGTTATAAATCTGTACTGTTTTTCAAAAGAATTGTAAAATTTATTTATATTGATTGTTACATTTACTTTTATTTCTAAAGTTTTATTTGGTCTCAATATTTTTCAAATAATTGTATTTTGCTCATCAGTTCTATTTTTTCCTCATTTTATAGTCCAGGTACTTCTACCTCTGTTTGTAATTTTGTTCTGTATTTCTCTGATGTATTAAAAATCTCCAGCAGTAGACCCAATTTATTTTATTTGTCTTTATTTTTATTCTTTAGATAAATACCTAGTCTGTTATCTCTAGATATTTCCAAACTCTTTTGACTGCAAAATATATAAATTATCCATTCTTCACCTGATTATCTTGCAGATTTGTAAAGTTGGTGAAAATGTTATAGCTAGCATTTCTTAGTCTCAAGCTATAATCCATTAGTGCAAAGGGATAAAAATAGTGTCATTCCAGGGATGACAGTCTCCCTGGAGGAGATGACCCCCAGGGGTGAGTCTGGCCCTGACACTGTGGGATCAACAATGCTATCCTGACCAAAAAGGAGAAAAGAAGCGTAACAAATAAGGTATCAGTGGTCTCAAATAGAACCAAGAGGCTACTCTGGAGGACACTCTTATGCAAACTTCAGTTAAATATTGCTACTGTTATAACTTGCAAAAACCCAACCAAAACCATTTCTGCCAATCCTAAAGAATACCTAGGGCATTATATAAAATTCTACAAAGGTTCCATGCACTAGGGTAGCTTTCCAGAAATCTACAACCTCCAGACAGGTCTCTGGACCAGATAAGTCATGAAATGCAGAAAGGCCAACCTTTCTAGAACATCAACTTGTTACAACTCCTATCCCATATTATTGATAGCCCCTTCCAACATGAAAATGTTAGAATACCTTCAAATAGTGAGAGAAAGATCAAAGGTGATTGTAGAGTTATACAGAGAAGTTAGGATTTAACAAACAAGTATGATTGCTGAATCAGTATATTTATATTTCTTATAACCTCCAGTATCCTAGAGCAGCTAGAAATAAAAACCTAAAATTGTGGAATTGTCACCCATACCAAACTTTGAAATCTGTTTTACCACTAACTGTTGCAATGTACTTTGAAATTTATTCCTTTTTTGTATACATGTTATTTTTCACAAAAAAAGAAGGAAGAGTATAATAGAGAAGATAGGATTTAGCAAATGAATATAACTGCTGAATCAATATATTGATATTTCTTTTGGACTCCAGTGTCTTGTAGCAGATATAAGACAAAGTGAAAAATCATGGAAATGTAACCCATACCAAACGTTAAAATCTGTTGTATAACTACTTGTTAAAATGCACTTGGAAATTTATTGCTTTTTTGTATATATGTTATTTTTCAGAACAAAAAAAAAGTTGAAAAAATAGTGTCATGGAAAATATTTCTTATAAAGAACTAAAGTAGAATAAAACATTACAAAAATAATGTACATTACAATATAGTAAGCATACATGCTATTTTGATGAAATATTTATGTAGTATTAATACATGTGTAGGCACATGTGTTTATGCACATTTGTACCTATAGAGTGACAATTTTTCTTAGTGTAGAAAGCTATCAAAAATGAAAGTCTGAAAAATATTACAATAGCTAACCTACCCCAAAGTCTCATTTTAAGTTTGAGAAAAGTGAGATCCAAATGGGTGATATTTGCCTAAAGTTACATGTGGTAGAGCTGAGATGACTATCCAGATTATCCAAAGGATTAGTCTTTCTTCTACATAACAATATAATAGAAAATTAGCTATTAATACTTTAATTAAAGTAATGGGGGATATCTAATTATTGTGATTTTCATTGAAAATTATAATTTCTCTGATTGCTTCATAAATGCTTTTCAAAGTCTGTCTGCATGATCCATATAAGATTGACACATTACATTTAGTTGGTAAGTCTCTTACAAATATTTTAATCTATAGGTCTTCATTGTCCTTTATCTTTGCAATTTCTTTTTGTCATTGAAGAAACTAGGTCACCTTTAATTGTGGATTTTTGCATGTTTTGCATTTTGCTCTTTGAATCCGAATAGTGTGATTTAAGATGTTCCTCTAACCCCCGTCTTTCTTGTAAACTGTTAGCTAAATCTAGAGGCTATAATCACTTGGGGCATTAACAGTTTATAAGGGTGTTATATATTTTGACTGCATAAATCAGAAGTTACATAATACAGAAATATAACTCTACTATGAAATCAAGATTGATTAGTGTATTCACTCAGTTGTGATTATTTCATTTATTATAAAGTGAAAATTCAACTTTTTACTTAATGATTTCAGCAGTCGTTGGTGATTGTTGCTTAGATCCATTGCCATTAGGGTTTTCAAATAGCATTCCTCTTTTCACAGCTTGAAGCCTCTCTCTTTTATTGTTACCAAGAAGTGTTAAAAAGCAGAAAGCTTTTTATTTGGTACAAAATTTATATTTTGACTAATGCATTTCCGAATATAACTTATGTAGATAGCTTGGTTGAACAACATAAGTACATCTAACCTTGGGTAAGACATGAGATTTTGTTGGTTTGTACAGAGTGATGCCCCAATGAATCCCAGAGTGATCAGTGAGCGGAAAAGTATTTGCAAAGTTCCCTTTGGGGAATGGTGAGAAAGGGGGAAAATTCAACTTCCCCAGGTTGAATTCTTGATATTCTCACAAGCAGTGTGGACAACCAAAGCTATAGGCTGAGCCCCCAGTCTTGGGGTTTGTTCATATGAAACTTAACCCCACAAAGGATAGTTCAAGCCTCCTTAAAATTAGGCCTAAGAGTCACCCCCAGGAGAACCTCTTTTGCTGCTCAGATGTGGCCTCTCTCTCCAGCCAACACAACAAGCAAACTCACCACCGTCCCCCTGTCTATGTGGGACATGACTCCCAGCGGTTTGGACCTTCCTGGCAATGTGGGACAGAAATCCGAGAATGAACTTGAACTCAGCATCAAGGGATTGAGAAAAACCCTAGAATGAGCTGAGACCCAGCATCAAGGGATTGAGAAAATCCTCTCCACCAAAAGGGGGAAGAGTGAAATGAGACAAAGTGTCAATGGCTGAGAGATTCCAAACAGTCGAGAGGTTATCCCGGAGGTTATTCTTATGCATTAAGTAGATACCACCTTGTTATCTAAGAGGAAATGGAGAGACTGGAGGGAATTGCCTGAAAGTGTAGAGCTGTGTTCCAGTAGCCATGTTTCTTGATGATGATTGTATAATGGTGTAGCTTTTACATTGTGACTGTGTGATAGTGAAAACCTAGTATCTTATGCTCCTTTTATCTGCCTTGTCAACAGATGAGTAGAACATATGGAATAAAAATAAATAATAGGGGGAACAAATGTTAAAATAAATTTAATTTGAAATACTAGTGATTAATGAAAGGGAGGAGTAAGGGTTATGGTGTGTATGGTTTTTTTTTTTTCTGTTTTCATTTTATATTTTCTGTTGCTTTTTTGTTTCTTTTTCTGAATTGATGCAAATATTCTAAGAAATGATCAGGATGATGAATCTGTGATGATATTGTGAATTACTGATTATATATGTAGAATGGAATGACCACATATTGGGAATGTTTGTGTTTCTCTCTGTAATTT
Source organism: Tamandua tetradactyla (assembly GCF_023851605.1). Taxonomy (NCBI): domain Eukaryota; kingdom Metazoa; phylum Chordata; class Mammalia; order Pilosa; family Myrmecophagidae; genus Tamandua; species Tamandua tetradactyla. Next base: position 132,275,936 of record NC_135332.1, read on the forward strand.
TTTTTTTTAATTAATAAAAAAAAAATTCTAAAAAAAAGCAGAAAGTGGCTTAATATTGAGATCTGATTACTCCTGTCCTTTCCCTCACTCTATTTGAATGTTTTTCATTCTTTTGCTTTAGCTTCTCTGGCCAAGCTCGGTTTGCATTCTACTCACATTTTCTTCTCATTGTAGGCTCTACTAGAAAGGAGTTTGAACTGATCATGTTTCTGAGATTTCAAATCAAGGCTTCCTCAGCACTTTCCACTCTTCCTGTAATCCCTTTGCATTCATCCACGATTGTGAGCCTGTGAAGTCCCCTACTAACTTTGGCTGATTTTTCTTGAACTTCAACTCATGAAATTCCCTGCTTTGGAGAGTGGGTGATACAGGATTCTCAGGTCCATTCTAATCTTGCATTCTGCTTCCTCCTGATTTGAACATGACCTTTACTGCTAATCAGACTCTTCCCAGTTAGTGATGTGTGCTCATAGATACCTGAATCTGGTTTTGTTGAAGGTATTTCTTTTGTTTTATAATTATATAAATTACATATTATTATATTATATAATATATATTATAACACTATATTATATAAATATTATTTGTTACACTAATTATTCTATTGTTGTATAGTGATTCAAGATTAAAGGACCACACGACTGCCAGTGCCACAGCCAAGTTGCCTCTCTCTCTTGGTAAAGGCTTTTAAACCTATGAAATATTCACTGAGATCTACTTCATTTACAAGAAAGTTTGTAATTACAAATCATAAAAGCTGTTAGATTGCTGTTATCATTACTATTTGAATGTTTCTCTTTAATTTTGAGGATTCTTTCCTGATATTTGTATTAATATCAAAACCACTTTCTCAGTAAATATTCGGACATTTGTATACATTTTTCTGAATAATTGTTCACTCTTTTTCCTGGTTAGCTATTCACAGTGCTTCCTCTTTATTGAGATAATATTTTAGGCCTGCTGAGATACCTCTATTTCTTTTCACAAAATAAACAGAATTTTTTCCAACTTTTTTCTGTCTAAAATGTCTTGATTTTACATTTATCCTTGGATAATTGTTTGAATGGGTATGAATTTGTAAATTCACCTTTTCTCCTTTCAAAACTTGATTAACAGTCATTATGTTCTCCTAATAATTTTTTAATGAGAACTCGAATCTCAAACTAATTTTAATTCTTTAGGAGATGTTTTAGCTCTCAGGAAGCTTATTGGTTTTTTTCCCCATTGGTATTTGTAATTTTCATCAGGATGTTTCTATTTTTCTTCTCCTTTTCAAAATGCTTTCTTTCTTGGGGCTCTTAGTCCTTTTAAATGGATATTTCAGACATTTTTATGTAATTCACAGAGTATTTAAAACTCCTTTTTTTTACACACACTCCATATCCCACCAAATACACGCTCCCACGTCCCCCCTCCTTTTCTCCCAGCAACCTCAATTTGACTTTGTCTTGTGAATTTGCTGTTTCTAGTCATGTTTATAAGTGATATTATACAATATTTGAACTTATGTGTCATGCTTATTTCACTGAGCATAATATTTTCAAGTCTCCCCCATGTGACACCATGTCCCAGAACTTAATTCTTTCCTATGACCAAATAATACCCCATTGTGGTTATGTACCTCTTGTTGTTTATCCATTCATTTGTTGATGTATACTTGGGTTGTTGCCACCTTTCAACTATTGTGAATAATTCTGCCACGAATATTGATGTATGAGTATCCATTTGACACCCTATTTTCACTTTCCTAATAAGTGGCATTGCTAGGTGATATGGTAATTCTATATTTAACTTTTTGATGAACCACTACATTAGTTTTCACAGTGGCTGCATCATTTTGCATTCCCACCAACAATGCACTAGAGTTCCACTTTCTCTGTGTCCTTTCCAGTGCTTTAAATAAAAGCCATCTAAAATTAGCCAAATCAAAAATATTCAATAAAATTGTTTTATTACTTCCACCCCATATTTCTAGTTTTCTACTTATTAGTCAAATATCTATTATTAATCTTCCTTTTATTTTTACTTCTCTGTCATAATTTTCATTATGTTAACTTTAACCAAGATCAAAAGAGAGTTTATTTTCCAGATTATTGAGTTCTCAGTCATACTTATATTCTTCCATTAAATAATTATTATTATTTTAATTTCAGTAAATACATTTTAATGCTAAGAACTCAATTAGATTTTCTACTTGCTTATATTTCAAAGAATCCCCCACCCTTACATTTAGGAAAATTCCCCTGAGTCTCTCTCAGGATGTTAATCTGAATTTTTGAATACTTACTTCTTTTTCTTATATTACCACAATATCCCCCACTTAGTTATTAAGTTTGCGTTCCTGAGTTTGTTTCCTTTTATCATATTGTATTCCCATACATGTCTGGTGGTTTTCAGTTTTTTGCGTGTGTGCATGTGTATACTTTTATTTACATGAACACATTATCAATATAGATATTGATTTATCAATTAATATCTAGGGGCATAGATGATAGATGATGGTGATGATAGTTAATAGACATGGATTAGCTATATTAGATAGATAGATAGATAGATAGATAGATAGATAGATAGATAGATAGATAGACAGATAGAATAAGTAGGTAACCATGTTGCTATAGTGAAATATGATGGAATTACTCACTAGTTATAGAAATCTATTCCTCCTTCAGGACTCTCTTGAGTTCTGACTATAGTGCTCTGCAGATAAATGGTGAAGTTGAACCAACAGGTTTACTCTCCTTTGGAATGCATGGGTTGGAATAATCCAGGCAAACCTGCATCCTCTTATAGCTACTCTACTTAGAAATGTTCTTAACTAAAGACAAAGAACTGTAGTTTACTTTGCTGTTGAGTGGCGATGCATTTCCCTTACTGCATCTTTGCTTCTCTGTCCATGTGTCCTTAGCACTCTATCCCTCCTTTCTTTCCCATTCTAATAGTATCCCCTAAAGGTAGTCTACATCCAACCATTAATTACACACTCTGTTTCCTAAGCATTTCCGCTGGTTAATACCTCAGCAGTTTTGCAGTATATACCCAGCTTGGGTTGGCTGGCCCAGATCTAGCTGTCTTTCAATTAATTATCCAGTTATGTGCCCCAAGGCCTGCTCCTACTTCTAGCTCCTGCTGACTTTGAAGTTAGATTTTTGTCCAGTTTTCATTTGAGTTGACCCCTGATACTCACCTCTGCAGTGGCCTGCTCCTGCATAAGGAGTCTGTTCTCTGCCTCTGTTTTCAGTGTGGCTCCAATAATATTCACTGTATAGCACTGACAAAAATATCTTAAAATATTATTTTCTGTGAATGTCCCTTTTCCCTGTTTTCTAGGATTACTATAGTTTTGTTCAATTTTAATTGTATTTCAATGTGATTTGAAGAATGAAAGGCTGCAAATTTGAACCATCAATTATTATCTTGGCTTAGAATGCCTACACTTACAGGTTAAATAACAAAAATTGAATACTTATTTGTTTATTAAATGGTAGGCAATGTGATTACTAATAAAAAAAATAAGTAAATATATTTTCTTAAAATTGGGTTGCTTGTTTCCTTGAGGCATTCTATTTTTTGTTTGTCTATTTATCACTTCAATTCCCACAAACAAAGAAACAACTTGAATTGATTTGAGAATATTAATTCCTAAGAGAAGGGGTTGAGCAAAGTAGTTGAATCTTAGTAGTTAAAATCTTTAGTGCATAGTTTTGGCAGACCTGGTTTGTATCTTGATCCCCTCACCCATGAAAGAACCTCTTTTTTTTTTTTCTCAACAATACCTATACCTATCTTGAGTCATCTGTATACATATTCTCACAACTCTCCCCTTTGTCTGCCTCTGCATCTGGCAAGGGTATATTGTGCAGTACTGAGCCACTCTTCTCCAAGGCCACAACTTCTGAACAGTTGTTCCTCCACTGCACTGAGCGCAGCGTTGTTAATCCTACTGTGATTCAGATAATAGTTACAAAATACCTGGTGGTGCTTAAATTGGAATTACTTGGTATTTCTGTTTCTTTGCTTGACTTCTATTCAAAGCCAGCATCTTATCAACAAAGTACCCAAGAAGCATTTTAGAATCAAATATACATACTTTATTTTCATATAAAATGACTGCATACTGAAAGGTTAAACAGAATAGTCAAGAAAAGCAGCGGTCTCTTGTTTATATGTTATTGTGCAAATATTTCTTTTATACAGAAACACATCATTAAAATGTGGTCCTACATACAGTGACATTAAAAGTAGAAATAGGTCTAGAAAAGTTTTGAAGTCAGTTATAACGCAGCCCTCCAAGCACTTTAGTTCTTCTTCTGTAAAGTTCATTTTCAAAGGTCTTCAGTATAGAAAATGAGCTTACTGTCACAAAAATGGAATAACAGAAAAATAAAAGGAGAAATGGCTGTTTTTCTCCAGCCAAAATAAAATGGCTGTTTTTATTCTCTGCTTACTATGTTTGCAGAAATATAACTAAATTACTTAAACAAATGGCTGCCTATCTTATATTCAGATGCATCTAGCATTAGACACAGTATACCCTCCCTAGACACACTACTCTATTATTTTATTTTGTGAACTTATCTAAAAATTCAGTTTAGGGAAATAACTGGTATTCTACTTAACCAATAATGTCTCATATTTATTTCATTTAAAAGTCATTTCATTGAAATTATGCATTGAACACTCAAACTAATATTTTACTTTCCAAAACAGCGCCTTGAGGGCTATTTAAATAGATTTCAAAGACATTACTTTGGTTTATCTTGTTGACATTTCTGTGATTCACTCTCACTATATTTGCTAGAAAATGAGATGAATGTCTTAAAGCTGAAAATGTGGTTTTGGTAAAGTTCACATCTACTTGTACTTGAAGATTGCTTTAACTGGACCTTGGTAAAACCCAAGTCACAGGTTTTTATCAGCACACGTGACTCCCACCCTTCCTTCAGCCTCAGTCCATCCTCCAACCTACCCACAAATAAATTTATCTTTGAAACATGGCTGACTAAAATGCCTTCATCTCTCCTAGTAGCCTACATGGATAATGCAATAATAATGAATAATGCCAAATCATTGGTATGACTTGCAAAATCCTCCATGTAAGAACTGGGTTTATCTCTTAAGCCTTTCTAACTACAGATTCCAACCTCCTCATTTATTTTGATCCAGCACCAAAAACAAACATGCAAATACCCCATGCAGTGTTTTATGTATATGATACATTCACATGCACCTCCTATCATTGCTTTGATGTAAAGGCTGACATACATGTTACTTTCCTGGATGGACTTAGGAGCATTTTCTCCTCCAAAGTCTATCTGATTCTTCTGCTTTGCATGTCTATAATGTCAGTAGAAATTTTTCCGTTTACATATATATCCCTTGTGGACATTAACATATATTTTTTTTAAGATAAGGTTTTGTCATAGCTATGGTTTTGGCTTTTTTTTTTTAACCCCCATATGTGGTAAATGCTTGGTATACACTAAAAACTTATTAAGTATATCAAATTGTTAACTGAAGTTCCTTTCATACACCCACTGTGGTGTTAGCTCTTTTATATCTGGCTTCCAGAGTAAACACTATCTTTAGTATTTGTGCACTAGATATAGGTACCCCACCAGAGAGAAATGAGAGCAGAAGTCCCACTTCACTCAGAATAGTTAGTGTACTGGAAATCCTTCCATTGTAAGGGAAAAAAATGGGAAACCTTAGAGGAAAAAAGATGAAAGAAACAGATCTCATCAGCGAACAAATGGAAACTTAAGAAAAGTATTTTATATGTCCTTAAACATTCACAATTATAATTCCTTATAGATGTAATAATAGTAATCTATATTTATTCATCTGTATTGGTTTTATTAAATGCCAAATTTCTGGTTCCAAAGTTAGAGTTTGAAAAGATTCCACTCCCTTAAGTGGAGTGGACCATTATAGAGAAACTTGGACTCACAGAGTAGGACAAAAGCAAAGTAGGCTTTATGCCTCCTTCTTTACTCCCAAGCCACACAGGAGAAGAAACCAAGGGGAATCCAAGCCATAAAGGACATTAGAAGTTACAGGTGCTAGCTTCTCATGGTAGATGTGGTAAACTGCAGTGGAGAAGAGAATGGGACATAGTTGTTAGGACAACAAATCAGAATGCTGACCAGGTATCAAGGGCCCAGAAGATGGCAAGAACTTCCATTGGGTCCATAGCTACTATGTGGGGATGGAACACTTTTTGTGGACTCAAGCTGTCTCTAGGAGAAACAGTATCTACCCTCTCTGGTCCTCTGCCTCTAGAACAAACTGGAACTCACTCTTAATGGAAGTGGCCAGGCAAGGGGGAACCAGAGCCTAAGCAAATGAGTGGGTGGAAGGGGTATCTAGGGTATGAGTTGGACAGCTTTAATCACATTGGAGATTGAGAGTATACAAGCCTCTCCAGTCACAAAAACTCAATCCCACATTTGCATAGTTGTAATAAATATAAAATATTAAATGTAAAAATGATAAATTCTACCATAGGGGAAATAATTCAATATGAATTGGCTAAGAAATGACAAGAATACCTGCTCTATGCTCAGTAATCTGCTCAGTGCTTTTAAGGGAATATCTTTACGGTAAGTTGCTAATTATAAAAATGTTAATAGAATGTATTACCTTCAAGGAATCATCTCAGGAAGCAAAATACTTTTTTTAATGATACTGTGATTGTTGATTATTTTTGAATTATCAATTTTGCCTTCAGACCCAGTTTCCCAGTAATATGAAAGACTCAGCTTCATTTTTGTCTGGTTATAGTTAATGTAAGGCACTAAAGTAATAGATTGAAAGTCCTATGGCAGTTAAGGGCACAGAGAAAGCATTTCAACTGGGATTGGCCAGAAAATGACTTATGTAAGAAGATTTAAACTACTCTTAAATTCTGAGTGGAATTGGATATGTGTAGAGAGACGGAGGCAGCACTCCATGCAGGGACAACTGTGCAAAGAAAGGTATCAGTATAGAGCAACACAAGCTCTGTTTCTGAGAGAGTGAATTGGTTGCTGTGCTGGAAAATAAAATGTATGTAAGGAGGAGTTTGTGGGAAGCTCTGGGCATTAGAGGTTTCACCAACATAATGCGACCGATAGCCCAAAGCCACACCATAAAACAATTTCATTATTTTACAGGTCCCCATCCTGTTTTCATTAGCTAAGACAAACAATATGCCTATTAATTATTTCTCATTTCCTACAGCACTTACATGCTAATTTGATAGATATGTATAGTTAAATACCTTTGGAAAATCTGTATAGGATTGGTAAGAATAATAGGCAGTCCACTTCCATTAAAATGTTTAGTGAAAACTATAGCCCAATTTTCTAACGATGGCTCATGAAATGCAATTGTAAAAATGATGAAAGAGCCAAAAATGAAGAAAACACCCTGATTTTCAGAAAGCTGGATGTGATAGAGCAATTTTCTAGTCCTTACTTCATTTCTTAAGTCACAAATTGATGAATTTTTATTATCCTCCTTGTTTTATGCTATTCAATATCCTTTTCCATGTTGACTTCTGTTGCTTTAACCATCCTTACACATTCCACTAAATTGTTGCCCTCAAGCTTCAAAAAAATTTCACCTACATCACATGATAGTCATCAAGGCAATGCTTAGGACAAGTTATCATGCAGGCAAACGTTGCCTTCATCTAGCAAATTCCCTCTGTGTGTCTTTTTCAAACAACTTTGGATGCCCAGTACCTTCCTCATTCCTGATCATTCAGTTATGCCCATGATCTCAAGTAAGACCACATAATACTCATAATAAGTATTTCGAGAGATTGTACAAGATGATATTATGGGACTCTCTGGAAGAAATAACAAATACAAACTGGAAATTATTATAGAAAGCCTCCTGGAGGAGAAGACACCTAAAATGAGTTCAATATGACAAATAGAAACTATCCAAGCAAAACACAGATGTACATAAATGTTGGCAGAAGGCATGGAATATTCAAGGGTTCAGAGGAAAAAAAGGCTTAGGGGCTTGAAACAATGGCAGATAACTTGGCATAAATGGCATAAGGATCTATAAATTTGGGATGAGGTAGTAGGTTGGAAATGAGCCTGGAAAGGTAATCAGAGACTGGAGCATGAAAGGTCTTAGATGCCATGCCATAGATTTTGTACTTGATCCTGAAGAAAAAAAAATATCGGTACTGAATTTTAAGCAGGAATATTATATGAAAAGATATAACTATTGAGGAAGATTTTTCTGCTGCCATGTTGAATATGGCTTAGGAGTGTGCAAGACTGGAGAAGAGGAATTTAGTTCAGATGATAACTGTAATATTCTGAGTGAGAGATGATGGAGGCCTAAATGAGAAACATGGCAGAGGTAATAGAGAGCCATATCATGAGAGTAAAATTTTGTGTTTAATTGGATGTGAGGAATGAGGGAAAATAATATCTACTCTGTTAGGATTAAAAAACATAAAAATAGGTAATGTTTCTTGCGTTTAGCTATTCTAATTTTGTTTATGTAGAGGATGTTTTATACTCTGCCCTTCATTACAGGGAAAATAGTTCTTATACTCACATAAAACTGTCTTCCTTTTAGTCTGAAATTGCTCTTAGTATATATATTAGACAGAATCTTCATTATACATAGAGTGTGAATTTCTACATTGTTGTCTTGTTAAATGAATTATCCCAGCTGTGCCTTCTCCTTCTAGGATGTACCTCCAGATTATCTCTGTTTCTGTTCATCTTTCTCTGTCTCTCTGCCTCTCTGATTATTGTCAGTTTACTGAGCTGACCGGAAGGATTTTATTCTAAATTTATCCAAACTGAGACCACATCCAACTCTGTGCCAATTATGGACCTTCTGTATCATACCAAGAGCTATGCATCCTGGTGCATGGGTTGTATTTTTGAACCCTTTTTTGGTGGGCTACATAAAAATACAACAGAAAGTTTTAAAAAAAAAAACAAAGATAATTTCTATGAAGAAATGTTAGCAATCCATAACCTACAAGTACAAGCCATGAAAACAAGGGTTTCTTTTTTCTCCATTCTTTGTCAAATTGGCAAACTGCTGTGACCTCAAAGGAAGGTCCATATAATAGTCTTAGCATAAATTAGCTTGTTTCTTCTACCAAGACAAAGTCTTTGTTTTATCAGCTTTATAGGGTCTGTGAAAATGTTTTAATTCCAAATGGAATTTTAAAGGTTCTCTCATTTCTTCTTTTGAAATCGACATCTGCTTCTTGTCTTTATCTTTATGTGTTAACCCACAAATTGACTACAGCCTGTGCTAGGCAAGTGAATATTAAATGCTTTTTCCTGGAAAATGTGTTTGTTCATTAAATTTGACAGTCATTGCTTATGTGGTAAATGTTGTTAGTGCCAAGAAGTATCTGGCATGAGTTGCCAGCTACAGGTCCATTATTTTAATTGCCTTTAACCTATAATCGATATTTACTACTTTCCATAGAAAGAGAATGCATAGCTAAGCAGTATGAAAAGTAAGTTTATTCTTCTGCACCTTAGTTTCTGTTTTTACATATAAAAGATAATAGTAAATGCTTCCTCTGGGTATTATTTTTTTTTTATCAAAACTGTTTCCTGCCACTTATTTTGTGAAATACATCAGCAAAATCATGTCTGTTTGCAATGAAACTGTTTGAATTTATGGCTAAGTGAGAATCACAAATTCTGATTCATTATAAAAGTTATCTACATGTTTTTGTTTGTTGCCATTGAAAAGAAAGTTCTGAATTTTAATTATGTTTATTGAGGAATCCATGCTTTCAAGTATCATATCACCAGAATTCCTCAGGGAATTTGGAGAAAACCTAAGGCAAAAATCAAGCTCCTATAAATGGAAAGAGGGAGGATGTGAAGGTAAAACAATACTTTGATCTTTTAATCCTGCAGGTTGACAATGGGGAGCCATTGAAAATTATTAAATTGGGGAACAACATAATACAAATGGCATTGTAAAAAGATCACTTCCAAGTAAAGTGAAGAACGGCTGAAAAAAAATGATGGAAGGAAATAGGATAGGAGTTAATATAAACCAACACAGCAATTAAAAGAAATACAGAATTCTGTGCATCAAGCATATCATAATAGAATGTGTGTGTGTGTGTGTGTATACAAAGGCATGTGAGTCTTTACTGCAGTAACTTTTATAATAACAAAATTTGAGAAAGGGTTTAAATGATCAAAAGTCAGGGACAGATAAAATATATATGGCACAATTAAGTTTTATGAAGCAATTGCATTTGAATTTTAAAAAAATATATTTAGTTACCTAATGTTCACTACACATGCTGCATTAAAGTTCAGGACACATTAAATGAAAAATGGATAAGTATAAAATATAGTCATATTATATGCAAATAAAAACGCAGATGCATCAAAATGTTATCCCTAAATGATCAAATTATTGTTCATTTTAATTTTCTACTTTTATTTAGCAGCATTTTTTAAATTTTTACAGTGGTAAACATTGCATGCATAATTTCCATAACTGTCCACATGATAAAATATTATAAAGCTGCACCACAGATATGGCCTTGTAACTGGAGAGGGTAAAATTTTGGAAGACAGTATTAGATAGATTTAACTGGAACTGATGACATTGAATTCATTTGAATCCCTAATAAATTTTTAATGATTGGCTGAGATTACCAGCAATGAAATCCTACAATGTAAGTCATTCCTCAAATATCAGATTGATGTACATCATAATTTTAATTTTTGGAAGAGAAATGTGTGCGGAAAGATAAAGTAGGACAGTTGAATATCTTACTATGTGACTTATTATAGTAAGGCTCTAGCTATCTGACATAATTATACTAGGCAAGGAATTACATACAACCAGCAAACCAATCAAGTTTTCAACTATGAAGAAATTAGTGTCTCTTTCAAATGAAAGTCTCAATTCCTTATATTCTAACTAACAATAATGTCAGCCAAAATATACTGAGTTATATAAGCAAATTCAGGGTAGTGATGGACAGATTCCATCTACAGACATTATTCACCTACTAGTACATCATAATTCAGTTTATTCAACAAATATTTTTCATTATTTATCACGTGCAAGGCACACTGTTAAGCCTTGCAGAGCACACAAAAATTATGAACAGCACCCCAACAGTCAAATGGAAGAAATGACATAATTACTGACAGCCAGAAAGCAAGGTAAGCATAATAATATGGTAAAATATATATATAGTAATAAAGTATAACAATAAGAAACATAGAGATAAATATTTTATTTTGATATTTAAAGCTGAGAACCATTCAATAGCTACCAGATACCCTCCCATCACAAAGGGGGGCACTAGAATATCTCACCACGACAGGCCAAGAAACTATGAAACCTAACATGCCATCATTAGCCTGTCATTTTCCTACAGGCAAAATGGAACCCCATGGAGAAGTTTCAGATGCAAGAGAGGTGGCATAGAATTGAGTTTTGAGGAACTGAAGGAAACAGGTTATTTCCAAATTAGTTAACAGGCAAATGATAGCTACCAAAAAGGCCTGATAGCAAAAGTCCTAAGTTATGGGTTAGTCAGGGTAAGAATTTGGATGTATAAACAATTTTATTTCCTTAAGAAATATTAATTTCTCATTTTGACTGTAAAACTTTTCTTCTCATTGCTAAAACTGAATGATTGCTTATAGTTTGAAAAATCTGCTCCTATTAGTAGATAGATGGCTTATACCCACATTCGTCAGGTAATTAATTCCTTAAGAGTTCAAGTCATACAACATGTGAGGGCATAAACAATGGATATTATTTTTGTTAAATACTTAAAATAAAGATTCATCAAAATGTAGAGTTAGGGCGGGCCACGGTGGCTCAACAGGCAAGAATGCTTGCCTGCCATGCCAGAGGACCCGGGTTCGATTCCCGGTGCCTGCCCATGTAAAAAAAAAAACAAAAAAAAACAAAATGTAGAGTTAGATAATGTTTTCAAAATACTCTGGAAAAACAAGCTTTGTTCTTATCTGTTTAAACTATTTTATAATTTCAAGCAATCACAAAAACTCGAGGAGTAATTTATTCATTTTTAACAGAATGGGGTAAAATACTATCACTGTATGTGTTAAGTTCATGGCCAGGATAGAAGGACTCTTTAATAAATATTTTTGAGACAACTGGCTTATCATTTGGATAAAATATGTAAACAATATCCCTATCTCATTCATTATACTATCAAAATTTTCAAATGGGTACAGTATTCAATACAAAATTGATCCAAAAAAGTACTGCAAGAAAACCTTGCTAGTCTTGAACTGTTTGAAATTTTCTAAAGAAATATCAATTTCTCATTTTGACTGTAAAATTTTACATAAATACAAATATAAACATATAGTTCAAAATGGAAAATTTTGCTCTATAACTCTTATGTACTATGTAGCTTCTGAGGTGGCTTCCTGATGATCTCACCTCTTGGCATTTGAAATATTTGTGTAATTACCTCCATTTAAGTGTGGGCTTTATCTACTGGCTAGTTTCTAACAAACAGAAAATGACAAAAGTGATGGATATTACTGGAGTGATTAGAGTGCCAAAAGACCCTGGTTTCTTCTTGGGCATCTTTGCTCAATCTTTGGCTCCCTCTTTCTTAGGTACCAGCTGCAGTGTCACAAGGTCATGAGCAGCCTGGAGAGGCCCATGTGTCTGCTAGCAGCTATGTGAATGTGCCCAGAAGCAGATTCTCTTACACATTCCTTAAGAGTGCCTGCAGCGCCTGATAACCTTGATTGCAAACATGTACGACACCTTGAGACAGAGACACCCGGCTAACTCATGCCTGAATTCCCAAGCCATAGAAACTTTGAGAAAACTAATCGTTGTTTTAAGCCGCCAAGTTTGGGATAATTTGTTACACAGCAATAAATAATCAATGCACCTCATAATTCTAAATGAAAACAATATTTTTAAAATTAAAAACTTTTAATTAAAATTATTTTTTAATCAAAAAATAATTATTTGTATATCATATTGACAAAGAATGAGGTTTAATGATGCTCATTCTTGATAATGTGTACAAAAAGTGAGACTCTTGCTCACTGTATATAACATGTAAATTGGTTCAGTTTTTAAGAGACAATCATTTATCAATGTGTGACAAAGTCTGAAATGTGCATGCCCATTGAGCCAGCAATTTATCTGATAGAGTACCTGTACAAACTCACAAGATACGGGTCCATCTGTAGATGACTGATTATATGAATTATGGTTCACACACACAGTGGAATATTCTTTGCTTTTATGAAGAATGGGATATGTCCAAATGTGCTGATATGGAAAATTGCCAAAGAAATTTAATTTTGTTCAGTTTTGTGAAGAATACCCCCCATCCCTGACATTGTTTTCAAAAATATTTATTTTACCTTTTAGTAGGAGAGTTTGGAGATTAAGACATTGACTCGAGCCAAACTGCCTGGGTCCAAATCTTTTTATGCCACTTGTGTGACCCAGGATGGGTTACTCTGTGACTCGGCTTCTTCATCAGTCAAGTAATAACTCTTTCATGGATTTGTTGTGAAAATTAAATGAGTTAATATAAATAAAATACTTAGAATAGGGCCTGAAACATAGTAAAAACAGCACAAATTTTTGCTATTAATGTCATTATCACTCTTCTTAAATGACTGTAATGGGTTCATTTTACTTTTCCATTTCACTTCAGAACTCTGTCAATTCAACATTTTGTTTCTGTCGCAATATGATTTTTTTCTTTGATTTCTTTTCTCTTTTCTTTGAGTTATTCTTCCAAAAAGTCATGCATTCTTGATTGCCTTTAAGATGATTAAACCACAATTTTAAAAACTATTTTTTCTCCTTTGTGATATAATTTTTTAGATATGTATTTAGAATCTGCTTTACCATATACACCTTTAACTCTTTGTAAAATTTTATTTCACATGTTGACTCATTTCTAAATTGTTAATCACTTGAACATGGGCAATTTACTCTAAACTAAGTGTTTCCTGAAGATTAATTGGGAAGAGTTATGCAAATGACAGGGCTGGCTGCAAGTGATTTCAAGGATGTGGTCGATCTGTTCTTGGAGAGTATCTCTTCAAATGCCACCATATTCAAAATTTTCCCTTTCTTGACTAGCAGGAGACCTGTGTGGGTCTCAGTTAAGCCTTACTTTAGAAGATACATATGTGTTAGTTCAGATATTAAGATTGTTTATATTTTCACTGGTAGTGGCAAGATATACTATATATTCTCTACTTTAAAAGACAAAACACAGTTCTCACTTCTTTTTCAGAGATAACTGCTGGTGTCCAGGCACACTGTCAGATAGTCTGGAGGCCAACTCATAAATGGTCATCTAAATACACAGCATTAAGGATGTCATGGACCATAACTGGAGTACAGTGGGAACATGGACCATAACTAGAGTGCAATGGCGGATGGAGCAACTACTTTTGTACAAATGAACGTGAGATTATTCAAAAAACATATGATATTTAAGATGAGACATTAAGAGGACAGTAATTGCTAGGCAAAGAAAGTCAGAGGGGAATGGGTAAGAGGGATTGGACCTGAGCCAAGCTAAATTACTTGAAATGCATTTTATATCTAAAAAGGAATCTGCCATTTATAATAAAGCTATAGATGATAATTATGAAGAAAGTATAGAAAATGATTAAAACTGGCTAGAGATAGATGGTGGAAATATAGACAAAGGATGATGAAGGTCTAAACTAAGATAGGAGCAGGGAATGGGACTTATTTTGGACATTCATCATATGGTGAATAGCAGGATTTATAAACAAAGTCAGGGAGTGGATTTGGATATATGAATGTGGTAGATTTTATTATAATTTAAAGAGGAGTAATTTATTTCACTTTGTTATAAGTATCTGGGAAAACATGTCTTATTCATGGTAATTTATACTTAAAATGCAATTGATACTGTACAAGATAAAAGAAGTACATGGAGGACAAAATGCAGGATTGTCTCCATTAACTGGTTTGGAAATTTTTAGAATAAATTGGCTTAAAAAAAAAACAGATACTACTGTTGTCTGTTGCAATATTAGAATGGATGTCAACTGCAAGCACATTTATGTCATTCAAAATAACACTACTAAAATTATTTGTATATAATGTTAAAAGTAATTTGAACATTTCCAATGTATTTCTTTCTCATCAAGTTCTACTTTGCTACATTTTTTAAACAACACGGACCTGTATACTCCCACAAATTATTAGATTTCCTGAAACAAATTTAAAGTATTAAAATTTCTTAAAATGGTAACATGTATAAGTTAAAGAATGTATGCAAAATCACTGTGCAAAGCATAGCAAAATAAAAATGTAGTTATTTTTATCGTTATTGTTAACTCACTAAACATAACTTACTTCTCAATAAAATAATATACACATATGAAATATGTATGGTAGATAAATATAAAGATATATATTTATATAAAAATACTATATATTCTGGTACATTCATCCATCTCTCCCTATCTGCCTACCTAACTCCCTCTCTTTTGCCTTATACTAAGGTAGTATACTGTACAGAGAGTTCTATAATTTTTCTTCCCTAACTTACTAACTAAAAATTATGTGCTAGCCAGTTATTCTTTTTCATTTTACAGCTGCATAGAAACCATTCATGTGAATATTTGATGAAGTACTCAATTTGGATCTAAATCTTAACGTTTAAATTGTTTACATTTCTTTGCTATGAAAAATAATGCTGCACTGAAAAAAAATTGTACCTATAGTCATTTGCCTTTATGAAGGAGTATCCTCAAGGTAGATACCTATAAGTATAATTGCTGAGTCAAAATATAAATGCATGAGTAATTTTGCTAGATAGTTCTAAATTACCCTTCATTTATGATATAATGTTTGGAACTTCCATCAGTAATGTATAAGAGTAACGGTTTCCCTGTTTTGTTACCTTATATGCAATATAACATTTCCCCTCTTAACCACATTTAGATACATATTTCATTGCTGTTAATTGTGTTCACAATGTGGGGCTTCAATCACATCCATCCATTGCCAAAAGTTTTCCATCATTCCAAGTGGGAACCCTATCCATTTTAAGCCTTGACTTCCCATTCTTTATCCTCACCCCCATCACCTAGTAAACTATATCCTACATTCTGACTGTGTGTTTGCTTATTCTAACTGATTCAAATCAGAGAGATTATACAATACTTGCGCTTTTGTGTCTGGCTGACTTTATTCAACATGATGTCTTCAAGGTGTATCCATGTTGATGCATATATGAGGACTTCATTCCTTTTCATGGCTGAGCAATATTCCATTGTATGTCTATTCCACATTTTATTTATTCATTCATTATTTGATGGATTCTTGGGTTGCTTCCATCTTTTATCAACCATAAATAATGCCTCTATGAACATCAGTGTGCAAATATCTGTTTGAGTCCCTGCTTTCACTTCTTTTGGGTATATTACTAGTAGTGAGATTGCCAAGTCATGTGGTAGTTCTATACTTAACTTTGTAAGGAAATGGCAAACTGTATTCCAAGTGGCTGCACCATTTTACATTGCCACTACCAATGAGTGAGTGTTTCAATTTCTCAGCGTTTCCAGAACTTATTTTCCATTTATTTAAAATAGCAGCTATTTGAATGGGTGTGAAATGGTATTTCATTGTAGTTTTGATTTGCTTTTACTTGATGGTTAAATATGTTGAGCATCTTAGGATGTTTCTGGCCATTTTCATATTGTTTTGGAGAGATATCTGTTCAAGTCTGCCTGTTTTCTAATTTTTTTTTTGACTTTCTATTGTTAAAGTAGAAGGATTTCTTTAAATATTCTGGCTATTAAACCTTTAACAAAGATGTGGTTTCCAAATATTTTCTCTCATTGTATAGGTTGTCATTTCACTTTCATGATAAAGACCTTTGAAGACCAGAAGTTTTTCATTTTGATGAGGTCACATTTACCTATTTTATCTTTTGTTGTTTGCACTTGGGTATAAATTCTAAAACACTATTGCCTAACACAATAGTGTTAACACAAGTTCCTAAAGATGTTTCCCTAAATTTTCTTCCAGGAATTTGATACTTCTACCTCTTATATTAAAGTATTTGTTCCACTTTAAGTTGATTTTTGTATATGGTGTGAGGAGGCGTCTTCTTCTTTTTTTTGCAAATGAAGATCCAATTTTCCCAGCATCATTTCTTGAAGAATATTCTTCACAATTGAGCTGTCTTTTCCACCTTGTTAAAAATTAGTTGAACTTAAATGAGGATTGATTTCTGAGTTCTCGATTCTATTTCATTTTGTCTATATGTCTATCCTTGTGCCAGTACCATGCTATTTTGATTACTGTGGCTTTATAATAAGTCAGAAGATCAGGAAGTGTGAGTACTTCAACTTAATTTTCATTTTCAAGATAGCTTTAGGTATTTAGGCACCTTATCCTCCCATATAAATTTGATAATGGTCTTCTCCATGTCTTCAAAGAAGGTTGTTGGAATTTTGATTGTGAGTGCGTTCAATCTATAAATTGTTTTGGGTAGTATTGATATTTTAACAATATTTAGTCTGCCAATCCATGAACACAGAATAGCGTCCCATTTATTTAGGTCTCATTTAAATTCTTTAGCAATTTTTTTTTTTTGTAGTTTTCTGTGTACAAATCCTTTACATCCTTGGTTAGATTTGCTCCTAGATATCTGATTCTTTTAGTCGCTATTGTGAATGGAATTTTATCTTGACTCCTTCTTCTGACTGCTGATTACTTGTGTATAGAAACATTATTGATGCTTTGGGTGATGATCTTGTGCCCTACCATTTTTCTGAATTCATTTAGGTCTAGGATCTTTGTTGTAGGTTTTTTTCAGGATTTTCTGTACATAGGACCAAATCATCTGCAAATAGGGAAAAGTTTATTTCTTCCTTTCCAACTTGGGTGCCTTATATATTTTTTTCTTATCTAATTGCTCTAGCAAGAACTTCCAGGACAATGTTGAATAACAGTGATGATAGTGGGCATCCTTGTCTTGTTCATGATCTTAGAGAGAAAATTTTCATTTTCACCATTAAGTTCAATGTCAGCTGTGGGTTTTCATATATGCCCTTTATCATGTTGAGGAAGTTTCCCTCTATTATTACTGTTCTAAGTATTTTATATCAAGAAATGGTGCTATATTTTGTCAAATTCCTTTTCTTCATTGTGCTGGTTTGAAAGGATTATGAACCCTAAAAAAGCCATGTTTTAATCCTGCCATCATGTGGAGGCAGCCATTTCTTTTAACCACTATTCACTCCCATAGGTTGGAACTTGAGTAGATTATTCTCAAGGAGATGTGGCATGCCCAGTTGTGAGTATTAAGCTTTGATTAGAGGAAGATGTGACTCCACCCACTGCAGATGGGTCTTGATTAGTTTACTGGCATGCTTTAAAAGAGGAAACATTTTTGAAAAAGCAGGAGAGCTGCAAGAACCATAAGAGCCCATGCAGTCAAAGACCTTTGGAGATGAAGAAGGAAAACTACCTCAAGGGAGCTTCATGAAACAAGAAGCCTGGAGAGAAAGCTAGCAGATGTCGCCATGTTCACCAGGTGCTTTTCCAGTTGAGAAAGAAACTCTGAACTTCATTGGCCTTTCTTGACTGGAGGTATCTTTTGCTGGTACCTCAATTTGAACATTTTTACAGACTTGCTTTAATTGTGACATTTTCATGGGCTTAGAACTGCAACCTTGCAACTAATAAATTACCCCTTTTAAAAGCCTTTGTTTCTGGTATATCACACTCTGGGAGCTAGCAAGCTAGAATGCACATCATTTGAGATGATCAGGCATTTTTTTCCTTCATTCTGTTTATGTAATATATTACATTAATATATTTTCTTATGTTGAACCAACCTTGCATATCAGGAATAAATCTCACTTGATCATGGTGTATAATTCTTTTAAGATACTGTTGGATTTGGTTTGCTAGTATTTTGTTGAGACTTTTGCATCTATATTTGTAACAGATATTGAGCTTTTATTTTCTTTACTTGTGGTATCTTTATCTTCGGTTATGAGGGTGATGTTGGCCTCATAAAATGAGTTAGGGAGTGGTCCCTACCCTTCCATTTTGGAAGAGGGTTTGAACAAA
Source organism: Tamandua tetradactyla (assembly GCF_023851605.1). Lineage (NCBI taxonomy): Eukaryota > Metazoa > Chordata > Mammalia > Pilosa > Myrmecophagidae > Tamandua > Tamandua tetradactyla. Next base: position 132,295,049 of record NC_135332.1, read on the forward strand.
ATTGGTATACTTGGAATGTTTGGTAGAATTCCTCTGTGAAGGCAGCTGGTCCTGGGCTTTTCTTTGATGGGATGGTTTTGATGAATGATTCAACCTCTTCGCTAGCAATTGGTTGTTGAGTTCTTCTATTTTTTCTAGAGTCATTGTAGGCAGTTTTTATGTTTCTAAGAATTTGTCTATTCTTGGCTAGCTATTTTATTAGTGTACAGTTGTTCATAGTATCCTCTTATAGTTCTCTTTTGTTTCAGCAGGATAGTAATGGCCCCCTTTTCTATTCTGTTTTTCATTATTTGTATTTCCTCTCTTGGTTTTTCTTAGTCAGTCTAGCAAAGGTTCATCAATTTTGTTGATCCATTCAAAGAACCAAATTTTCATTTTATTGATTCTATTTTTTTGTTCTCTATTTCAATTATATCTGCTCTAATCTTTGTTATTTCCTTCATTCTACTCACATTGGGATTAGTTTGCTCTTATTTTCCTAGTTCTTACATTTTGAAGTTAAGTCTCTGGAGTCTTTCTTCTTTTAAATGTAAATACATAGAGCCATAAATTTCCCTCTCAGCACTGCCTTTGCAGCATCCCATAAGTTTTGGTGTGTTTCATTTTCCTTTTCATTCACTTCAAGATATTTTATAATTTCACTTTTGATTTCCTCTTTGACCCATTGGTTGTTTAAGAGAATGTTGTTTAATTTCCACATATTTGTGAATTTTCCCTTCCTCCTTTTGTTATTGATTTGTAGCTTCATTGCAATGTGGTTGGAAAATATATTATATGATTTCAACATTTTTTAGTTTGTTGAGACTTGTTGTGTGACTCAACATATGGGAAATCCTGGAGAATGTCCATGCACACACAAGAAAAATTCTAGTTGTTTTCTTTGAGTGCTCTATATATGTCTGTTAGGTTCTAGTTGGTATATTGAATCATTTAACTCCTATAATTCCTTTTTCATCTTCTGACTATATGTTCTATCCATTGTTGAGAATCATGTTAAAGACTCCTATTATTAATGTATAACCATAAATTTCTCCCTTTAAATCTGTCAGTATTGACTTAATATATTTGGGGATTCTATTGTTTGGTGCATATATATTTATAATTGTTTCATATTCCTGTGAATTGTCCCCTTAACCAGTATATTATGACTATATTTGTCTCTTGTAACTGTTTTTGACTTAAAGTTTGCTTTATCCAAACTCGTATAACCACTCCAGCTCTCTTTTTGTTATTAATTGCATGGTATATATATTTTTCCATACTTTCATGCTCAACCTACTTGTATCTTTGACTTTAAGGTGAGTCTCTTACAGATAGCAGATAATTGGATGTTTTTTTTTTATCCATTCTATCAATCTCTGCCTTTTTCATGGAACATTTCATTCATTTACATTTAAAGTCACTGATACAGGACTTTCTTCTGCCATTTTGCCATTTAAGATTTTCAAGTCTTATACATTTTTTGTCCCTCACTTCTGTTACCGCCTATTTTATATTTATTTGCTTTCTTGTATTGTACAATATTCTATCTAAGTGGAGTTATATACCAAACAATACAATACAATAATATTGACATTAGTAATTACCCAAATGCTTACCTTTATTGCAGATCTTCATTTCCTTATGCTCCTTTGAACCATTGTCTAGTGTCTTTTCCTTTCAGTCTGAAGAACTCCCTTGAGTTTTGCCTATTGGGCAGGGCTAGTAGTGATGAAATCCTTGGAGCTTTTGTTTACATGACAAGGTCTGAATGCTTCCCTCATTTTTTAAAGAGAGTGTCACCAGATATAAAATTCTTTGCTGACAATTATTTTCTCACAATAGTTAAGTATTTCTACCCACTGCCTTCTTGCCTTCATGGTTTCTGATGAGAAACTGGGACTACCTTTTATATAACAAGTTCCTTTTCTCCTGTATCTTTCAGAACTATCACCATGTTCTTTGCATTCAATAGTGTAATCAATATATGATAGGGCATATTTTTCTTCATATTTATCCTTTCTAATGCTCTCTGAGCTTCCTGGATGAGCATATTGATGTATTTTGCTAAATTTGGGAATTTCTCTGTCATTATTTCTTTGACTATTCCTTCTGCCCTGTCTTACTTCCTTCCTCTTCTGGGACTCCCATATTGCATATATTGGTTTTCATGATCCTATCTCATAGCTGCCTTAGACTATTTTCAATTTTAATATTTCTTTTTCCTTACTACTCCTCAGCCTGACTCGTTTCAATCATCTTGTCTTCAAATTCACTGATTACTTCTTCTGCCAGCTCCAATCTCCCCCTGAAATCTTCCTGGAAATTTTTCTTTTCAGTTATTGTGGTCTTCAACTTTGGCAATCTTTGTCCAGGATGGGTTGAAACAATAGTTGTCCTCTGAGCCAGGCCCTCAGTGATCCAAATTTGCTGATCATAAGCCATGATAAATGATCAACTGTGCCCCTCCTTGTTCTTGGGGAAAAGAACTTTTATGTCCCTTTCTATCACCAGCAGCTAGCCACTGGACCTGGAGGCAATCTGCCACAAGAGTGGTGGAGGGACACCAGTCATTGCCAAACCCAGAGAGCAATTTACTGTCCTTTATTGTAATTTATCAGTCTCTTCTTCCTGCTTTTCCCTGGATGCTTTATAGTGTTCTTCTGGCCTCCAGAGTTTCAAAATACTTGTTTCAGACAGTTCTTGCCTGTTCAGTTATTATTTTGATAGTAACACTGAATTCTGGAGCTCTCTATTCCACCATCTTTCCCATAATTGTTTCTAATTCTCTTTTTTCTATTTTTTCCATATGCTTCCCAAGCCTCTCAGGCAGTCAGCTTGAATGTTGATTTATTTTCAATGATGGTAAAGACTTGGAAAAAGGGACAATATTCAAACTACCAAGGAAAAAGTATTGATTTATATACATGGGTAGAAATTTAAGGATCATCAAGTTCAAATCCCTAATATTTTAGACTAATAGACTGAGACAAGGAAAGTTGAATTTATGTTCAAGGTCAGGTACCAAGTATATCCTAAATTAGCAACTTAAGCCCTACTTTTTATACTTCTACCCCCTTGACTTTTTCATTGTCACTACCAGTGGCAGAAATGGGTGCCATCACCGCTCAATAATTTCACTGATCAAGCTGGTGAAAATTGCTTTACCTGAATCTTGTGCACTTTTTGTAGCTAGATTTTGATAAAGGGTTTATCAAGGTTTTTTGGGCTTTGTCTTGTTTTCTTCTTAGTAGTAAAATAATGATTTTAATTTAGTGAAATGTAATACACAGAAACATAAAGCTTATTCAAACCAACTGAATATTTAGTTTCCAAGCCCTTTTATAAGAGCAAAGTAGCAGAGGTACAAATTTTCCATTAAAGTAAAAATAAATTATTCCTCCCACCACTCTATAATTTACCAATTTATTGCTTACCTTTCCATCTATGATATACTGCATAGATACAGTCTAATAAATTTTATTATGTAAATTATTATAAAGGCACATGAGGAATGGGAAGGCTACCAAATATCTGGTAGCCTTTATTTCTTTTTATATATTTTATAATCTTTAGAACCTAAAAGGTTTAAGTGGTATGACACAGAACACAGAAATCCCATGTTAGGTCATATTAAGATATAATTGATATGTAAGCTAATTGTGATGTATTCCATTTGTCCTTCAAGATTCAAAGAATGATTTCTGTTTAATTATTTATTAAGAGGTAGTAAGAAATTAATCTAACAGAACTCTAGTGTTTGTTACCCTGGAGTTTGAAAACTTCTCTTATAATTGAGCAATTTATATCCCCTCACTTAAGTCCATTTCTTCATCTGTAAAATGGGAATAACCACAGCTCCTTTACAGTGTTGGTTCATGAACACTGCAAGGAAATGTGCAATAAAGCAAATAAATCAGTTTGTCATTGTCATTTATTGTCCCCTCCATGCTGTGCAATATTTTTACAGGCATAACATAGATTACCTTATTATCTAACCCAAGGGAATATCAGCTCTTTAACAGCAACAAAAATATCTCCTTAAATTTAAATGTTTATTAAAACAGTACATCAGAAATGTCATTTAACCATTAATAAAAATTTTATTTTTATAGATAATCCTGTGAATATCTCCATATACTTCCAGGATTCCCTATGTTTTATATATTTCTTCCTTTCCTTCTTCCACAACCACCATCATTCATAATGGAAACATAAACATTCTCATTTCACAGGGAGAAAATATTTAGTCAAGAAGTTGAGGAGACTTGGGTTTATGAACAATGTTTTCCAAGAACTTACAAGTACTTAGCAAGCACTGTGTACAGGATACTTTCTCTGTGGAGTTCTTGTTCTGAATTAACTGGTTGGACTATTCACTGTTTAATTGCAAAATCTTCATTTCCCTAGGTGATACACTGTGATGTCAACTCTGAGTGGGCCCAGATAGCTTTTAAGACTGAGAGTCAAAGAGCTTGCCCCACAAATGAGATGTTTCTCTGCATTTGTGCTTAAATTCTGCCTACCTAGCTGAAAGTGAAGTAGAGATTTGGCATTTTCTCCTTAGTTTAACACTGTACAATCATTTATGTTTTATTTTCTTTGTACCTTCCCTCATTCAAACCTGTTATCATCTCATGTCAGGACAACTGCAAAAAAATTCTTATTTCATCTCTCTGATATCTTTCCTCCACTCATACATCATCCTGAACTACTCACTGGAAGTTAGGGTAATTAAATTACTCCCTTTGGATTAAATTTAAGACTCCTTAACTTGGCATTCAGTATGTTTCACAGTCTTTGCTGAGATTAACCCTCTAGATCTGTCTTCTTACAAAAGCTCTGCAATGTTTTCAAATGGGATGCCTCATGAGATCCTGAACAAACCTTTGGTATTTTGCTTCAGAATTTCTTTCCCAAATCACTTTTCTCATCTTTTGCAACAGTAAATCCTAATCAACATTTAACCCCTAGTTATGTCCCTGTTTTTCCATCACCACTTCTCCTATCTTGAGTTTTTGTCCTATATCAGTGGTACTCAACCATGACTAAACAGACGACTCAACTTTAAAAAAAAAAGGCTGGTACTTGGGCATGACTCCCAGAGATTGGTATTTAATTTGTTTGTCGTATAGTCTGTGTATTTGGGACTTTAAACCCTCCCCAGGTGATGCTAGTGTACAGTTAGAAGTTAACCACTACTGCCTCAATCATTCTAATTATACATTATCCGCACAGTTCACTAGGCAACACCTTTGTGATATTTATTTATTTTTGTTTTTTTTTTGGGGGGGGGCTTATTTGCTTCTGTACAAATTTTCATATTATTATGACTAGCTAGCTCCAATATATAAAATTATTACTTTATATTTTTACTTTATTGGGCAATTATAAATACAGAACAATAAAACTAATTTAAATTACCCATGAATATACCTATTTAAAATTTTTAATTATATAAATTAAGATGAAAATGTCTGCCTCTTTGTTTTCATTCATTCTACCATCACTACCAAAACTAATCATTGTCAGCAAACTGTTGCATAGCATTCCAGAAAATTGAGAAGAGGAGAAGGGACACATTCAAATGCTTTAATTATGTTTGATGAGTTCAGAGAACAGTTAGGAGGTCAATGCAGCTACAGAGGAGTAAGCAAGGAGAGAGTGAAAGGAATGTTCCCATGTTGCTTCATGGGATCCATCATTTACTATACTGTAGTCCATTCTTAGGACTTTGGCATTTACCCTGTGTGAGATAAAGAGTGAAAACTGAGTGAAATAGGAGAGTTTGAACAGAGAAATGATCTGATCTGACGTAGATTTGCAGAAAACTTCCTTGCATACTTAGCATGAGAAGCTAGGGTCAGTAACACACATGGATTATGGGCGAGATGAGGGTAGAGGGCAGAAACAAAATACTGGTTGGAAGGCTTACTGCAATAATCCAGGGAAGAGATGATAGAATTGGAACACAGAGATAGGAGTGAAAATGGTGAGAAGTATCTGGATATATGTTGAAAGTAGCACCAATGGGATTTGCTATTAGATTTTCTCTTACATATAAGAGAAAATTATTCCAGTTGACTCAAGGGTTTTGAACTGAGAAAATAAAAGCAACTTAAGTATATATTAGTAACAAGATTACTTCTCCTCCATTGTTCATAAAATGGAGATGATAATATATCTACATCAGAGTACTTATGATTATATCAGAAAATACATGGAAAGTGCCTAGCACGAAGCTTGGCTCTTAAGTGTTCAGTTAGTGATAGAAAGCAGAAGGAGATTCAATCAGGACAGAAAGAGGAAGTTAATGAAATTTGAGAAATGAAACCATAGTATGAGCACACACTGGCTGTGAGACCCAAGTGATCACTGTGTATTACTTGATCTATACAGCTATTCTAACTATATAGGTAGGACTATGTGAATTAGAAAGATGTATCTAATGAGATTTTTATCCTGCATCCTAGAACTTAGAATGAGTTTCTACGGAAGATTGAGAAATTTGACCTCTGGTTGCGGGATGACTATGTGGTTACTTAGTCACTTGAGTTCTGAGTGGGAGAGACACAGATAACCTTAGGAAGTACATACTTAAGGATAATAAGGAAAATTGATTACAAGGGGAATTAAACCCAGGACTTGGTGTTATAACATACATTCAAAAAGCCTAAAGCAGATAGTAAAAGAGAATCAACACCACAGTTATTGCTGAATGAAAGCCATTTTAAGGTCAACAAGACTGATACAGAGCAAACACTAAAGAATTACTTCTTCAATAAGTAAATGAATGAAGAATAATAGGATACTAGTAATAAGAATTATGAAATCTCCTACAATCATTCAACATTTAACACAATATAAATGTTTAACACAGCATAAAAAGGAACATGGATTCAAATATAAGATTTAGTTATTATTGTTCTATACTAAAACTGTTCTAAGTCTATTTTTTCTTCTGTGAAGAAAAGGATAAAATTCTTATCTTCAGAGTTTTAATAAGGATTTAAATTTGTAAAAGTTCTTAAATCTTGAATGTGTAGGTTATGGCACATAAGAAGAAGTCAATAAGTGTCAATCATTAGGTGGAATTGAAGAAAAAGATATCTAAGACTGAGGAAGGATGTGAAGGGTTAACAAATCTATGATGAGGAGAGAACAGAATAGACCCAAGATCACATAGATGGCCTATATGTTGTTAATGGCTCCAGGTGTCTATGTTGCTTCTTAAGTAAATTGTATAAAATTTATCAATAATATTATTTAGATCCCCTCATGTAATTCTTTTTTGTTAACCACCATTAGTCTAAACTATCATGCAACTTCAGGTATTATAAATCAGATGTACTTGAACCAGGTAGACATAACTGTCCATCTGGCTATATTTTGGAGCCAAGGCAGAAAATATACCTGTTAGACAACAGGTTTCAGAGGCAAACATGAAAACAAGGATTGCCTAAACAAAGCATTATTGTCTATTATGAGGTAACTGAGTTTTTAATCTAATAGCATCCAGGATAATACACTTCTTATTTTGCTTAACTGGAAAGTTGTCCAAAATGGTACCTAATGGTACACTGTCCTTATTTGATTGACTCTGCCAGTCTGTGATGGTTTGGTTCTGATGTCAATTTGGCCAGGTGATGGTGCCCAATTGTCTGGGCAGGCAAGCACTGGTCCAACCATTATTGCAAGGATATTTCATGGCTGATTGACAAACCAGAAGACTAGTTTATTAAATCATCAGTCAGTTAATTGCAGTGGAGGCTGATTACATCTATTATCAACTAAAGGCATGCCTCCCACAACAGAAAATCTAATCAGTTAGATTTGATCCAATCAGTTGAAGACTTTAAAGAAAGAAGAGAGATTTTCCACTTCTTCAGCCCCAAACCTCTCCTGTAGAGTTCATTGAGATCCTTCACTGGAGTTGCCAGCTTCACAGCTGCCCTACCAATTTTGGACTCTTGCATTTCCATGTTTACATGAAACACTTTGTAAATCTCAAATTTTTAGATCTTTCCTGTTAGTGCTGTTTCTCTAGAGAATGCTGATTAATACACTGCCTTCCCTTTACTATAGGTGCATCCATTAGCTTTGTGATAATATATGCCGATTAATGCCATACATATAAATAAATCACAAAATTAGAGAAACGAAAGTGTATTGTTCATGAAAAGGGGTTGTGCAAGTTTGAAAGGATTATATAGCCTAGAAAAGCCATGTTTTAATCCTTATCTATCTGATGGAGGCAGCAGTTTTTTAAAATCCCTATACAGTATTATAGGTTGGAGATCTGATTAGATTATCTTCACAGAGATGTAACATACCCAATTGTGGGTACTAACTTTGATTAAAGGGAGATGTGCCTCCACCCATTCCAGGTGTCTCCTTTAAAAGAGGGAACCATTTTGGAAAAAGCTTGAGAACCACAAGAGCCCTGCAGCCAGAGACCTTTGGAGATGAAGAAGGAAAATACCTCTTAAGGAGCTTCTTGAAACAAGAAGCCTGGAGAGAAAGCTAGCAGATGTCACCATGTTCGCCATGTGCCTTTCCAGTTGAGAGAGAAACCCTGAACATCATCAGCCTTCTTGAACCAAGGTATCTTTCTCTGGATGCCTTAGATTTAACATTCATATAGCCTTTCTTTTTTGGACATTTTCACAGCTTTAGAATATAAACTTGTAACTTATTGTATTCCCCTTTTTAAAAGCTATTCCATTTCTAGTATATTTCCATTCAGCAGCTTGCAAACTAGAACAGGGCTCAATAGTATCATAATCATTAAACATATTATTGTAAAATTGCTGGTATTACCAATTAATGGTTAAATAACTAAATTGGTAATTTCTAGCTGGTTTCATAAACTACTAACTCCATATACTAGTACTTTGCCTGTTCTCTCTCAGATTCTTCTCCTGCCTTTCTTATTGTCTACTTTGTAATATAGGGGACTGTGTCTCCCAGGAACTCTTACCAATCTTCAGGCTAAGCTCAATCAACAGGAGGTCTGATGAGGACTGGAGGGTCAGAGGGAAGGAGAATCTTGGGGTATTTCTATCTCCTAATCATCTCTGCCTAGAGCAATGTCTCCAACAGCACCTAAAACTTTCCCACAGTTGCAGACTTCCATAGGACAGAGACAACTTCTGCTGTTCCATCTCTCCAGCAGGCCCACCATGCTTCTGGGATTTTGTCTGGGAGCCAAGATACTGCACCCACCCCTACACCCCCACATCCCGCTGATGCCATGCAGCTTCCTAGAGGTGGTCATAGCTTCCTGATGTCACTAATCTTAGGGTCTCCTCACTGTCCCAGTTTAGATATGTAGCTTTTCTGTCACTGTTCTAGTTTTCTAGCTGCTGGAATGCGATATAACAGCAACAGAATGGCTTTTTAAAAGGGGAAGTTAATAAGTTGCTAGTGTACAGTTCTACGGCCAAGAAAATGTCCTAATTAAGCTAGTCTATAGAACTGTCCAATCACAGGCATCCAGGGAAAGATACCTTGGTTCAAGAAGGCTAATGAAGTTCAGGGTTTCTCTCTCAACTGGAAAGGCACACGGCAAACATGGTCAGGGTTTCTCTCTCATCTGGAAAGGTACATGGCAAGCACAGCATCATCTGTGAGCTTTCTCTCCTGGCTTCCTGTTTTATGAAGCTACCTGGGAGGCATTTTCATTCTTCATCTCCAAAGGTCACTGGCTAGTAGACTTTCTGCTTCTCATAGCCATGACATTCTCTGCTCTCTCAGAAATCTCTTATTCTCCAAAATGTTTCCTCTGTTATAGTACTTCAGAACTAATCAAGACCCACCCAAATGGTGGGGATATGCCTCTATCTAATCCAGTTTAACAACCACTCTTGATTAAATCACATCTCCAGGGAGATGATCTAATACTGAATAGGGATTAGAAGAAATAGCTGCCTTTACAAAATGGGATTAGGATCAAAACATGGCTTTTCTAGGGTATATACATCATTTCAAACCAGCACAATCACCAAAGCAGAAAATTATTTGTAATATATGCCCTTTATTTGAATGCCCAAAGTGGTTTCTATTTTCCTGTTTGGATTTGGCTTGTACCTCAAAAGACATTAAAAAGTGCTGATTTTTAAAAATGAATTGATAGTCAAAAAATATCTCTGAAAAGGTACCAACAAGAGTTTCTTGTCTGCAGAAATCTCCAAAGCCTTTAATATGGTAAAGTGCAGGGTGAATTTCCCAGAGCAAAATGTTGAATACAGCAGCCTTCTAACTTATTATTCCAAAGAACCTTTATTATTCATAAAATATTTACAAATATTTCATGGAAATAATGTTATACAGAATATAATTTGTAAATTCTGATAAAAATAATATATTCACCGTCTGAAAATTTTGTATATGTAAGATATGATGAGCCATTTTTTATGCTTTTCATCCATAATCACTTGACATATTCCTACTCGCAAAAAAAAAAACTTTAAACAAATACCTTTAAAATGAAAGGAAAGATAAATGGACTCAGATACACAAAAGTCATCTCCTTCATTTTAAATCCATTTGAAATATTGTGATGGGCAAAGGCAAGTTATTACATGCTGAAATACGTTTTGCAAATTTGGTAATTGGATCCAGTTTGCAGAGTCTGCACCCTGAAAATGCCACTGCATTTCATTTATAATCAACCTGACTGGGTTTGAAACGATATTAAATGTGCCAGATTGGAAAAAATTTCCAAATGGACTCATACAGAAATGTTATTAACTTGGAAATGGTTCAATGGACGTTTGGCATTTTCACATTGGTAGGTTTAATTTGTGAAGTGAGAACAATGAGCTAGAGAGATCCAGAGCTCTGTATTTTTGCCAGTTTAACATTTATGTTTGTCATTTATGAACTTGGACCTAGAGTTGATTACATTTCTGCCTTGTAACTTTTGGGTTTTGTAACATATGTGCGTGTGTGGTGTTTTTATTCACCTTTTGACTTTGTAGATGGTCAGTTTAAACACAGACATCTCCATATGGATAGTTAGCTCAAACCAGAGAAAGGCAAGAGTAGTAAAGATAAGGCCACCTGTAAATAAATTTACTTTTTAATGTTCTACACTAAATATTCAACACAAAGCATCTTGGCTTTAAGGCCCTAAGATACTTTTTACAAGGCAAGATAAGTTTGCATGTGTAGAGGTGAAATAATCATTTTAATTGATGAAGTAAGGTAAAACAGGGATAAATATCAGAAAATAGTGAAGATTACAGAACAGAGTTAGATGAATTAAAAAGCATAAAGAATTTCAATGTGCAAAGGTTTATAGATATGTCAGAGATATTTCTTTATATCTGAATAGCAGGGGTCCATAAATAAGAATTTTCTCTAGGTAACATGTTATAGGAGTCCAAACACTGAACTGGCAGTTAGGTTTGAGTTATAATGTCCAGCTCTACCATAATTAGGATGTGGCTTCAGGCTGATCACTCTGCTTCATTCATCATTTTGTTTCATGAATATTTATTGCTCCCCTCCTTTGTGAAAGGCACACAGCTTGGTTATGGGGATTCTCACTAAACTTATGTTGTAAATGGTACAGGATAGGGATACCCAGTAAAGAAACAAGCAAATACACACATATACACAGACACACACACACACACACACATATATGCCAGAATTAAACCCAATTGATGAAATGACTAAGAAGGATTTTAGTTAAGTAGCTGCTGATAGTTTCTGTGAGTATGGCATACCAGGGCTTGGCATACTCCAATAGCCAACATGGTTGGATAAAATTGGAAAGGGGGAAGGAAAGCAAGCAAGAGACAGATCATTTCAGGATTTGTAATGTCTCCATAACTCTTTTTTTCTCATTCACAAAGTTAAGTGCTTGGAAAAAATGTATTTCAAGAATGCTTTCAGTTCTAAAATTCTCTGATTGCTATGACTGAGTAAGATGAAATTTTACAAATACATTAGAAAAACAAGAAGATAACCAGGAAACACACAAGATGATAATGGAGTGTCTGGGTGGGAAAACAAATAATAAAAATTCAGTAGTGACTATGATTTTGAATAATTGTCATCAAAAGAGTACTTCAACTATACAGCAAAATGTAATAGAAAACAATTTATTATATGTTAGCAAATTTAAACAAATCAACTTTGCTATATTTCTTTTCTTGGAATTGTTACATATTTTATCTTATACATAAAAGATTAAGTTGTCTTTTCATCACTGTATAAAGTATGTCATTTTCATTCAATTACTTTTTCATCTCTATTACCTAATCTGCTAGGAAAAGATGGAATAGCTAATAATTCCTGCATAAATACCCTTGCCATTATTTCCTTAAGTGTTTCCATGGAATTTAGGTCTCTGAGATGTTATATTACAAGGAGAAAACAACCTATTTTCAGTTAGTGCAGCAAAAGTGCACTTGCGGGATGAGCAGCGAGGAGGAAGTGAGGAAAGCAATATTATGGAGGAGAAATTCCACTGCACTAGATTTGCAACAAGTCCTCAGCCAATACCATTGAGAGCACTGAGCTGAGATGCTCATTTAGGGTTGTCCCAACTTGAAACAAAGGGCCAGGCCTTTGTATACAACTCATCTACCATCAGTGGATTTAGTCTGCTCTCAGTAGTGGACATATAGTGGACATACAGTGAGACAGCTCCCTCGGCAGAGAGAGAAACAGCTTTGAGACATCAGGAGCCAACACTCTTGAAAGCTGGGAGGATGAGGGGCTTTGTTCTAAGAGGGCATCTAGGTGGTCCGCCACAGCATCCACTATTCCCAGATGTTAGGGACAGCAGAGTACAGTATATCAGAAGAAACACAAGCACCGGAATTACTGACCAGGGCTGGAACCATATTTCTGTAATTTATGATTGTGAGATCTTAAGTAGCTTTTTAACTGACCACATCTATTTTATAGTCTACAAAACAAATTTTTCTACAAAATAATTAAATAGATCAAATTGTTCAAAGATCCTCTGCATTCTAACTTCTGTATGTTAACTTGGAATGGGAAGCCAGACATATAGGTATTTCTTAAATTCCATGACTCCCATTGGAATTTCCAGCCAGACCCATACAGGCACAAATGTATAATCCTATCTTCCTTTCCATCCATGCACCTGGAATAGAAAAAGGTCCAGAATGAGCTCACTCTCTTTCTCCACAAATGCTCTCCTCTTCTCCTGCACAATTATGTTTGTGCAGAACCCAGCCAGTTCTACACTAGACACTGGAGCAAATGCTACCTCCATTGCCTCTGGCACAGATATATAAGATATTCTCTGCCCTTGTTGTTATGACTACAAAAACAAGGGTTTTGGAGGAAAATAGAAAAAGCAGTCCATTCTAGACCCTTCAGGAATATCAAGCTTGAACAAAGAATTTCTCCACTAAATTTTCTCTAGCTATTTAAATTTTCTAAATAGCTAAACCAAAGCTCTAACTATTTAAATAATAAAACTTTATTGCCTATGAAATACATTTTATTTCTATATCTGTTTCTTCTGATGTGAACCAAAAAGATTTCTGTTAAACTTTGGGAGTGGTCCTATAGTCATATCCCACTCACTTGTTTTCAGCGAATCACAAAACATTAATCAAACATGTACTCTGTGTCAGGCCCTAGATTGAGAAGAATACACAATGATGAGTCAAATACATTTCCTATCCTCAAAAACCTCTGGTTTAATTGTGAAGACAGACAATGTAGCTGGTAATTACAATAGTGTGTGATAAGTGTATATAATGGTAATCATAGATTGTGATGGAGTATACATAAAAGGTAGAGCCCAGAGAGATCATAAAACTGTCCTGGAGAGATCATTTTTTTAGGTTTAATCTTTTGGGATAGGAAGGAATTATTGAGATAAAAGAGGTTATGGTGAGGGGGTGAAAGACATAAAATTACAATTCCAAGAACTGCACTGTAGTCTAGACAGAACAGATCTAAATAGATGTACTCTGAGATACTTATGATTCAGATAGTCACATGTCAAAGACAGAATTCTGAAAGCAGCAAGAGAAAGTGATCCATCACATACAAGGAAGGCTCAATAATACTACGTGCAATTCCTCAGCTGAAACCTTGGAAAAAAGAAGGCAGTGGTATGATATATTTAAGATACTTGAAAAGAAAAATTGCCAGCCAAGAATTCTTTATCTGTCAAAGATGTCCTTCAAAAATGAGGGAAAGTTTACAATATTTTCAGCAAACAGACATTGAGAAAGTTTGTGAACAAGAAAGCTGTTCTACAAAAAATACTAAAGGGAGCACTACAAGCAGACATTTTTTTTTCAACCAAAAAAATGGTTGAAAGTGAAAGGTTAGAAAAATATATTTCATGCAAACAAAAACCAGAAAAGAGTGGGGGTAGCCATACTAACATCAGACAAATTAGACTTCAAATGTAAAATGCTTAAAAGAGACAGAAAAGAGCACTATCGATTAACAAAAGGGAAAATTCCTCAAGAAGACCACAATCATATTTATGCACAAGCCAGAGTGCCCCCAAAATACATGTAGCACACACTGACAAAACTGAAGGGGGAAGTTGACACATCTACAAAAATAGTTGGAGACTTAAACACATCATTCTCATTAATGGATAGAACATCTAGACTATAAAGAAACAGATTTTGAATAATACGATAAGCGAACTACACTTATTGAACACTTAAAGAACACTACACCCCACAACAGCAGGATACATATTTTTCTCAAGTGCTCATGCATAAGTCTCCAGGATAGAACACATGTTGGGTCATAAAGTAAATCTCAATACATTTTAAAAGATTGAAATTATGCAAAACACTTTCTCAGATCATGATGGAATGAAAGTGGCAATCAGGTGCAAGGCTGACTGATGATTTAATAAACCAGCCCTCTTGTTTATTGACCAGCCATAAAATGTCCTTGCAGTAAATGGTTAGGCTAGTATTTGTTTGACCAGACAACTGGGCACCATCACCTGGCCAAGTTGACATATGAACCTAACCATCATATAGTACAAGAAAAGAAAATTACAGGCCTATATCATCAATGAATACAGATACAGAAATCCTCAAGAAAATGCTTGTAAATTGAATTCAACCACATATTAAAGGAATTATGCACCATGACCAAGTAGATTTTATTTCTGATATTCAAGGGTGGATCAGTACAAGAAAATAAATTAATATAAAACACTACAATAATTTATCAAAGCAAAAGATACAAATGGTCATTTCAATTGATACAGGAGGGCATATCACAAAATTCAACTTCCTTTCTTGAGAAAACATTTCAAAGGATAGGAATAGGAAGAGACTTCCTCAACATGATAAAGGGAATATATGAAAACCCACAGCCAACATCATATTCCATGGGGAAAGACTGAAAGCTTTCCCTTTAAGATCAGGTACAGAACAAGAATGCCCACGGTCACCATTGTTATTCAGCATTGTGCTGGGAATTCTAGCTAGAACAATTAAGTAAGAAAAAGAAATAAAAGGTATTCAAATTGGAAAGGAAGTAGTTAAACTATCACTGTTTGCAGATAACATGGTTCTATATGTAGAAAATCCTGTGAAATCCATAGCAAAACTACATGAGCTAATACTAAATAAGTATAGCAAAGTGGCAGGATAAAATATCAACATGCAAAAATCAGTGGAGTTTCTATCACTAGTAATGAGCAATCTGAGGAGGAATCAAGAAAAAAATTCCATTTAAAATAGCAACTGTGCTACTCTGAAACTGTTGTGTACTCCAGAAAAGCCATGTTCTTTCATCCCAATTGAATATTGTTGGGTGGGAAATTTTTGATCAGTTGTTTCCTTGGAGATGTCACCCACCCAATTGTGTATGGGACCTTTTGATTAGATGGTTTCCATGGAGATGTGTCTCCACCCATTCAAGGTGGGTCACTCACTAGAATCCTTTAAGATGGAATCATTTTAGAAAAAGCATCAGAGCTGACACAGACAGATGTTTAGAGGTTCAGAAAGAAAATGCCCCCCAGGAAAGCTGTTTGAAAGGAGAAGCCAGGAGAGAAAGTTAGCAGATGCTGCTGTGTGCCCTGACAGAGAAACCCTGGACATTGTTGGCCCTTCCTTGCTTGAGTCAAGGTATCTTTCTCTGAATGCCTTAGTTTGGACATTTTATGGCCTTAGAATGTAAATATGTAATTTAATAAATGTCCTTTATAAAAGCCAACCCATTTCTGGTACAACACATTTCCAGCAGCATTAAAAAATCAAAAAAATCAAACAAAAGAATAAAATATTTAGGAAAAAACTTATCCAAAGACACAAAAGACCTATACACAGAAAAGTACAAAATATTTCTTAAAAAAAAATCAAGGAAGACCTATATAAACGGAAGGACATACTATGTTCATGGATAGGAAGACTAAATGTAGTTAAGATGTCAATTTTACCCATATTGATCTATAGTCAATATAATACCAATTAAAATCCCAACAAACTTTGCAGAAATAGAAAAAACAATAACCAAATTGATTTGGAAGAACAGGGTGCCCCCAAAAGCTAAAACATATCTTGAGAAAGAGGAATGAAGTAGGAGGTCTCACACTGGCAGACTTTAAAGCATATTGAAAAGCTAAAATATTCAAAACACATGGTAATGGCATAAAGATAGATACACTGACTAAAGGAATTTTATTGAGTGTTCAGAAATAGACCTTCTCATCTATGGACAAGGATCGTTGATAAGGCAGTCAAGTTGACACAACTGGGTCAGAGCAGCCTCTTCAACAAACAGTGCTTGGAGAACTGGATATCCACATCCAAAAAATGAAAGAGGAACCCTATCTCACACTTAATACAAAATTAACTCAAAGTGGATCAAGGACCTAAACATTAGATCTAAGACCATTAAACTTTAAGAAGAAAATATAGGAAAATACCTTAAAGATTTTGTGATAGGAGGTATTTCCTAGGCCTTACATTCAAAAGTGCCAGCAATGAAAGAAGAAATAGATAAATGGGGTCTCCTCAAAAGTGAAAACTTTTGCACACCAAAGGACTTTGTCAGAAAAAATAAAAATGCAGTGTACACAATGGGAGGCAATATTTGGAAACTACATTTCAGATAAGGGTTTAATATCCAGAATATATAAAGAGATTCTACAACTCAAAAACAAAAAGAGAAATGACCTAATTAAAAATTTGGTAAAAGACATGGACAAACACTTTTATAAAGACAACATACAAATGGTTCAAAACCATATGAAAAGATGCCCAACTTCACTGGCTATTAGGGCAATGTGAATCAAAACCACAGTGAAATATCATTTCATACCTGCTAGGTTGGTCATTATCAAAACAAACAGAAAACTACAAGTTCTGCAGAAGATATGGTGAAAAAGGAAGACTTATTCACTGTTGGTGAGAATATAGAATGGTGCAATCACTGTCAGGCAGTTTGGCAGTTCCTCAGAAAGCTAACTATATAATTGCCAGAAGATCCATCAATCCCATTACTAGGTATATATTCAGAGGAACTGAAGGTGGGTACACAAAGGGAGATTTGTACATCAATGTTTACAGCTGTTATATTCAAGATGGCCAAAAGATGGAAAAAAGCCCAAATGGCCATCAACAAAACAGTGAATTAACAAACTGTGGTCTGTATATATGATGGAATATTACAAAGCTGTAAGATGAAATAACCTGGATGAACCTTGAGGACATTATGTTGAGGGAAATAAGCCAAATATAAAAGGATAAAGGTTCATGTTCTCACTAATATGGACTAAATATAATGAGCAAACTCTGAGAGCAAAAGTTGATGACACGGGATATCAGGAGATAGAAAGAGGGTAGAGATTGGCCATTTGAGGTTGAAGGAGTACAGAGTGTTCAACAGGATTGATTGTAAAGATCCAGAAATGGATAGCTCAATATTATCTGATAGTGGCACAATATCTTAAGTATAATGAACAAAGATGAGTGTGAGTATGGTTGAAAATTGAAGGCTAGGGGCATGCATGACACTAGACGGAAAGATAAAGGATAAAAACTGGGACTGTGTAACTTAGTGAAATCTTGAGTATACAATGATGATGAGTAAATGTACAAATATAAGAAAGTTTTTACATGAGGGAAAACAATTGAATGTCACCATTGGAAGGTGTTGAAAATGTGACAGTACATAGAAAAATACAGTCAACTCAAACTAGGATTTATAGTCAACAGTACTATTGTAATATGCCTCCATCAACTGTAACAAAGGCTATATACCAAAGCTAAATGTCAATAGCAGGGGGATATAAGGAAGAGGTGTGGGATTCTTGTTGTTTTTCCTTTTAATTTTTTATTCTTTATTTTTAAAATTTTCCTCTTTATTTGCAGAAGAAATGGAAATGTTCTAATATAGATTGTGATGGTGAATGCGTAACTGTGATTATATTGGGACCCATTTATTGTGTACTTAGGATGGATTGTATGGTGTGTGAATGGAATTTTAAAAAATAAACAGAAAGATACAAGTGCTGGAGAAGATGTGGAGAGAGAGAGAGATACCTGTTCACTGTTAAGGAAGTAGAATGGTGCAGCCCCTCTGGAGGATAGTATAGCAGTTCCACAACAGACTAAGTATAGCTTTCCATTTGATCCTGCAACTCTATTATCAGGTGTATACTTGGAAGAACTAAAAGCAAAACAAAGACAGTGATGTACATTTGCATACTTGTGTTTATGGCAGTAGTATTCACAATTTGCAATGGATGGAGGTGGCCTGGATGTACACTAACTGATGAATGGATGGGCAAAATGTGTTGTAGATGTACAATGGAATATTGGGGGGCTACAAGAGGGAATGAAACTGTGAGACATGCAACTAGATGTATGAACCTTGAGGATATTATGTTAAGTGAAATAAACCAGAACAAAAGGACAAAAATATTGTAATGTCTCACTAATATGGACTAATTATAATGAGCAAACTCAGAATTAAATTTGATAGCAGATGTTATTAGGGGATAGAACATGGGCAGACATTGGGGTATGGATGATTAAGGAGTACAGAATGTTCAATAAAGCTTACTATAAAGGTTTCTAGATTGTAACCTCTTGCAGCAGTCACATCTATTTCTGAATTTTAACTGTTATTTCTCAATTCTGAGATTCTGAGCTCTTTTATATATAACCTGGTCTTTCCCTAGAACTTTGGGTATCTGGGTGATACCTGAGACTCAGAATTAGAGTTCTGAAGCTCTAAAAGTCAGCATTACCCCATTAGCAACTGCTTAAAAAGCTGAAAAAGATATCAGCCTTCAATTAGAGATATGAATGAAACAGAATTGGTTAGGACTAAAGTCAGAATATAGGGTAAATAATCATATTGACTGTATTTTAAAACTTCATCTTCTGTATGAAACCAAAGGAAGAGATGTTTGACTGTTACAAAATTTATATTTTCTCTAGCACACTATCTAGTTTAACTTCTATGGTCAGTTTATTTAAACCTAGAACGCAGAATGGGATCTTGTTAATCTGTACAAGTTAATGTAATAACCTGATACATCCCAGAGTATTTGGGCAGAAAATAAAAAAGTATTTGCAAAGTCCTCTTGAAGGACCGGGAGGAAATTTGGAATATTAAACTTTCCCACCAGGGGAATTCATGATATTATCTCAGGAATTACAGATTCCCAATTTAGTAAGCCAAGCCCTCGATCTTGGAACTTGCCCTTATGAAACATTTTTTCCTGAAAAGGAGAACTAAGCCTACTTACAATTATGCCCAAGAGTCACCCAAAGGGAACTTCTTTCATTGCTCAGATGTGTCCCCTCTCTCACCAACTCTAAATAAACTCACTGCCCTCCACCCTACAGGGGTTACAACTCCCAGTGGTGTAAGTCTCCCTGGCAATGTGGGACAGAACTCTCAGTGATGAGCCTGGACCTGCATTTTGAAAGCCTTCTTGACCGAAATGAAATAAAATAAAGTTTTAGTGGTAAAGAGATTTCACATAGAGTCGATGTGATGGATTGTGAGAGGTCATTCTGGAGGTTATTGTTATGCATATATAGATATTCCTTTTAGGTTTCTGGTGTAATATAATAGCTAGAAGGAAATAACTGAAACTGTTGAACCGTAATTCAGTAACCTTGATTCTTGATGATGATTGTATAAACTATATAGCTTCTATGGTGTGACCATATGATTGTGAAAACTTTGTGACTGACACTCCCTTTATCCAGTGTTTGGAAAGATGAGTAAGAAAATAAAAGCAAATAAACAAATAGGGGGATTAGGAGTATGGGGCATTTTGGGTGTTCTTTTTAATTTTATTTTTATGTTTTGGAGTAATGAAATGTTCTAAAATTGATTATGGTGATGAATGCCCAACTACATTGTGAGTCACTGATTTTATACTTTGGGTAAAATCATATATACTTATACATGGTAAAATCATATATACTTATACATGGTATATTAATATAGCTCAATAAATTGGCATTTTTAAACAAAACTATGAGACAATAAATTCCTGTTGTTTAGGCCAACCATCTGTGCTATACGTTATAGCATCCCTAGCAAACTAAGAGAGTAGGGATGCATAAGACAAAGTAGGACAGATCAGAAACTGAGCAAAGTAGTATGTTTAGCCCTAGATCCAATGATGGACAAGACTTACACAGAGTTAAGAAATAAGTAAAAGTATACCTGGGAAAATGGGTATAGGCAAATTATGACAAAGGGAGAAAGAAACTTAAGGACATTTTGTCTGATGGCTTTGTCTTATTATTACTTTTTTGCTTGTTTTGTACATTGGGGGATT
This sequence comes from Tamandua tetradactyla, assembly GCF_023851605.1. Classification (NCBI taxonomy): domain Eukaryota; kingdom Metazoa; phylum Chordata; class Mammalia; order Pilosa; family Myrmecophagidae; genus Tamandua; species Tamandua tetradactyla. The sequence continues at coordinate 132,315,822 of NC_135332.1, forward strand.
AATTGACATGTAACATTCAATTCAATAAAAAAATCTACTAAATTAGCCAATTTAGTTTAATCAGCATTGAATTGTGTTGATTGGCTGAAGGACTCAAAGAACTTGAAAGTTAAGAAAGCTCTTACAACCATGTATTCTAACTTTGCTCTCCTTAATAAAGGAATTAGATCAACAAATCCTTTTCTTATGCTCATATAGCTTCTATTTCAACTCTTTAAGGGTAGGGTAAATCATGGTAAATAACAAGACCATTCATTTCATTGCTGGATAGAAAACACCAAAAGATTCTTTTCAAAGACTTAACATCTTCTAATCTATAATTTCTGCCCTTTATTATTTTTAATTTTTTATCTTACAGCTAAGCAGTATTTATTTTCCATTTTCCACATGGGAACTTTTCAAATATTTAAAGTCATCTACCATGCTGTCACTGAATCTTCTCTTCCCAAGGATATGCACAGTCAGCTCCCTTAACCATGCTCACCAAATATTATTTCTGGACACTTCACCATACCAGGTGCCTTTTTTTACTCCTGAAGCATAATTTTAATAATACCCATGACATAAAACATAGGACACAATGCATTTCTCACAGACTGTACAATTTAGTAGTAAAAAATGTGGGCTTGTAGTGAGGCAAAGCTTGGTCTGAGTGCTTAACCACAACCTGTGATTGTGTAAGTTTCTTAAGTTATATTAGTCTTAGTTTCTTCCTCTATAAAATATGAATAAAGAAAATGTACTTCATGGGGCAGTTGTAAGGAATGAATGAAATCACACAGATAAAGCCCTTATCATAATATCTCAAATATATTAAATACTCAAGAAATATTTACTATTATTTCTTCATTTGCTTTTCCTGAATTGACCATCAGGCCAACAAGAACAATTACGGTTTGCAAATAGAAACTGAACTAGTTAAGAGTATGCTGACCTTTCAGTTTAACAGTCACCCATTCTTGAAATAACTCAAAGTTATACTACTAGTAGTGTTTCAGAAATAAATATTATTTTCCTTATTGACACTAAGATCATATCAAACTAAGTGCATCCATGTGCTTTGTCTTGCATTCTCTTGGCTTTCTCATTCTTCCATTAGTTAATTAATAAATACGTATCTATCATTACTATGTGACAGGTATTGTTTTAGGCATTTAATATAGAGCAAGGAAAAGCACTCCTAAGAGAGTTTATTTTCTAACAGGGAAGGCAGAATATATAAAAGATAAGTAAGTTACTTAGAATATTAGATAATAGTAAGTGTAAAAGTGGGGAAAAAAAAGCAGAAGGAGGGGAGCATGTTAAGATATATCAGGGGCTTTGGGGGTGGGAAGAGATTTGGGCATTTAGATAAGGGGCTAGGGAAAGACCTCCCTGAGGAAAAATTTAAGTCAAGTCCTGAAGGACGGGACTTGCTAGTGGCCTGCAAATTACTCAGGACCATGAATAGCTGATTATTGAACAAATAAGGTGAGTAGAGAGCAGTGAGGTAAATATATTGTGCTCTTTTTCATTTATTTTATTTTCATAATTTCAACTCCATATGGCCAATGAAGGATGAAGTACTCATTCTACCTTACAATAAATTATGAGGACGGGAGGAAACCAGCCAAATGGATACCCACAGGAAGAGTATCTGAAGTGTAGGAAGAGCAAACCCAAAAGCCCTGGGCCAGAATGTGACTGGAGGTGTTGTCAGAGCAGCATGTGCCATGGGGAATGGGGTAGACAATGAAATAATAGAGGTAATGGTACTGATCTTGATGGCCCTGATTGTCATGGTAGGGACTTTTAAAGGTGGTCCCTGGGTCAGCAGCAGAAGCATCAGGTGGGACAATAACTCATTATTTGGGAATTTGTTACAAATCACATTTTCAAGCACCACTGCAGACCTTGAGTATCAGAAACTTTGGGGTCAGAGTCCAGCAGTCTGCATGAAAACGGGCCCTCTAGGGAATTCAGATGCTGACAACAGTTTGAGAAATTGGACCTCATAGGTGATAAAGGAAACTATGGAAGAGCTTCAACAGATAAATGAGTCCTATGATCTGGATGACACAGCAAAAAAAAATCGCTATCTGTAAAGAGACCAGTTAATGAGAATTCTTGTTAGTCTAGGACAAATGGTGATGTTTGTACTTAGTACTGCCTGAAGAGGTAGTTGAGAAGTGATGGAATTCTGGATATATTTTTAAGGTAGGCCAATGGGGTGAGAGAAATAAAGAAAGTAGAGAAGACTTGAAGAGTTTTGGCCAGATAAGCAGGAAGCATAGAGCTGCCATTAACTACTAAATCACCTTTTGCAAAAGTGATTTTGTGAAAATTTAAAAGAAACAAAATTTTAAATTTTCTTATCTTTTTATGCCTTATTCTGGCATCCATATCAGTGTTAATATAGATACCTGGGGAAACTGCATGAAACATCTAAATAGTGCAAATAAATACTGTTCAGGCTATATAGCTGAATTAAAAGTTTCTAAATGAATTTTAAACTTATTTCTTAGGAATTGTCAAATAAGGCAAGATTTATCTCTGACCTATCTTTAGTAAAGACACTGCTGAGGAACCTCAATCAAAATTTGAAAACTAAAAATTACCTGGAAACTATTCCTTATCAAGTTTTAATATTCGTAATTGTGCCAGGGTAGAAATGGGTTATGAGAAACTCTGATTATTTTTCTCTTATCCAGATGGAAAATTGAACTATGATTTACTACCTGATTAATTTCAGATTTGCTTCATATAATGGCCTCCCTTTATAAGCTCTCTGGCCAGATGTATAACTTTAGTGCCAAACTGACTGCATTTCATTTTAAACTAAAGTGCTTTGTTTTTTCACAACTAATATTCTTCAATAATAGTATTAATGATTCATTTTATAGATAAATAATTTTTGATTTCCAAATACAATTAACTTTTGGTTATTCAAGCCAATAAAATAGTAATAATAAATAATAAGAATAAATTTAGAAAACTATCTTCTAGCATCTGCATATACCTTTCTGGAGAAGGGTAGAAAAAAAGCAGTTCATCTTTTGCCAAACATCCTCATGCTCTTTGAAAGCCTTTGCTGCCTGGCTCTACTACTTACCACCCTTCCTTTTTACCATCTCCTAACAGCCTTCCAGCCACCACAGTTTAGCTACTGAAGACTTTCAGATTTGGTGCACAGTCTCCTGCTCCAATTTTTGTGCTAATATAATCCCAAGAAATTTCAAAGTCTATATAAATGCCTATCTCAATGTTGTTTGGCAATTCCTTCTTAACTTCAATTATCTTAGCACCTCTCTCATTTAATTCTGCCTTACAACAAGATGCTCAGAAAAGAGTTTTAGAGTCTAGCCATATTGTTGGATCTCTCCCATTACTCATTATGCTTGTTTGAAAGGATGCATGTACCCTTGAAAAGTCACGTTTTAATCAAAATCCCATTTCATAAAGGCAGAATAATCTCTATTCAATACTGTATGTAATTAGATTATCTCCCTGGAGATGTAATCCAATCAAGACTGGTTGTTAAACTGGATTAGGGGAGGTGTGTCTCCACCCATTTGGGTGGGTCTTGATTGGTTTACTGGAGTTCTATTAAAGAGGAAACATTTTGGAGAATGAGCGATTCAGAGAGAGCAGAGAAGAATAATAGCCACAAGAAGCAGAGAGTCCATCAGAGAGTGATTTGGAGATGAAGAAGGAAAACACCTCCCGGAGATCTTCATGAAAGAGGAAGCCAAGAGAGAAAGCTAGCAGATGATGCCATGCTCACCATGTGTCCTTCCAGCCGAGAGAGAAACTGTAACTTGTGTTCACCATGTGCCTTCTCACTTGAGAGAGAAACCCTCAACTTCATCGGCCTTCTTGAACCAAGGTATCTTTCCCTGGATGCTTTTGATTGGACATTTCTATTGACTTGTTCTAATTGGGACACTTTCTCAGCCTTAGAACTGTAAACTAGCAACTTATTAAATTCCCCTTCTTAAAAGCCATTTCATTTCTGGTATATTGCATTCTGGCAGCTAGAAAATTAGAACACTCATGTTTAATTTAAAAACCAAATTTCATCAATTTTTCCTTCCTCTCTTTCCTCAAATCTATCCTTTCTTCCCCTCTCCAATCTCTGTGGTTCAGAACAACATCAGCTCTCACCTAGTCTAGCTGAAATAACCTCCTAAATGGCATTACCCTCAATTTCTACTTTCCATGTCTTCCTATGGTTTAAATTGCAAATATGTATAAAATTCTCCAACGATAGCTCAGCATCTACAGAATAATTTGAACTGTTAGAGTGATGTCTGCAGCCCTCAATGATATGATGTCCTTATTTCTTACTAGCATCATGGCTCATCTCCTTTTCTAACACCATATTCCAGATATGTGTAATATTTGGCATACTCAACATTGCATGTCTTATACCTTCATATCTTTGCAAGTTTTGCTTTTGCCTAGAACACCTTGCACTTTCTTCCTATCAGTAATCAATTACTTTTATGGGAAATTTCTACTCATCTTTGAAAACTCAGACTAATTGTTACCCTCTACAGTAAGGATTCCTTGATTGCTCTTAACTAAGATGATCAATCCCTCTTTTGTGCTGCCACGGTGCTTGAAGTACATCTGTATTGCTGAAGATAATATAGTGTATTAAATTGAATAATCCTCAGGTCTCTTCCTTTAGACTCTGAATGCTTTGGTGTAAGGTTTTTCTTTTTGGTTTGTTTTTATTTGAATCACTAATGCCTTACCATCATTGATACCTAACCACTACTTGAAGAAACAAGGGATAACTGATTAGGTGGATGACTCTAGAGTGAGTTTTGCTTTAGAGATGTAGGTAAATTTGACAATTATTTTGACAATGGAAAAATAAAATGAGATTATGTTTTGACTTTATGGAAATAAAGTTAATGAATAAAATATGATTACAATATGCTTGTGCCCCTTAATAACGACTTAGATAATTAAAAGAGAGGGAATATATCACCGAATACTAAAACCAGGTCCATCATTTTTAGCTGAAATAAGAAGAATCTGTAAGATATAATCCCTCTAAGACACGGTAAAAGCTATAAATTTTCCTGAGGAACAGAAATCAGTCATGGTAAAATGACACAATATTTTAACTGGAAAGAAGCTTATATCCGAGTAATTTTTATTTGGTCGCACATTCTCTGTCCTTTTAACTTCAAAGGAAATTATGATTGTTATCTGACATAATATTGAATGAGTAAGGAAAGCTTTAATTTAAAGGCAGTCTCAAAACAACATTCAAATGAAAGTTTGCATATCGGTTTTAAAATAAGCTTTTATGAAACTGCAAAACAATCTTCCTTTGAGTAGCCAAGATACTAAAGAGGAAATTGAAGGCACAGCTGTGAACTTTTATTCATAATGTCAAATCTAGGTCCCAAAGTTAGCAATGGAGATAATGGCAAACTTAAAATTAACTTTAAAACATATGATTTTAGTTTAAAACATTACTTCAAATGAGGAAAACTCGCGTCATTTTTTTAAAAGACACAAAATACTGGCCAGAAGAGGAAGAGCACCTGTTCTCCATTCTGCGCCAAGGACTACCAACCCATACTGGTTCACTTCAACACTGCAACTCTCCTCAAAATCCATTCAACAGCACTTTCAATTACCATTTTTCATTAATTCACAGGTGAGAACTTTTAGAGCTTTCACATTTCAGAACTGAAAATGCATATAAATATTGATATAGCAAATTGACACAGCTTATTCAATTTTATTTTAAAAGAAATACAGCTAAGAGCACAAGGGGGGGGGTCCAAGAGATTTGAAGATGTCAGGTTAAGTGCCTAGTATTTGACTATTTTTTTCACCATCAAGCCAGATTGTCAAAACTCAACTAAGAAACCATTTTTCTCTGCTTCTGTATTACAGGATATAGTACTTCACATTTCTTCATACACCAAGAAAGGTGTTCAAAAGGGAGCCAAAAATTTCTGTCCATAAGAAAATGTGAGAAAACTTAGTAAATTCAATTTCTAATCACCATTTTGATAAACGTCTAAATTTCCTTATATTTTGATTCCACAGCATGATATTCTAAGCATCACTGAATCTAGAAAAAAATCCAGCTGAATAATGATATCATTTGGGTCTCAAACACAGTCATCATTGCTGATCAGTGCCAAAAGCAACCTTCCAGAAACATTTCAGCTGAGAATTAGATTCTGCCTGACTCTCATCTTCATCCCTAGAAAGAAAATGATGTTTGCAAAATCATCCCCACACCCTTTGTGCAGATGTGTTGTACTCATTATGGAGTTTGACCCTCTGATAATTCTCAGAGCCACTCTAGTTTTTTAATAATCACCATTTTATGCCTTACTATTCATAATTGTCTCAATCCCTTGCTTTGAACTCTGAAACCTGTACAGCAAACCTACAGTTCAGACCAATGTGGCTCAGAACAGATGGAGAACATTAACAGAGTACCTAATGGGTAGAATGTATTGAGAAGAATCACACTGAGTGGTTTGAAAATATTATGTACCCTAGAAAAGCCATGTTTTAATCCTGATTTCATCTTGAGAAGGCAACCATTTTTTAAATTCTGATTCAATAATGTAGGTTGGAATCTTTTGATTAGATTATCCCCATGGAGATGTGGCATGCCCAATGGTGGGTGTGACCTTTGATTAGATGGAGATGTAATTCCACCCATTACACGTGGGTCTTGGTTAGATTACTGGAATCCTTTAAAAGAGGAAACATTTTGGAGAAACCTCAGAAATGACAGAGCCTAGAGAAATAGAAGCATCAGAGCTGACAGAAACTTCATAGGAGAGCTGACACAGATGCAGACACATAGAGAACAAAACAGGGATATTTGGAAATGCTTGGAGCCCAGGAGACATAGCCATGAGATGTTAAGCAATCAAGAGCCTGGAGAGAACCAAGAAACCAAGAGATGAAAGTCAGCCCTGGAGAAGCAAAGTGAGGAATCCCCACATGGATAGAGACTAAAAGCAACAGAGCCCAGGAGCAGGAGACCAGCAGATGCCAGCCATGTGACTTCCCAGTTGACAGAGGGGTTTCTGACCTTTCTTAAGTGAAGGTAAACTCTTGTTGTTTACAAGTGCCTTAATTTGGACACTTCTACTTTCTTAGAACTGCAGACTTGTAATTTATTAAATTCCCCTTTATAAAAGCCATCCCAATTTTGGTATATCACATTTCAGCAGCTAGCAAACTAATATATACACTAACAGCAGAGAGTTTGGAAATGATTAATGACAGGTTTTTTAAGACAAAGCAAATGAATATAAAGTCAATTATTCACTCCAATTAAAACAATCAATTGTAAAAGAAATAAAAGAAAAGTCAAAATTCTGTTCTGAATCATACTTACATATCTATGCTCATGTAAGAAATCTTCTAACAAACAATCATGATATCATGATATGGTGAGGATAAGAAAAGAGTGAGAGCAAGGTAATGTGTGGCTAGAAGTGGGAGCGTTTAAGAGAAATAACACCTCTCATACCAGTAGGAGGAAGCTGAAAGATAATATCCAAAAAGAAACAAATCAATAACATAACTTAAAGGATTTGATTTCTTCATATCACAGAAAGAGATAAGAGATTTGAAAATGATAACCGTTTCAAATGGGGACTGTGATGGCGGAGCAGATGTACCGAAGTAATTGTTCAACGTAAAAAGCCTCAGAACTATTTGTCATTTTAAAAACATACACATATAAGCACTGATTAAAATTTTTAAATAATAAAAACCAATTCTTCCAATACCACTTATTCAATAATCTTTCCCAATCTCTACCATCTTTGATGTGGTTAACTCATACAGTAAATTACTGCTTGGAATGCTCTTATTTGGGCTATTTGTACTGTTCTATTATTGTCTTCTATGACTATCCCACTATCACAACATTTTCAGTATTACCACAATGCATTTTAGTATCTGTCAAACTAGGGTTCCTTAAGAGTTCTTTAAAAACTTTCCCAGCAAGTCTTATCCAATGTTTCTTAGATGAACCACTTGGTCAAAATTTAAATTTTAAAAAATGCAAATGATAAACCAAGTGATCATTTAGCTGAGACCTTTATATCTTCTGGTCTTTATGCTTTATCCAAATTGCTCACTCTTGATTCTCTAGGGACAAGACATTGATTTACATGCATTTTCTCTGTTCCTATATCTAGGTTTTTGTGTAATGTAAATATAAATTTCCACAATTACATCAAGTGGTTATACCCATTTGCATTATAGTCAACCTAATTCAGGGCTACTGCCTCCATAATTCTATTATTTAATAAACTAACGACATCCTTAGTTCCAATCATTTACATTCTCTTAGTTCTCCCAAATCGTGTATTAATGACAGACATTGCCTCACATTTTTCTATATGAATCCACAACTATTTTCAGTAGCATTCTTTGCATTGCCACAAAGAAGTAGCCCATCTCTTTCCCAAGGTTAACCCTTTTTCATTTCATTTCACTCTTCTGTAATTAACCCCAAGTAAACATTAAAATATTATCTGAAATACCAATGTACCTCTATTTCTTACATAATGTATTTCAGAAAATACACAAAATTCTAACCTATGAAAGTTGAGCCATAAACCTTAAATTTAGACGATGCATTTATTTGTCATATATATGTATGTTCTGCCTCATCAGACCATGGTTACTTGGCAGATGAGTGAGACCATAGTTGCTGTTGGCTTCACAGCATTGGTAGCACCCAACATCAGTCTATAATAGCTTGATGTTACAATTAGCATATGTTATCTGAAAGACTGAATTCTACCCATGAAAGCTGATTTAAGGCTGGCATAGAGCATGCAAGATAGATAAACACTAGAGATGTACATGCAATATGGGAAATAATTGGTATAAAAGTAAGATGGATTCCTGGGTGATATTATAGTTGTAATAAGAGTAATAATAATTATTACTAACAAATTATGCCTTTTGTCTTCCCGTAATGTTTAATCTCTTTCTCTTTGAAAATGTAAGCCCCTCATGTAAATATCTTCAAGTCTTTGTAACACTGAAGCTACAGTGAGGCAATGAATTTATTCAGTCTTACACCAAATTAAATTCCACTTCAGTGATACCTTGATATACCACATAGCAAGCTTAAAGCAGTTTCCAAAATATCTGAATTGAATGCCAAGAGCAAAAAATTATTTAAATATTTGCATGAAAACCAAAATGGACCTTCATGAAATGCTCCTTGCCATCGGACATTGATTCCTAAGAGTATTGTATAATAATTTTTCCATATCAAAAATATTCATTTGCCTTCATGCAAACATGCATTTAGTTCCCTTGAAAAAGCCCAATTACATTTACAGAAAATGAGAGAGAAAAGTAATAGAGTAGTATAACTCATTTATTTTAGGGCCTATTATCTTTCAGCCTATTATAACTTTCCTAGGTAAAATAACTTAATCCAAGAGCCTAAAATACAAGCCTATGTTCTTTACTAAGTTGATTTATAATGTGCTTTTGCACTAAAAGCTGGAATTGTTTGCCCAGATTTTAGTCCATTTTTAGTCAGTAGAGCTCAGTTTAGTCAGGAGCTTGATTATTCTTATTGAAGCAAAAGAGCTCAGAATTTGTTTCCTGTTTTTATTTTTGCTCTTCCGTAAACGTTATTTTCAACTTGGGATGTTCTCCTAAGGCCAAAGTCTAGACCTGCCTTAGAAAATGTGGATAAGTTAAAAATATTGCTTCACAAAAATCTGTTTTTATATATAGTCATTTTCTTGAGAATGCAACTAGGGTGTTAAAGACAGATCAAGCAGGTTAATGGAATGTTTCAGCCTCTCCACCCTATGTATTTTAAGAGTTGCTTAAAAATCTTTTCCTGTTAAAAAGTATGTGTGTGTATATATATGTCTTCTGACTTCTGATTCATGACTATATCTACAGACTCTCATGTACAATTGGATTTAAGTAAAATTATTGAATTAGACATGCAAATGGAATAAATATTACAAAGGCACAGTAACTTATGGCTTTAAGCAATGCTGCATTTCCAGGCTGTGCTGGGAACTAGCAATTTACATAGAGCACAAGGCATTCTTTATAACAAAGCCTTTATGCAGCCCTTCATTTATCAATTATTTAAACCCTCCCTACTTCTAAAATTACTTTGAGGTAGCTTATAATAAAGATCCATATTCAATAATATCATTAAAACAGGGTGAAAGTAATATGAGTGCTACAAGAAATATTTGGAGTAGGGAAAGTTTTTGAAGAGAATATAAATCTCAGAGAGGAGAAACTGTGATAATCAGAAAATCTAAGCTAGAGATCACAAACTTGATGGAACCATAGCATTTAAATCAGGGACTTCTGACACCCAATGCAAAAAAACAGAACAGGATATTTCTTATATCTCTCATTGTCTATTTATAGGATGTATGCCTGCTCCTTAAGCAAAACCATTTTTTTTTTACTGGTACTCATTTTAGGAGGAATTTATCCTATAATTTTCATATAAGGAACATTGAACATAAGTGGCAGACTTTTAATAACAGTCTTATAAAATATAGCTATAGCTTGTGTATGGTCATCATGTACAATTCCAAATGCAAAGAAAAAAATTAAATAGAAACAGCTGCTGAAGTTAAACAAAAGGCATGTTTCAGGTGTCATCATATAGCTATAAATGTCAGGGCCACACCTATACTTATATCAGCAGTGCCACTTTTAAAGTCTAAAAGATATCAATATATGATATAAAATTTTATTAACCCACCTTAAAAGCTATAATAACTCTGGTATTTTAACAACTCTCTCTAGTACTCAAAATCTGAAAAAGATTATGCAAATTTTAAATAGTTTAAGGGCATGTGTCTGTATAATATCCTTAGACATTCCAATCACTGAGAGACAAGGGACTCAGAAACAAAATCCTATAAAATCAATGGTCAGAAACACTGGAGACTTACTGTTTAAATAAAATCATCTTTCAATTTAGTCTTAATTACAAGGCAGGACTTATATGAAGGATGATGAATTCACATAAATTAACTAACAGTGTTAAAATAGAATATCAAATGAACCTGACTAGATAGGACCTTTAAAGTTGCCAGATGTTTTTGATCACTGTTTTTTTTTTTATATATATGTACTTTCCTATGTTAACATGCAGCTGGAGTAAACTATCTTTCAAATTCAACAAGCCTAAGAAATGCTTCCAGCTGAAATGGCATTTAAGGAGTTATAATTACTAATCACTGAAGGATAATGAAGTTATAAAGCAATGCTCAAAGGAAAATTTACACAAAGTGACTTTATTTCTACATTTGAAATAGTTATCACTATTTTTTTGCACTGCTTCTCTTAGTTTGTTATTGATTCTTTATTAGTATTCAAGATTAGTGTCTCTGCACATATAAAGTTTAGTACAAATGCAAGGAATATAAGCCACAGAAAAATTTTCAAAACTGGTTTAAAAGAGTAGGGAATTCAATCCAGTTTCTGGTGGGGGGGGTGGATTTTCAGGTGAAAGAAGAGAAAAGCAATGAAAGTAGATCTGGGAGGAAAAACCCCTCAGAGCCCTTTGCACTTGCCAATAATTACATGGCATAATATTTTACCAGTTTTTTTCCTGGTGATGTAAAAGTGAAATTCTACTTTTTCTGACTACCTTAGCATGCACAGGTTCAATAATTAGTTATATGTTCAACTCAAGGAGAAAAATAAACTTTTCCCTGATTCACTCTTTTTTCCTAATATCATGGGCCATGTATGTAAGGATTGATGCTAACATCATCTTCCTCTTCCAAAGAGACAAAGGGAGGGGGGAGGGAGAGAAGGAGACAGGGGTGGGGGTGGGGGTAGGATGGGTGGTAGGAGAGAAGGAGGAGGAGGAGGAACAGGAGGAAGAGGAGGTGGTGGAGAAAGGAGGAGAGGGAGAAGGGGCGGGAGGGGAGGAAGAAGAGCTAGGTGTTAATCCTTAAGTGTCCAGTGCTCTGCTAGGTATACTCGTTTAGCAATTTAACTAATTCTCAAAACTATGAGTTGTTAGGTTTTTCCTCGTTTTATAGATTATGAAACTGAGATTCAGAGAAAGTGAATTATTTGTCCAGTATCACCCAGATAAGTGATTCAGCTGAGACTGAAGCTGAGATATCAGACTCTAAAGTCTATGCTCTTTCCGCATATGAATAGAGTAGAATACAAAACCAAATCTCTCCACTTTACTAAATTTTATCAGAAAATAGACTCTATATTTTTAGAAAAGCATGAAGTCTAGGAAGAGATTATTGCATTTTTCACATATTAAAACAGTAATTCTCTGCAGCCACCAACTTTATTAATTGCTCAGGAATCATTGTGGAAAATCTAACAAAATATACAAAGTTTCTGACTGCCTTATAGAAAAGATTCAGTGTTTCTCAAAAGGACATTGTTTATTATCTTCACTGATGTTCAAATGAGTTAAAATAATTGAAACATTCAATATTTTTAGGAAGTTAACTGAGTTAAACACTAGTCCTTACAACTGTATTCCTGACTTTTGTGCACTGCTGCATGGAAAGATTCATAGACCTTTGCGTAAAACTTTGCTTTGCAAAAATTCATTTATTGAAACAAAACAAAACAAAACAAAAAGCACAGGATAGAAAATGTTATCAGGGCAAAGACCCAGAAATGGTTATAGCAATTGGACAAGCAGGTTCCTGGGCTCTCGCTGAGTGCTTTGCAGCCATGGGGACCTTTTGGAGAAGAGAAAATTCTCATGAAAAAAGACAAAGGCACACTTTCACGCACCATTGTTTTATTTTTTGTTATTTTGTTTAGCTTTTTTGTTTTTCGCAGCACAGATTGATGATTTAGTTTAATTAGATTAGACAAATTAACTTCAATCCTATTTTCCAACTGTGAATTTATTTAAAAACGGAGACAAATAGAAGCTGAACTCAACAAGCCTGTAGCATGAAAATCTCTTTACATATTGATTTGATAGAGAATAAAAGGGCCAGAGCTCCCTGCTAAAGCTGTGTCTACCCTAGTTTATAGCATTATGGAAGTTGTGCAGCAGATTTCATGCATCAAGATTCCCTTGAATATGTACAAAAACACATTCTTCTCTAGGACTGAATTATGATTTCTGCTTTATAGCATGCAGGCTAGAACTGGAGAAGGTCACGTGAAAATATTTTATCTACTCAGGATCTTAGAGCTTTAAAGAAAAAAGTTAATTTTCTTGATTTCAAAATTATATAAAATCAAAATCAGAGCATTACCTGCTTAACTGACAGGGTTGGGGAAGGGGTGGAATTAAATAAATGCATATGTGAAAATAACTAGCACAATGACTGGCATATAAATAGGAACTCAATGATTTTTTTTATCTCATTGGAAGAGAAATTCTTTTGTATATTTTTTATTATAAATTTTTAGAATTATCACCTATCTTATAATTGTATTTCAATCTCCTACATTCTGGGAGCAGAATGCTTATTATTTCATCTTTGGTTCCCTATGTCTAATTTGGTACTCACGTAAAATAGATTTTCAAGTATTATTTATTAACTAAATTAATTAAACAAAAATATAAAAACATTTTAATTAGAAGAAATTGGTTATTGTCAAATTATACTTCAATAAAATTGATAAGAAAACCAAGTCACAAACATATAAAAACTTGCAGTCAATTCAGACAGCATTTCATAAAGCCAGAATTTTCATTATTTCCTGGCCTATTTTTAAAGTATATCATTTCCCCTGTGCTTAGGTATCACATACTGTGCCACATTGTTTAAATAGAAATGGAACAAAACAGGAATTCCATATTAAATATGAGAAGATTTATTAATGTAAAGGAAAATTCTTCAAGTATAAAATGTATAGACAGATTTATCCACTTTGAGTAATCTTTCTGATATGTGCAAAAATATTAGTGATGTATTGAATTCCAAAAGAGAACTTTCCATACTTGATAGAATTTATTTCTACTCAACATCCAAATATGTAATTATCAAGCATTTTCTATAAAATAGGAGTCAAAAGTTCCACTGAATACTTGCATAAATCTATCACTGATTTTTCTAAATATGTTGCTTTTGCAAATAAAGTTGTCCTCTATTAAAGAGTAGACTTGTCTTGGGGCATGCTATGTTAAACTGTAGAATGTTTGGGGACCTATTGTCTCCTCTCCAATGAGGAAGTAAAAAAGCCTGGAAACTATCTCAGAATCTTGCTGCTGGCTCTGACTGATGACACCATTCTAGCCCCCCACCATCATTACATTACAGAAAGTACCCTTTATTAAAATACTCACTCTCAGATGGACAGGCAAATTTTAATCTCTTGTCTCGCCACCTGGTGGCGCCTCCTGTGGACAAGATTAAGGTTAGGGATAGTGCTTGTTACATGCAAAAAACACCTCTTTGAAAATATCTTCCTCTTTGCCATAGATCACTTCACAATTTGATAAGTAAAATACTTGCAAATTTAAATAACATACCATCTACAGAAAATGGCATTGTTGAAGTATAGCCTTTAGGTATAACAACGACAGCAAGATCAGCACTTCAGTTTTCAACTGGTATTATAAGTAGTATTTTGGAACAAGGTGCTAATTATATAAAATGAGTTGAATTATCGGAGGCTGTTTAGCTGCAAAGCCTTTAAAAATGGACAATGTTGCCTGTATTAAAGATAAAAAATGCATCTTGATGACTAACAATAATCTAGTGAATTGTTTTCAATATTTTTAAGTTGGCACAAATATCTAAATGTGTAAATTTATCAAATCAAATATATTACACAAATTAGCTTAATATAAACAGGAATAATTAGAATTTAAACAGATACAATTAATTCTCCTTATTCACAGATTCCGTATTTGAAACTCATCTACCTGCTAAATTTTTTTGTAACCCCAAAATCAGTACTTGTGCTACTTTGAGGGTCATTTGTGTACATACAATGAAAAGTTTGAATTGCCAGTCACTCCTATTCAAGACAACATTCTGCCTTTTTGTTTCAGATCTCATACTGTAAACAAGTGTCCTTTTTGAAGTATACTTAATGCCACGTTGTCCACATTGTTGTGCTTTTTTTATTGGTGATTTAGCTGTCTAGTCCTAAGTAGAAAAGTCTGTGATGTGCCTTAGTGAGAAAAGTCTGATAAGCTTTATTCAAGTATCAGTTATAGTGCTATGCAATCAATGTTAATAAATTGACGATAAATACTAAATAAGGGTTTCTTAAACACAAAAACATAAGTTGTATATTGATAGGTTAATGAAATGCAATGACCAGAGGCTTGCAAGAGCCTAACTCTACATCTCCCCTAAGCACAGTGGTTCAGTAATCATTAATTCACTGCTTGCCTTGAGTTTATAGATTATAACTACTGCAAATAATGAGGAAAAACTAGATCTTACATAAGACATAGCAGTGGCTGCAGTTCCCAGCTTGAAAGTTATTCTATCAATTCAACAACTCTCTGTTTTCTGTTTGAGAATATCACCATATCCCCCTACCTCATATAAAAATAAACAATCTAAAGCATTTCTTAGATATCAGGTTTGTGGGGGTGGGGGCGGGGAGGGGAACCTATTCTCTAAGGGAATGGTGGTATCTACTTGTGGGAGAGTCCTAAGAAGAATCTCGAGTCTAGAGCATGTTAATCTGGTCCCCTAAACAAAGTGTATATTGAGAAACCACCAAAGAGATAAAAACAAAGAAAGAAAACATGGACAGAGAGAAATTGTAAAAGATAGTACCTAAATGTAAATTAGAGTCCAAGAAATATCAGAGTACAGTAGATGAGAAGTCCCATTTTGATTTCAAGATGTCAGTCTGCTAATGAGACACAACTTGGCAATTTTTTTTGGCTGTCATCATGAGGTTCATCATACTTTCCTGCATTTACCTCATGAAACCATTGCTCAGAGTAGTAACTGAGTTCTTCATAATTTGGATTCTTCACTAGAATCAGCCGCATAGCCATCCAGGTCTTCTGGCTTATATAAAGAGTAAGTGATCATCTGATGACTGAACAAAATGGCAGGAGTTTGAGAAGATAAGAAAGTTGCTGACATTAATCCTAGTGGATGAAATGGCCTATGAGCTATACAGAGAGGAATCTATAGTGTAGTTCAGGAAAGAGTACTTGAAGCATGTTCACAGTTGTACTGTCATGAGAGATGAGTCCTTCTAATGGATGTTTTAAGTAGATAGTGTTTGTTTTGGTTTGCTAAAGCTGCTGCAATGCAATATACCAGGAATAGGTTGGCTTTTACAATGGGGATTTATTAGCTTACAAATTTACAGTCCTAAAATCATGAAAATGTCCCTATTAAGGCATCAGGAGAAAGATACCTTCTCTGAAGAAAGGCTGCTGGCATCCAGGTTCCTCTGTCACATGGGATGGCACGTGGCCAGCATCTGCTGGCCCTTCACTCCCAGGATTCATTACTTTCAGCTCATGGTTTCCATGGCTTTCTCTTTCAGCTCCTGTGGGTCCTTCCTGCTCCTCTGGGTGTTTCTCTCTCTCCAAAGCTCTCTTGGTTTTTCTGTCTTTTATCCCCTCATAAAGGCTTCCAGTAAAGGAGTAAAGCCCACCTTGAATGCATTTGATCACATCTTGTTTGAAACAACCAAATCAAAAGGTCCCACCCAAAATAGGTCTGCACTCACAAAAATGGATTAAAAGAACATGGCCTTTTCTGGGGTCCATAACTGCTTCAAACCAGCACAGTGTCCCAACAAATAACTAGGAATAAATAGTGGGGGCAAAGAAAACTAGGACAATTTTCCACTCCTCCACATTCATTTATTCACTCAGAGTGTGCTAAATACCTCCTCGGACACACAGTCCTATACCATACACCAAGCAAATGAAAAAGAACTTAAAATAAAGGTAGAAATACTTTCTTTTTATGTTTTAATAGAGGAAACTACATATTTAAATATGAACAACTAATTTTAATAAATAGCTATCTCGTCTCCTAGAACTTGAGAAGATTTAACTGAAATGGAAATTATACAGAAATGAAATGTTTTTAGTACCTTTGAAATCTCTATTTTCACTCTATATAAGTGCCTTTTGATATATTATTTTTGTAAAACCTGGCTTATTCACTTAAGGGACTTTTAGATTCTGATACTTAAATGGCTAAGCTTTAAAGGGTTTGTTTTTATTTGTTTATATAACAATCACTTTTGCCAATGTTGAAGAACTCACCTGACAATGTAGTAACAATTCCTTCTTTTGCCAAAGAAAGGAAGAAAAATGAGCTATTCAGAAATTCAGCAGTATAATCTTTAGAATTGATGTATTTTCAAATAATGAGTCAAAACTTAGGTGAAACACAAGAAGACTATGTTTTTTTCCTATTTTAGATAATAATGAATGCATTTTATATATTTGACATGTACCTATATTCTGCTCCATATACTCTGATGATGATAAATCTGAAGATTTTTAAATCAGTTGTTCAATGATCGTCATTTATGTCTCTACTGATTGTAATTTTCTTTTTAATCAAAAATCTTGGCTTGTACACAAAGTCTCTTCAGAAATTTTCAGGTAACTACTTTTATATATTGTTCATTTTTATCTTAGAAATCAAATCTTACAAATCTAAGCTAATTCAATACCAAACATTATGAATAAATATATTAATAGTTGATAAAATATTGGCAGCAAGAGGAAGGAGAGAAAAAAAGTTCTTACTGAAACAATTTTTAGATCTTCCTCCTTTACTTTCCTCCTTTTGTCCTCTGCCATAAAGATCTATTTTATTGCATAGTATCTGATATGTGCCTCCATTGAGGCATGCACATTTCATACCTGGATATAAATCAGTCATTACAGTTGTTTTTATGATTAAATTGAGCTCTCTTCTCCTCATTTCTTAAGTCATTCCCAGAGAGTAAAACTATCTTGGAATAGACTGTAAGGGCAGATATTACTACTTGCTCCATTTACAGATGAGAAAATAGAAACCAAGTGTATTCTTATGACCTGTCCTTATTAACACAGCATTTAAATGTCAAATCTGGAATGGACACAATACCTTCTGGAAACTCATCCCTTCCCAATTTTTCCCCCCTTGCAGTTCATGTTAGGCTAATCTGACACTCACTGATATAAATAAACATGCAACACAGGTCCTACCGCTGTGATTAGTTAGGAATGGGTACGTGGCTCTATACAGACCGAAGAAGATAACTCCCAAGATTGTTTATGAATCTATTTAAAAAGAAGCATGCTGTATAACAGAGAAAATAGGATTGAACAAATAAGTATGACTACTGAATCACTATATTCTCCAGTATTTTGGAACAGCTAGAAGGGAAAATCTGAAATAGTGAAACTGTAACAACAAACCCTGAACTCTGCTCTATAACTGCTTGTTAAAATGTATTTTGAAAATTATTGTTTTTTCTCTCTTTTCTTTGCATATTTGTTATATTTTACAATGAAAAAATGTTAAAAAAAAAAAAAAAAAAGAAAGCACTCTCTTTCCACTGAGTAAAATGGACAGGTAAGAAGTTACTGTTAGTCATCTTTCTATCCTAAAGGGAGAGCCTGCCTGAGAATAAGCCCAGTGCAGAGATAAGCCAGTTGAAAGATAAAGAAAAGCTGTGAACTGTATTCTAACGCTATTTTAGTCAACTGCAGATTTGAAGCAAGGTTTATTTCTGGCTTTTTAGTTTCATGAGTTAGTCAATACTTTTATCTACCCTTCCCCCATCCCTTCCCCCGATCCCTCTTTCACCATCTTTGATTTAAATTTTACCACTGGCAACTGAAACGGTTCAAAGAAATAAAAAGCTGCCTGTCTAGGTGCCTATTTTAATAACAGGAAGTGATGATGGCTTCAGAGATAATTTGGACCTCAAAATAGTTGCTTAAGACACCAGAGACAACATACTGTTATTAGCACATCAAAATTATATGTTATTTAAAAATCTACAATGAACATTTGAGTCTCTTGAAAATAGTGTGGGATATAAGAATTCAAAAGAACCATGGCACTTTATATTTCCAGACATACAAATTTTTTTTTAAATAAGAGAAAGAAAACTCCACTTAAAAATTAATTTGACATTGAATGTCAGCATAATAAAAGATCAAACATGACTAAAGAGAAAATCAAAACTCTGCCATGCTGTCTCAGTAGTTTGTTGCTCAACTTCTCCATCAAAGGTGTTTATTTACACTATGAGAAATCCACTACATGATAAATAAACCGACTGTAAATTGCAAAAGCACACATCCAGACATGAATCAGCTAACAATTGAATAGAGGCAAAATAGACTATCCATTAATTTAATATAATCATTTTGTTTGCTCTCATCTGCAGGAGTCTCATCTATTGATCATCAGATACTTTAAGGTTGAAATTTCTTGGAAAGAGTGGACTAAGGGCAAGATTCTTTGTTTTCAGTTGTTAAATAAAAAAGCCGAGGCTAAACCATTGTTCTGTCTGCAGGTAACACTCAATAAATGTTGCTTGCCTGAGAGCAAACCGCATCAACCTCAGCAAAATAGTAAAGTATTAATTAAACATCACCAAAACAGAAAGTCCATTTTCTTTTCACTGCCTTTCTGACCACTTCATCTTTACATCTGCCAATGAGCACTTCTCACACTGCCAGCAACCTCACACCCTCATCTGTACCTAAAGTTGTTCTCACAAAATTCCCTAGTAGAATCATTAACATAAAAGAAGAGGTTTTTAAACAACGCTTCACAAAGCTCAGATTTCCAGTCAGTTGGGCTACTCTAAGAATGAAGGTGAAACCAAAAGTAAGGGGTACCAGGCTTCCTACCCGACATCAGAGTTGTCCTACTTACATCTACGTTTTTTTGTTTGTTTAATGAATTACCATCTATTTTCAACACCCTGCAGTATTGACATTCCTTTGTTCTTCCTCATGCAACAACATTTTTAAATTTTAAAAATGTTTAAAATTATTAAATTTATACATTTAGTCACTATTGTTATATACTCTAGGCATTCCTAGATTATACCATCTCAGTCTTTATCATCTATCTTTTTATAGAGAGGCTCTGTCTAAAATAGTATTTAGGGATAAAAGGATTCTACTGTTGATAAAAAAAAGTTTAAGAACCAAGACACCTAAAATAAATGCATAGGATACGACTTCATATAGAATCATTATATATATATTTTGCATGGGCAGGGACGGGGAATTGAACCCTGGTTTCTGGCATGGCAAGCAAGAACTCTGCCTGATGAGCCACCATGGCCCACCCAGAGTCACCATGTTTTAACAGCAGAAAGATCTTAATCTAAAGGACTTAATTATTAGTGGTGAAATGTTGACATTATTGACTTGGGGAAAAGAGTAGGTTTCATCTTCTTACACTCCCTTGAGCTTAGATTGCTCATTGACAGTTGTTTGAAAGAGAGAAAACATCTAAAGCAGCAGAACAATTCTAAAAGAAAAAAAAATAATTTGGAAATGAAGCATTTTATGAAATCAGAGCCAACAAAAAATAACTGCACACCTTCACTCACTAGTGAATCTCTAGCCCAGCTCTCACCTTCAGTCTCTAGTAAAAATAACCATTGAGCTTTGTGCCCTACTCTGCACATATGTCATACATGCTAGCACTTGAGGTAGGCCCTGAAACACCTTCAGGGAAGCCCTTTCTATCTATGTGCAGAAGTAGGATAAAACCGATAAGGAAGAGAAAACCTTTAGGCATTTGCTATTCTGGCAATTTAAATAGAATGCAAACTTTTACCATTTCAGAAGCACTCAAAATAATTCTCTCTCCCTTTATGTCACTATGGAATACAGCTGTTTCCAAGAAAAAAAAATCTGCACACATATGTCAGGAATGGAAAGAAACAACTCAAGAATAGAAAAGGACATATCTATCAAGAAAAATAACAATCACTCTACTTAACTGTAGAACATCCAGATGATGCTCTAATACTAAAGGAGCAGCAAGAAAACCTGAGGGCAGTCTTCCCCTCTTGCATAAAGGAGGAAAATATCTTCTACTTCCCTTACCTTCTGGAAGTGCTAAGAAGGCTTCCTTCTATGAAGTATAGGTTTGGCCTACAAGTACGTAAAAGAAAAGGGTCTATTTCAACACAAAATATCTGACTTTTATTTGCCTATCAGCAAAAATAGAAAGATTTTTGCTTGTGGAAACAAAGACTTCCTCTTTAAAGCCTGACAACTTTCAGTGGCAAGCAACTGGATGCTTTGGATAAAAACAGAAATTTTAATTATCCAGAGAAGCCTATTCCTTAATTTTTCAAAGATCTTATTACTCTGTTTTAGCTGATAAGATCCAGTTGGATTTTGTCCCTCTATAAGAATGAGATTTCTTTTTTCAGAGAGGAACTTTGAATGACAAGGCAGTCTCTCTTGAAGGGATGGTTCCCTCTAAAAGTAAGCCATTATCTGTGAGCTAGTTGACTGATTCCAAGAAACAGTCACTTGTGCTCTGCAATATTTGGAACTATCCAAACACAGGGCAGATATATTTTGCTTGTGGAAAGAGAAAGGGTAGTAAGTCTGTTTAATATATTAAGTGCTAAAACTTACACGGAGATACAGCATGTAATTCTATTTTATTGCACAGGCAAGAAAGAGAGAAGAAAAGGTTAGTTTAACTACCTGACCTCTTGCAGAATTTATCTGCTGTGATAAGAAAAATTAAGTGCTCTCCCTGTTTCTCTTCAGTTTCATTTCCTCTACATCCAAACGTGTTTCAACTTAACCTTCATTGTTCAATGAACTTTCAGAAGAACTATTTGGCATCATTGGTGAGAAAATGCTTGGGGGAGGAGTTCTTAGCTCTGAACTCTCTATAGTTTAGGGTAGTGGAAGGAGGTAAACACATACTTGTGCCAGGAAGGTCCTAAAATCAGGGCAACCTCTAGTGATTTCAATACTACTCAGAACCTATGGACTTGGAAAAGAAGTCTTTAAGATAAAAATCTTATCTATTATTGCTAGTTCAGCCTGAAGAAATGTAGAGAATAGTTTGGATTTCCTATGGTAGTAAGCTACTATAGATAACATGGGTGTCAGATTAAAAAAAAAAAGTAAAAAATATATTCTCAAAATTTGGAATATTAGAGAACCTCATGTGTCCACTGCATTCACAGCTCTCAGCTCCCTCACCACCATGTTGACCACCACACAGATATCTTTTTATTTTCAAGTACAATCAATTAACAGCTTGCAGATATGGGACCTAGAAACTCCTCAGGGTACTTGAGTGAACCCTATGAAAAAAAGCAACCATACTAATAATCTCAGACATTAGTTGGATATTTGTTAGGTATCTAGCACTGTTCTAAGGGCTTTACATGGATGATCATTTATTCTTAACAACTCTAGGACATAGTTTTATCATTACTTCCGGTTTTACAAATGAAGAGACAGGGGTTAAAGGGCAGAGGTAATATTTGACACCAAAACTCTTTTTTTTCTTTTTTTTAACAGGTAGCATCTGTACAGATAAAATTAACATTCTAGAGTTAGTCCATAGCCAACCATTAAATGGCTTTTACTGGGCACATGGGGATACTGGTTATGTGTAATATTTTAATCAAGTCTTGAAATTTCACAATTAACAAGTAAATTGGAGCCCTTGGGACAATGACCCAACCCTTTTGCTTTTGGGATGAACTTGTTTAAGCAAATCACATTGACATTTTATTTAGGATCAAATTATCTCTCTATTAGACTGAAACTAACTGACTTTGTTACCTCAGTAATAATTTAGATTAGAGTATAAAGCAGTAAAGTTTCTAAGAACAGAGCTATCTTCATCCAAAACTGATTGAATTAAATATATTACCGAATTAGGTTATTTTAAACAAATCTAATGTATGATTAGATAATATTGACAGATTTGTTTCATCTTTTGACATTATCTGGGTAAAATTAAGTGGACTCTTCTTTGAATTACACAGAAATATGGTTTGGGATTAGCTTATAAATAATTACCATATTTACCATAAATATCATACTTTTCAATCATATCTAAATAGAGATAATTATAAGATCTTAAGTTTCATCCTCTTCCCTACATGCATGAGCCATCCCAAGTGAAATTTTGTCTTTCCCACTTACTTTTCACCAACATCACTCTTCTAATACCAGGTTTGGTAAAGCTTCAGGAGCTTATTTATCAAAAAATTAGTGTAGCAACTTGCTGAAATTGTCACTCTTTTAAAAAATTTAATTCTCATGCACTATAAGCTACTTGAGGGAGACTTAGTGGAAAGCTAATAATGGAAATGTTAAAGAACTACAGACAAGTTAGAAATTATTCACAAATTCTGACCAAAGGTAGAAGGAGAAGATGGGGAAGACACAAATAATTTCTAATATTCTTTGCTTTTAACACTATTCTCCCTAATATAATTAGGAACCTGGAAATTGCCCCCACCCAATTATAGCTCCAACATGTCTGATAATTCTGAGCACATCTTCAGAAACAAATTCTACACTGAGAAAGATTCAGTCCTTATAGATGTAACGGTTTATGTGTTTGACATGTTACTCTTTCAATAGCAAGCAATAGTTATATAAAAGTCAAACCATTCCTCAAGTTCCTTCCAATCTCCTTAGGATAGAGGGGTTCATAACTCCCTAAAACATTGCCAGATCATGCAAATTTCTCCCCCAGAATATAGCAGAAAAGTCAATATGCCTACTATTATGCTAGGT
This sequence comes from Tamandua tetradactyla, assembly GCF_023851605.1. NCBI lineage: Eukaryota > Metazoa > Chordata > Mammalia > Pilosa > Myrmecophagidae > Tamandua > Tamandua tetradactyla. Next base: position 132,339,526 of record NC_135332.1, read on the forward strand.
TCCAAATCTATATGTGTGTATGTCTCAAGAGACCCTAAAAAGAATGTATTACCATATGAAAGAGGACAGAAAGCACTTGAGATCAGTCTAGAATCAACTTTATCAAGAGCAGAGAAAGAGGCAACTGATATCATCTGGAGAATTCACTAGACTGAAGTAGAAAGGCTTCAGAATCTTTCCAAGCATGGGTTTGAACTCTGTCTGTACCACTTCCCAGATGGGAGGTCCAGGACATAAAAAAGAGACTTTAGGGAAGGATGCTCAGAGTTTCTGTGACATTTGAGAACAGCAGGCCTAGAACATCTGTTCAAAATAAAGAAGCATAACACCTGGCAGCAAAATTCACAGGGGAGTAAAATCTCTTTAGGAAAATTTCATCAAAATGTCACATACGAGCTGTTTTCTTCAATCTCTTGATTCTGTAAAAAAAAAAAAGGGATTAAGACCAGCATTGAATAAGCTCAGCTCTAAAATCAGATTAAAATTGGATTTTTTTTTTACACATATATGGGAAACTAATGTTTTACATGTTTTTAACCATGGCAGCAGTTCCTTCTCTGATAGATGGAAATTTTCAAAAAGCAATTTCCTGGTTAATGTTTGCCTCTAAGGCCTAATATACCTCTCATTATCCTTTTCTCAGAAATAAAGAGGAAAGCATGCACTTGATCTTCCCTGTTTCCCATTTTAGCTGAGGAGATTTCCCCATGAATTCTAGCTGCTCAGTACATTAAGGAATACACATTAGGAACTGCTAGACCTTATCTGCTATTCCATAATTATATGTTCATTCTTTTTGTTCCCAGATTGATTTTGGGGAATAGAATTATTGTGCCACTATCACCACTACTGACAAAAATAGAGATGTAATATTTATTTTCCAGTGGCTTTGAGATAATTGAGAATAATGACAATGTTGACTCATTACTATATTCTCAGTACTTGCTGTATTAAAGCTAATAAATAAGTGTTTCCTAACTGAATAAAGAGCCCATTGCTATTGAAGCTGATAGAAGTCCGCAGCAAATTATAAGAAGGTTACTTAAATTATTCTACAAAACAAAATAAATGAGACAAAGCAGTGAAAATGCCAAGGTTGAACGGTTGCTTAGATTTGAGTTGTGTGTGTGTGTGTGTGTGTGTGTATGTCCGTGTCCCACTTTTCCTACAGGTGACCTTATTCAGTTGTATAGCATGTCTGTCCTTTTCCCCCTTCCATATAGCCCATGTCCCTCACAATGTGTTCCTCCGGGTCTCCTGCTGCAATCTTAAGAAGAAAATCATGCTGTATTGTACAGTTTCCCTTTAGTAATGCTAAAAGTTCTGCACCTTTGTTTACATTCTCTCAAGGTTCTTCCCTCATAAATAATGTAAGGGAAAAAAATCAAATTCATATTGAAATTTTAACTCTATATAATAGTTATTTTATTTACCTTCATAGGGTAGCATTTTTATTTATTAAGAGACTGAGGAAACTCAGTTCCTTTATATGAGAAAAAGATCCCAAAGAGTGAGATTTCTTGCATGATAACTGAGCAGCTGCCTATTCTTTCTATCCCGATAGAGCATATTCACAGAGGGCAAACGCAAATGTTACTATTCTAATTGCTTATCTAGTGAACCAAATTCTTGCAAATTAAGTCACTAGAATATTGCAAAGAATTTTACAAAATTTGATCCACGTTTAATTCTATCTAACAAGTAGCACTGTGTTAACTGCTATGAAATTTCAAATTAGGAAAATACATAATATTTTACCCTTCAGGGATCTCATATTGCAATTGAAAAGAGAAGGGTACACATATATACTATAAAATAGGACAAACAAGAATGTGTGTCAAAAGAAGAGTAAACTTGGCGGTGTGATGGTAGCTCAGTGGCAGAATTCTCACCTGCCAAGCTGGCTACCTGAGTTCTATTCCCAGTGCCTGCCCATGTTAAAAAAAAAAAAAGTAAACTAATATTTACTGAGACACATCGATGTATTAATATTTCATGTTATATACTCTAAATTCTATTTTAAATCCCACAATATCCTTTTGACATAGATATTCTGATTTTGGACTGTGGAAAACCCAGAGACTAACTAAATAGCTGAGTAATTTAAATAAATGTTATTTCTTTCCTAGTGTTATTTTGAAAATTAAATGCACAATAAGCAATGCTTTATAATATATAGCATATACAACTATAAGGCAATATTGTTTAACTTTAGCTCAGTCCTTTTCCTAAAAGAAAAATAGGGAAGGAGAGAAAGACACCCATGACCAAATTTGGGGTATTCTACTACATACCTCATGGTTTGGGAAGCCCATGACCAAACCTGCACTGATGAAGTTAAAAATAGAGTATACAAAGACAAGCGCTTATGTGAGAATCCCAGGTGCCTCTATGAACTACATGACTGTGTTAGTTAGATTCATTTGTCAACTTGGCCAGGTGAGCGTACCTAGTTCTGTTGCTGTGGCCATGAGCTAATGGTACGTGAACCTCATCTGTTGCTGATTTGCATCTGCAGTCGGCTAGGAGGCTTGCCTGCTACAATGAAGGACGTTTGACTTAATTGGCTGGTGCTTAAATGAGAGACCACAAGGTAGCACAGCCAAGCAGCTCGGCATTTCTCATCTCAGCACTGGCAGCTCAGCCCAGGCCTTTGGAGATGCAGAAAGAAGTCACCCCGGGGAAAGTTGTTGGAACCCAGGGGCCTGGAGAGAAGACCAACAGAGACCATCCTGTGTCTTCCACGTAAGAAAGAACCTCGGTGGAAAGTTAGCTGCCTTTCCTCTGAAGAACCAACAAAATAAATCCCCTTTTATTAAAAGCCAACCTGTCTCTGGTGTGTTGCATTCCGGCAGCTAGCAAACCAGAACAATGACCTTGGACAAATCACTTAACCTTTTTAGACTTCAGTTTTGTAATACTAAATGCAGATAGCAAAATCTATCACAGGAATGAATAAAATAGTATATACAGAGAACCTGGCATGTGATAAAATAGAACAAAGGGTAGACCTTAATTATCATAAATATATCCCTGTGCTGTTTAGTATAATTTCTTGGCCCTCTAATCTCTTCATGTACTTTTTTATATAGCATATTTATGTAAAAAATAGAAGCAAATTCTTCTTTTGACTTGTTAGAATATTAGTAGTTACATATCTTAAAAATGACCACTGTCACTACACACACATACATATTTATATTGACTATATGTATTCAGAAAGACAGAGATTCAAAGAAATCATTATCATTATAAATAAGTAGCATTAATGATATTCAATAAAATCATATGTATATATATATGTGGCAATGGATTTATAATATCAGCTTTAGATTTTAATATCACTTTTTTCACAATCTTCAAAACAAATTACAATTGGTTATTTCTGTCACAACCAGCCTGCTTATTAAAAAGAAGTGGAAGGTGGTTCTTTCTGGAAGGATAGTATTATATACATTCTTCTCTTGTGGCACTTGCCACTCTGGGTCTCATTTTATATATTTCTAATTCCTTAATTATGATATAAATTCTCTACAGCTTGGGCTTTTACCTGATTTGCCTTTTTATTTGCCACAGTTTGTAGCTTATTATTTTGCACACATCTATAAATGCTCAAATAATAAGTGAGAAATCAAACTACTATTGTTCATTTACCACACAGCTTCTCAATAACAGAACCCCCTAATAAGCTCCCTAAAAGAATGTGATATACAAGTTAATGATAAACACCTTTAAGCAGAAGAGGATACTTAGAGGTTGAAAAGGTAAGGCATTTTTGGCTATGTAAAAATGGGGAAAAAATTGCATGGCAGATGACACCATTAACAAAATCATTAGAAGAGTGATAAATGGAAGAATATTTAAATCTATGTAACAGGAGGATTTGTATCTATAATCTACAAAGAGCCCTTAAAATGGATTAGAAGAAAAAACAAAACATAGGCAAGCTGCTGAAAAGATTAGGAAAGGGCTCAGATTATATCATCAGTAAAATGCAAAGTAAAGTATTTTTTATATCATTTTACCATTAAGATTGCTAAAATATAAAAATGCTAACACCAATTGCTGGAGGAATATAGGGGAAAATGTGCTCTCATATACAGTGAAATAAGATTTGTTATCACCTTGGAGAAAAGAAATATGGAAATATCTATTAAAATTTAAAAATGCATATAATCTTCAAGTTAGCAATGTCATTCTTGGAAATTATCCCATAAAAATAAAAATGCCACTAAGTAAGATTTTAGGATGGTAATGTTTATTGCAGCAATGTTTTCAGTACCAAACCAATTCAAAAAAGAACAAAACAATTGGAAATAAATTGAAAGTTACCAAAGGGAAATAGCTGAATACATTAGGAAATCTCCATACAATGGATTATTTAGAGCTATGGCAGTGAGCTGGAGATATTTTTATAATATAATTTAATTGACAAAAGCAAGATGCAAGGAAATGTATGCAATATGGATCAATTTATATAAAGCCATGCAAACAAAAAATATATATTGGTATATGGCAATATGAGCATGGAAAAATAAAGAGAAGGAGACATATCTAGTCACACTAGTTGCCTATAGTAGGGGAAGGAAAGAGTGAAATAAAGAAACCCAAAATAAATCATTCATTGCTGGAGAGTATGTGTCTTTCACATGATGTCTGTGAAATTTAAATAGAAGGACATGAATTACTTTGAAATAATAATTAAGAATTAAAGATATTAAAATGTGTAAGGACTCAGCTAAGATATAGAAACCCCAAAGGAAGTATGCAATATAGCCAAAGGCTACATTACCCCAGAAAGTTTCCAAATATCATAGCATATATGTGCAGGATTCCCAAATGAATTTTTGACAGTGCCAAAAAAAAAAAAAAAAAGAATGATCTTATCAGTCAGCAGAAACACACACACGATAGTTCTTCAGTCCTTTATGCCTTCCTATAAATACTGGAGAAATGTGAGTCAGCTGTCTGCCTCTACTGGGGATTAGTTCTTTCTCTGAAATAAGAGTGATCAATTGAATTTGATTTTCGTTCCAGCACCGCCCATCTATGTTATCACAGTCATTATTCCTGTCTGGACACCAGGCTCTGTAATACAAACTGACAGGAGAGAACTGAGGTTGGTTCTGGACATCTTTCTACAGCATTGGATTATACAGGGAGACTAAAGGATCTCTTATTCCTACCTGTCTGCAGCTACAAGAAAAAAAAAAACCCAAATACAAGACATCATTTTTGGAAGGTCACAAAATGAATGTCAGATTATCTTACCACAGGACTAGTGGGAAGGGGCAATGAATTATGGACAATAGTGAGTTATTTGCCATATGATTTCTTTTGCATTAAATTCATTGAAACAGTGTCCTGCACAAAACATTCACAAACATCACAATAAAATGTGTTGGCAGTTTGGACAAAGTGGCATTTACTCCATCGTCATACTAAGCCTTATCAAATATTTTCAAGCAAGATGATTGCTTCTTCTCTGTAAGTAATTTTAAAGTACAGATACAACTATCAATAAAAAATGTGACCAAAGTCAAATTCTTACAAATAGCACCCCCCTTTCCTCCCCCATCAACATTTAAACCTCAAATGGCAATTTTTTTGCAGAGGTATTAAAATAAAAACATATAGAAAAAGAGGGGGAAAAGTCTTAATGTTTCATGCTCTACTACAAGAAACTAAAAAGAATCAATTGCTTAGGTGACAGGCAACTGTTTGAATACTGAAATCTCAAATTAGAATAAATTCAACTCCTGATAAGCCACCAGTGAAAGAAAATGCATGGGTAATCAAAATCATAAATGAATGCACATCCTTTGAGTGTTAGGAGTTTTTCAAGGGAGAGGCAATACTGAAGCAGAATTACATATGCATGCACATGCATGAAGAAACACACACACACACGTTTTTTGACAAGGATATTAAGTTGTCAGTGGAAGTCAATTTGGAAAGGAAATCTGCCATAAATATAAATATAAATAAGAATTCTCATTCCTGCCAATGAGTTTCCTATGAAATTCAGGAAATTTAATTTTAAATAACCCAAAGTAATGAAATTTGTGAAAGGTAACTTAAGTAAAAACAGGAAAATAGATAAACTCCTAGTTGTCAACCTTTCAAACCTCATGAGCAAGATGTACCTAATTTTGGTCACTTCATTCTAGTTATCATGAAATATATTTCAAGAGTGAAGAAAAAGTCCTAAGCAGCCATATTTTTTATAAATACAGTGACTGTCACAAAATCTGGGACATATTTTGTGTGTGCCTCATATGTAAAGAAATACAACAATATTTTTCTCTGCAAACACAAGAAACATACACACACACTATGAGTTGCTTCATAAATAAAGTTGTAGGATAAAGTATTGAAAAGTATACACAACCAGTGTATAGGTATTAAGGTCTGCCTTACTACCACATCTAGAGGAGTACTTAGCTCTCTTATAAAATCCCTCACTCCACTGAGTCTTAACTTATCTTAACACATTCTCAAACCACCGGTATATATAACTCACAAAGATCTTTTCTACCCCAAATTCTAACAACATCCTGATAATAATTAGGGATCCTGATCTGTGTACATCACATATTCATGTTATTTTTAGGGGTAGGTTACAAAGGGTCAGAACTGGTAGGAGGAGAGTTAGAAAGGGGCATCAACTGGAGGACAAGGCCTGGAGGAAGGTGGAATCAGCCCTTTGAGCTACAGTTTTGTTTCCACCTAATGCACACAAAAGATCACCCTTTGGAGGCCCTGTAGCTGAAGCCGAATTTCCTTTAGCATTGCCACTGTTTCAGAGCTTCCTGCTTAAAATCCTTTCTTTTTCCCTTTTGTATGGACATGAGTCTCTGCAAGAGTCTGCAAATAACATGTATTGTGATATATACTACATATGAGTGAATAACACAGAGAGAACGATAGTCATCCTTTCTTCTCTGTAGCATGTTAAGACCAAAAGTTTTTAAAACCAAGAATTAAAATTAAGAGCTGCAGAAGTGTAAACAAATAATTGGTAACAATTATTGAATCAACAAAATAAATGAAACAAAATTAATAATGAAATATACACATAAACAAATTGGATATAGGATTAATAATTACATTAAAAGAAATTAAGTATGTAATAATTTAAGATTAGTAATGTGAAGAAATAATACTTTTAAAGAACAGCATCTGGTTTCCTGAAATAGAGCCATTATTCTTAATTTTAATTTCTGGGTCTGTAGCCTAGTGGTGTTGTCTTTTAGAGAGATTTCTCATTGAGAGGAAAGAAATAAATGATGTTATCGGAAAATGTTAGCTACACCCCCATCGATACTATTATTAATTGGAATTAGCATTAAGGGCAAGGAACTTCTGCTGTTCTGTGTTTTATAGAGGTAACCATTGAAGCAGGAGAATATAAGAGACATTACCCAAATCTCCTTTTTAGTAACAGATTTGCAAGCTATTTCCTCTCATCCTTCTGTTGATAAGGGATAGATTATATGCCAGCAATATATTATTAAAAAATCCTAAGAAGGAACAAAATAATCCCCTTAAAACCTTGGCAATTTTGTCAACCACCACCCGCTGTTCCCAAATATACCATGATTACTGTTCGGTTTCTCATTAGGGACCAAAGGAAGAAGGAGTGTGTGTTAGTTTGCTAAAGCTGCCAGAGTGCAACACACCAGAGATAGATTAGCTTTTAATTAGAGGATTTATTTAGTTATAAATTTATAGGTCTTCATAGGAAAGGCAGCTAGCTTTCATCTGAGTTTTTCTGTCAATGGGAAGGCACATGGTGATGTCTGCTGGCCTTCTCACCTGCAATTTTTTCTGCATCTCCAAAAGTCTGGGCTGAGCAGAGAGTGCTGAGATGAGATATGCTGAGCTGCTCTTCCGACCTCTCTCTTTTAGGTCTCCAGCTAATTAAATTAAATCTCACTCATTGGGGAAGGCACACCCCTTAGCTGACCACAAATATAAATCAACCATAGACGAATTTCACATACTGATGATTTAAAGCCACAGCAACAGAACAATGGAGCATTGTCACCTGGCCAAGTTGACACCTGAACATAACTATCACAAAGTGGTTGATGGACATGAGAGTTTATAGGGGGGAAAATGAACATAATAAAAGTAGGTCAAGTAACAATGTTATATTCAAAGGTTATTTTGAAGAAAACATCAGCTCTGAGACATGGTAGCAATTTTTTCACTCTCCCTCTACCTCAATCAAATAAGCTACAAAGTAAAATATGCAGGATCAATCAAAACATGTTCACCAAGTAGTCCTATGAATTCAGGCAAAAAATGACAATTCATATGAAGCTCAATTTCAAGAATAATAAATCTAGGCCATGAGTTATCCATGTAAATTTTCTACAATCCAAAGTTTTCAAATTTTCCTTTATATTCATGCAATTTTGATGATGGTCAAAGTGGAATCAGAAAAATTCACTAAGCATATTCTATTGGCCAGAGGATGTAAAAACAGCTTCCAATTGGTGAAACTAGAGGCAGCTCTAGTTTATTTATAATAATATAATTTTTTCATACAAAGAAAAGAAATATTGGTGCATGAGATTGCAATATAATATTCTAATATAAGATCAGCTTGCTTTCTGAACTTGTCCATCTATGGTATCTGTTGACCAAATAATTTCAATTCTGCATCTTGACTTTAACCAATCAGCTAGTATTTATTCAATATCTATATATTCACCTACCACAGTAACTGAAACAGAAGTATCTGAAGGAAATACAATCTTGATAATGAAACAAGACTAATTCTTAGAAAACAATATATGAGGAAGTGCCTGCTTATTTAACCAATCTTTACACACAAGTTTGAAAACTAGAGGCCCACAGGCCCAAATGGTCTTGAAGCTATGTTTTATGTAGCTGGTGTGGTTTGTTTCAGGTTAAATTTTTAAATCACCATTTTTAAAATTGGGTGATTACACATAAAATGGAGATATCCATAACTAAAAAAATATAAAAATATCCAGAAGCATTTTGTACTCTATCACTGCATGACAGTAACTACCTAGAATTAAATAGTAGCTGCTCCTGTAGACACAGCCATAATCCCCAACACTCCCTATTGCTACTAGCTGCAAGCTTCACTCATTTCCTTACCTATCTGGCTCTGATGACTTAAATTTTTAATCTTCATTTCTAATGCATTTCCAATCCTGACTTCCACAGAAGTTGCTGACCAGATCCATGTTCAGTTGAATCCTGACATAGAGCACCATTTTCTGAGGACTAACTTTCTGGAAACTTAGAATTTTCCAAACCATTGATTTCTGGTTTCTTTGTGCCTAGAAGTTCAGTTCTCAGCTTGTCCCTTTCCTCTCACATTTCACCATAAGCTGTAAGGAGAAATCAGGCTGCACTTCCCATTCTTAGCTTGGAAATCTCCTGAGCTAAATATCCAAATTCATAATTTTCAAGTTCTGCCTCCCATATGACATCATATTTGACAAGTTCTCTGCCATTTTAAAATAAATATCTCTTTTCCTCTAGTTTCCTAGAAGAAACTTCCTTTTAGAGGATGAAACATCCTAGATAGAAGTAGAGGGTGGAATTTCCTAGATGGAAGTTCCTTTTGCCTTCATATTTCTACCAACAGTCTCTTCAATGCAATCTAGACCTATCATATCAAGTGCCTCACAATTCTTCCAGACTCCACCCAATCCCAAAGCTATTTCCACATTTGGTATTTGCAATAGCAGCACCTCATTCTTCTGGTACCACAATCTGTTTTAGTATCCTGAGCTGCTCAAGGAACTACCATGGAATGGGTTAGGTAAAATAATGGGAATTTATTTGCTTGTGGTTTTGAGGCTAAAAGAAAGACCAATTCAATACATCATCAAGGTGATCCTTTCTTTCCCCAAATTAGCATTCTGGGGCTGGCTGCTGGTGATTTTTTGTTCCCTAGCTTGTCACATGGGAACGCAAATGGTGACCTCTTCTGATCTTGTTACCATCATAAAACACAGTCCTATATAATTAGGCCTACCTGATCTCGCATCAAATGGAAAAACAAGTCTCTTTGTTTTGGTGAGAAGGTGAGCTTATTGAAGATGCATCCACAAGGAATTGGAGGAAAAAAAGTCTTTATCAGACCAAGAACAAAATCTTTCCATTTGCAAAACATGGCAAAGGTCCAGAAAAAAGCAGGAATTATTTTTTTTCAAAAAACTAAGTTAAAGTCACAGAATTCATTAAAATTGAATAATAGTCACTTGTTTCATTGTCTTTGGTCAGCATATCCTGTTATCTGGTAGGCCCTTCTTTCTTTGTTGACCATTCAGTTCTTCTATTTTGTCCTTCAAAAGGGGACAAGATTTTGATATTATTCCATATGGTGCTTTAATACTGCCTTGAAGATGTTATCTTTGTCCCTGAAAGCAGTGCTGGAAGGTTTCATTAATGTAGCAAAGAACAAAGAGTAAACATTTGAGATTAATTGCAGCAAATTATGCCAGCAAGGACTTTTAGGCTAGAAATGAATTAAAGCTGTTCAAGTGAAATGATTATAATAAGCATTTCTAGCTACTAAAGACTGTGCTAAGTATTTTCCAGCTAAAGGATTTACTGAGCATTTTCCCAACTATTCAGCTCTCAGCCTCTCCGTTGTCTTCTAGTTTTTTGTTTGTTTGTTTGTTTTTATTTTTAAAAATTTTAGGTTCCTGTGCCTTTCTTTCTCTGTCTAAATTGCATCTTGTTTATTAAGGACTCCAGTGACAGGATGAAGACCCATCCTGACTGGGTTTAACTGAGTATCCTCATCAAAAGATTCTACTTGCAATGGGTTCATACCCACAAGGAATGGATTTAAAAAATTTTTATAAGTGGGTTTTATTCAGCCACGTATACAAATTTCATTATTAATGATGTTAGGTTTTATTATAGCCTCTTGGATTTTCTAGATCTATACAGTTGTATATCAGCAAAACAAAATAGCTTATTTCCCAATACTTATATTGCCTAATCGCCTCCTGTCTTATTTCAGTCTTCAAAAGAAATAACCTTAGTCTATACAATTAAGTATGATGTTGGCTATTGGTTTCTGAAATTCACCATATTCAAAAAGTTTCCTTTTCTTGTTTTACTTAGAGCTTTAATTCTATCAAATTGGACTTTAATTATGGGCTTACAGAAAAACTGCAGAAAGAATACAAAAAAAACCTATATACCCTCCACCCAGATCTCCCAAATGTTAATACTTCATGTTTGCTTTCTCATTCTCTCTCTCTAATATAAAATTTCCTGAAATATTTGCAAATTGTTTTTCTCTTTAACCTCTGAATACTTCAATCACCATTTTCTAAAACTAAAGACATTCTCTTACACAATCACAGTATAATTAACAAAATCATAAAACCAACACTGATACTACTATCTAATTTATAGCATTTAAATAACTTTTAAGTTCTTGATGTAGTGAATTATGGTAATAGATCTCCTGATCCTGAATCTTGTACTGCTGATGGAAATCTTATGTGATCATGGTACAAAATTCAACTTGATTTTGTTTGTAATGTTTGCATCTGCAATCATAGGTGAGCTCAAGCTACAGCATTCCTTTTGGCACTTTATCAATTTTCAGTATTAATCTTACAATGCCATTTTAAAATCAATTGACCCACATTCCATCTTTTTTCATGGTACAAAACAATTTATATGATAGCTAAAAATTATAATTCATTGATTTCTTGGGCTGGGTAATAGCTAAGGGAGTGTGTTCATTTTTTGATAATTCAGTGAACTATATACATACCAATAAAAAAAGGTTAAGTAAAAGTTAGAACACAGTCTTTTAAAAGATAAACTTTTAATCAACTTTCCAATTTCTTCCTTGGTAATCAGCTGGTCTATTTCTTGTGTCTGTGATTGCTAGGAAAGTATTAATTTCCTCTCTTTTAAATTTGTTACCATAGATTTCCCTAAGATAATTTTCAACCTCTAATCTTGTGTTTCTTTGCTTCTTTCCCCTTTATCGGGCTCAAAAGATTTTATCAATTTTAGTGGTGGTTCAGGAATCATTTTTCTAATTATTCTTTCTATATTTTTCCCTAATTTCCTAAAACAATCAATACAGGCTTCTGAGTTTCTATTTATGAACAATAAAGGCATTACACTTTCATTTCCACATCTAGTCTTATGCATTAGAGGATCTCTAACAAAATATCTTGGTCTAATTTTGCCCCATTTGCCCAGGCTCCAATTCTGGAAACAGTTTCACTACCACCTCACAAGCACATGCCAGATAAATGTGTGCTGATCAAATAAATAAACTTTCTGTTCCAGAGTCAACTGAGAAGATCTGTGCTTGCTACAGGGTCCATCCACATATCGATTCATCCAAATATTCCTTGAGTGACCACCATGTTCTGGCATTGTGCTAGGTGGAGCTGACTAACTGTTTATCTACTCTCTTGGAGTTTGCATGCTAGTGACAAAGACAGACTTTGGCCAAGTATTACAAGGATCTAAGTGTTGTCTAGGGTGCTATAGAAATTTAAGAAATGGGCCCCATAACCTAACTTTAATCTTGAGGTACCAGAAAAAGAAGAGCAAAGTAAATCCAAAGTATTTGCAGAAGAAAGGAAATAATTAAAGCAGAGAGAAACGAAATAGGGGAATAATAAAACAATTGAGTGAATAAACAAAACAAAAAGCTAGTTCTCTGAAAAAAATCATTGAAATTGAAATCTTTAGCTAGTCTAACAAAGAAAAAAGACAAAGGGTCCAAGTAACTAAAATCAGAAAGGAAAATGATTATATCACTACTTATCTTACAGAAATAAAAATGATTATAAAATAATACTATGAACAATTGTACTCCAAAAAATAAGATAATGTGGAAGAAATAGAATGATTCCTAGAAATATGCTACACGGTAACATCATACACATGGTGAGAGACTTAAAAGCTTTACCCCTAAGATCAAGAACAAGACAAGGATGCCCACTTTCACCAATGCCATTTGATATTGTACAAATTCTAGTCAGAGAAATTAAGCAAAAAAAATTAAAAATTAAAACCGGAATGAATTACATTTAAAATATATTTTTCTGGGGTACTTACAGCTTCAAACCACCACAGATTCCAAGTGTGTAATATGAAAAAATATTATAGGATAATTCTACATTATGGTTTGCACAAGACAGTTCCAGTTTACACATGTTCTTAAAGTGCATATACTAACAGAACCTCCCTTCACACACAAAAGCATCCTGGAATAGATAATAAAATATAATTATCTCAGTCACTATTCAAAGAATAGTAAGCTAACAGATAACATAGTTTTATAAGACTCCTCTGACATTAAGTAAATCTTCATCTACTTATTTCCTATTTCTAGAACTAAATCCACCTTCCTTCCTTCCCTCATACTTTTCAGCCTAAACCTTATTTCCTAATTTCAATATTTGAATGTCTTTAAGCAGCCAGATCCTATTCAAATGCCATAGGCCTCATCACTATTTTTTTTTTTTTTTGGCATGGGCAGGCACCAGGAAACAAATTCATCAGTATTTATAATACTAAAAAGATGGCTTGATTTTACTACAAGGCTTTTGAGTCAAACATCCCAGTCTTACGGATGTTAAAATTGATTAAGAGAAGACTATAGAATGCAATATTTCCTAGGCTCATTTGACTATGTAAACTCTTTGTTCATAAGTATCTCAAGAGAACTAACGTTCCTTGGAATACATTTTGGGAAGTTCTTGTTTATCATCTTGCCTTAATCTACTGATTACTTAATTTATTCAAAACACAGATTTAAATTCTACTCTGTGCCAGATAATGAGCTAACCTTCTAGTTTTTTAGTGCCAAAATAGTTTTGTATATTCTTTGTAATAAGAACTGAAACATCCACATCCATAAAGCTTAATCTCTACAACAATATGACCTTATTATTTGACATGCTACATTAACATGACTTTACTTTTCCATGAATTTCTCTCCAGATAAAATTGCAAATAAACTTGCCATTTCAATAATGTCTTCAAAATTCATTAGTCAAATAATAGAGTACTCAATCTGCCTTTATTATATAAATAGTCCCATTTCAGAACAATGGATAGCATAATGGGGTCAGCCTGCAATTGCTTACTCTTCAAGTCTTACTATTATACATGAACTTTGCCCAATCCCAGTCAGCATTCCTGCATTGAAAGAGCTGTTTTAACCCAAAATCTTAAAATCCCCTTTTTCATCTCTCCTTCCAAAGAGTTACTAACACTGTGAAGATAATGGCCTTCCTTACTGTAGTAAATAATGAACTAGGCTTTGCTTGATGAACAGGTATTTTTTGTTGGTGGTCTGTTTCTTTTTTGTTGAGATATAGTCACACATCACACAAACCATCCAAAGTATACCATCCCTGGCTCACAGCAGCGTCATATAGTTGTGCATATATCCCCATGATCAATTTTTGTAAATTTTCATTACTCTGGAACAGAAATAATAAAAAATGAAACCCAAATCCTACCATATCCCTTATCTTCCTCCATATTGTTGACCCATAGTATTGGTATAATAAATTTGTTATTGTTAATGAAAGAAAATTAAAATATTACTGTTAATTATAGTCCACAGTTTGCAATGGCTATGCCTTTCCCATATACCCCTCTACCTTTTTTTTTACATTTGTAGTAGTTTATATAAGAACTTATATTTGTTTTGTTAATCAGTGACATACATGACTTTAAACAACCACTTTCAATCAAATGCACCAACAATATGGCACTATTACTTATAATCTCAATAATGAGCTACCATCATTATTGGAGTTTGCATGCTAGTGACAAAGACAGACTTTGGCCAAGTATTACAAGGATCTAAGCATTGTCTAGGGTGCTATAGAAATTTAAGAAACATTCCCAAACATTTAAATTCAAATTTGTTAACAATTCCATAGATAATAGGTAACTACTCCCCCTTCTGCAACATCTGTCTATCTGTAGGTATTCTATATTCTACATTGTAAGACTCTGGGCTTACATGTTCTAGTTAGTTCATATTAGTGAAATCATACAATATCTGTCATTTTGTGTCTGGCTTAATTTACTCAGCATCATGGCTAAAGTTTCATTCATGTTATCACATGCTTCAGGACCTCATTCTTTCTTACTGTTGCACACTATTCCATTGTATATATATATATATAACACATTTTGTTTATCCATTTATCAGTATCTCTAGATTTCTGCCAATACTATGTTGTTTTGACCACTGTGACTGTATAATAATCTTCAAATAAGGAAGTGTAAGTTCTCCCAATTTGTTCTTTTTTTAGGATGCTTTTGGCTATTCAGAGGACTCTTTCCCTTCCAAATAAATTTAATAACTAACTTTTCTAAGTCTGTAAAGTAGGTTGGTGTTCAATTTGTCAATCAATTTGGAAATATTTGACACCTTAATAACATTTAACCTTTCTACCCATGAACACAGAATATTTTTCCATCTATTTCTGTCTTCTTTGATTCCTTTTTAGCAATGATTTGTAGTTTTCTGTCAATAAGTCCTGTACATTCTTGGTTAAGCTTATTCCTTGATACTTGGTTTTTTAGTTGCTATTGTGAATGGGATTTTTTATTAATTGCTTTCTCAGTTGGCTCATTACTAGTATATAGAAACACTACTGATTTTTGCATAATTTTTTACCCCACCACTTTGCTGAATTTGTTCATTATACTCAAGAAGCTTAGTCATAGATTTCTCAGGATTCCAAATATAGGCTCATGTCATCTGTAGCTAATAAGTGTTTTACTTCTTCCTTTCGATTTGGATGACTTTTACTTATTTTTCTTGTGTAATTGCTCCAACTAGAACTTCAAGCACAATGCTGAATAACAGTGGTGACAGTGTGCATACTTGTCTCATTTCTGATCTTAGGGGAAGGCTCTCTCACCACTGAGTATGATGCTGGCTGTAGGGATTTTCATATATGTTTGTTATCATATTGAGGAAGTTTCCTTCAATTCCTACCTTTTGAAGGAATTTATATCAAGATATAATTTGATATGTTTATATCAAGAAAGGATGCTGAATTTTGCTGAATGCATTTTCCATGTCAATAATGATTATCATGTGATTTTTCCCTTTCAATTTGTTAATGTGTTGCATTACATTGATTTTCTTTGTTGAACCACCCTCTCATGCCTGGAATTAAACCCAACTTGGTCATGATGTATAATGCGTTTAATGTGTCATTGACCTTGATTTGCAAGTATTTTGTTGAGAATTTTTGCATCTATATTCATTAGAAAGACTGGTCTATAGTCTTCTTTTCTTGTAGTTTCTTTATCAGGCTTTGGTCTTAGAGTGATGTTTCCTTCATAGAATAAGTTAGGTAGTGTTTCCTTTTTTCTTAAATTTTTTGGAAGAGTTTGAGCAGGAAATGATGTTAGTTTTTTCTTGGAATGTTTGGTAGAACTCTTCTATGAAGCAATTTGGGCCAGGGCTTTTCTTTGTAGAGAGGTTTTTGTTGACTGATTGAATCTCTTACTTGCGATTGGTTTGTTGAGGTCTTTTCTTTCTTCTCAAGTCAGTATAGATTGTTTGTGTGTTTGTAGAAAATTGTCCATTTCATCTAAAGTTGTCTAATTTTTTGTGAGCATACATTTGTTTATAGTATCCTCTTTTGATTTTTTATTTTTGGGAAGTTCATGGTAATGACACTCCTCTCATTTCTGATTTCATTTATTTGTATTTTCTCTCTTTTTTACATTATCAATACAGCTAAGGGATGTCAATCTTGTCAATTTTCTCAAAGAACCAAATTTTGATATTATTGATTCTATTGTTTTTTTTTTGTTCTCCAATTCATTTATTCCCACTTTCATTTTTGTTATTTCTTTCCTTCTACTTGCTTTACTGTGAGTATACTGCTCTTCCTCTAGTTTCTTCAGTTGTTCAGTTGGATCTTTGGTGTCAGCTCTTTCTTGCTTTCTAATGTGGGCATTTGCAGCTGTAAATTTCCCTCTCAATACTGCCTTCACTGTATCCCATAGGTTTTCATATGTTGTATTCATATTTTCATTCATCTGCAGATATTTACTGATTTCTTTTGAAATTTCTTCTTTGTGTAGAGTTGATTGCTTAATCTCCATATATTTGTGAAAGTTCTGGCTCTTCTATCATTATTGATTTCCAGCTTCATTCCACTATGATAAGAGAAAATGCTTTGGACAATTTCAATCTTTCAAAAATTATTAAGACCTCTTTTGTGACCCAGCATATGATCTATACTAGAGAACGTTCCATGAGCACTTGAGAAAAATGTATATTTTGGTGGTTGGAGTGCAACAATCTTTATATAGGTCTGTTAGGCCTAACACGTTCATCATATTTTTAGGTTCTCTATTTCGTTATTGATCCTCTGTCTGGTTGTTCTACCTATAGAAGAGTGGTGTGTTGCAGTCTCCCACTATTATTGTAGAAATATCTACTGCTTCTTTCAGTTTTGCCAATGTTTGCCTCATGTACTTTGGAACTCCTTGATTGGATGCATAAACATTTATGATTGTTATTTCTTGTTGAATTTCCCCTTTTATATAGTGTCCTCCCTTGTCTCTTATCACATCTTTACATATAAAATCTGTTATGTCTGATATTAATATAGATACCCCAGCTTTCTTTTGGTTACTACTTACATAGAATAACTTTTTTGATCCTTTTACTTTCAACCTATTTGTATCTTTGGGTCTAAGATGAGCATGCTATAAATAGTGAATAGATGTATCATACTTTTTAATCCATTCTACCAATCTGTGTCTTTTCAATTAGAGAATCCATTAACATTCAAAGTTATTACTGTAAAGGCAATTCTTGAATCAACCATCTTCTCCTTTGGTTTTTGTCAGATCTCTTTCTTTCTGTCTCTCTCTTTTTCTCCTTTAAGTTACCCTTACTAATACTCTTCAATTTTTTGCCTCCTCCAGACCTCTTTCTCCTGTCTCTCTCTTTTTTATTTTTCAGCTAACAGAACTTCTTTTAATATTTCTTATAGGGCAGACTACTTGTTAACAAAATCTCTCAGTATTTGTTTATTTGTGAAAATTTTAAACTCTCCCTCACTTTTAATATACAGCGTCGATGCATAAAGAATTCCTGGCTGGAAATTTTTCTCTTAGAATCTTATATATATCAATCATACCACTGCCTTCTTGCTCTAGGGCGTCTGATGAGTAGTCAGTGCCTAGTCTTATGTGGCTTCCCTTCTATGTAGTGATTCACTTTTCTCTTGCTGCTTTCAAGGCTCTCTCCTCTCTTCAGTATCTGACAGTCTAATTAATATGTATCTTGGTGTGGATCTATTTGGATTTATTATATTTGAAGTTCATCAAGCTTCTTTGATTTGCATATTTATGTTTAGACTTTGGACGTTATATATCACAAAGATTCACAACCATGGTTCAACTAGTTCTATTAATGACAACCTCATCTAAATTCAAAACAACCAAATTAACTTTTATTCTCCTTCTTGCTCTCCTCCCCACCACTTCCCATCTCCTATCCCCCATCCCCCACAGAAACATATCTGGTTTCTATCCTCCAAGTAAGAGTTTTGTGGAGCAGTTCTAAGCTGAGGACTGATCCTTTAGTAGTAATGAACCCAAGAAAATTTCACCCTTGATGACTCTCTATATGTCTCTCACTCAGACTTAACATAGTTTACTCTATACCTTTCTATGAGTCTTAATGTCAATTATGTCAATATATGAATTTATAAAAATCATTAAAGAGATGACAGTTTTGGAAAACGTGCTAAATGATTTTTGTTGAAAGTCAAGCCTCAGGTTCTCGGGATCTTAGGGAAGATAATTAAAATCAATTAGCTGCCATCATTTTGTCAACATAAAATTTTAACATTATCATAAATTGAGCATCATGAAATTCCTTGTTTATAACTGATCATAAAAGAGTATTTTCTTCTCATGAAGAACTTAAACTGACATATGAATTTTGTTAATCAATTAGGTTTGCAGTTCTTTGTAGGGTATTGTTTAGTATTCTTTAATTTACTGCTTTATATTGAATAATACTTTTTCCTTTCACTATGCTAACTTTTGTGATTACATTCTAATTTTAGGAATTTAAAGCCACGATATAAGATTTTCCACAAAAGGAGGTATATTTAAGCAAGAAACTATTTAAAATAGTTTTTAATAGTCAAAGCAAAAAAAAAAGTCAAAGTAATATGCAAACATGACAAATATGCATATGCAAAACTTGAAAGTATGACAGAATCATTAATGTTGAATACATATGATGGACCATTTGAAAATACTGTACCAGCACCCTGACTTACTTCCTATTCTATATACACATTTTGATGTTTCTCATTACTGCATAGGTGTTCCCTACTGTTATAATATCCTCCTTCTCTTGCAATAAATCTTCTCTCAAAATTTTGTTTCTCACCACATCTTATTCCTTTCATGAAACTTGTTACTATGCCACTGAAAGGGTAACCCCCTCTTTACAGCAAATATGTCAGGTTTGCATATTTTTTATGATGTTTTGCTTCCTACATTTACTACTATAATTATTGATGTGGACATCCTGTTTCTCCAACTCAAATGTAAGATTGTAAATCCTCCAAGGATACGAATTAAATCTTACTCTTTTTAAATCCAATTTTACTGAGATATATTTGCATATCATATAACCCATCCAAAGTATATAATCCATGGTTCTCAGTATCATCATACAGTTATGCATTCATTGCCACAATCAATTTTAGAACATTTCCATTTACACTAAAAAAGGGAACAAAAAGAAAAGAAAACCCAAAACATCCCATATCCCTTAACCCCCCCAAACTATTATTATTGTCTTTTATTACTCATCTATCCATGCACTGGATAAATGGAGTGTCAGTCACAATGTTTTTATAGTCACATGGTCACACACTAAAAGCTATGTAGTTATACAAGCATTATCTAAGATCTAGGCTACAGATTACAGTTCAACAATTTCAAGCATTGCCTTCTAACTATTCTAATCCACTAGAAACTAAAAAGAAATAACCAACTAATGAGTCAGTAATCAGAATCATTTGTTAAATCTTAATTTCTAAGTTACACCTCCTCAGTCTCATTTGATCATTCTCTCAATCTTCAGGGATATCTGGACAACGAATGACTATTTTAACTTCTTCAAGCTGGAAAGGGGTGTTAGCCTTATGGAGTGGAGGAATGAAATTGGTTGCTCTTGGAGACAGGTACCTCTGGGTTTCAGGAGTTATCTGACATAGGAACAGTCTGGAGGCATTAAGTTTCTGAAAAATAAACTTACTAAGGAAAACATCTAGAGTCTTTAATAGAGCTCAGGGTATTTTTTAGGGTTTTCAGGAATACTGTTGCTTGGGAATTGGCATACTAAGTCAATCTGCAATAGCTGGCTGAACCTTGGATAAGAGTAACCTCCAGAATGACCTCTCAACTCTATTTGAAATCTCTTAGCCACCAAAACTTTATTTTACTTCGTTTGTTTTCCCTTTAGGTCAAGAAAATATTCTCAATCCTACAATGGTAGAGAGGGCACATTCAAGTAACAAAAAGAGGTTCTCTGGGGGTGACTCTAGGTATAATTATAACTAGGCTTAGCATCACCATTATAAAAATAAGTTTCATAACAGCAAGACTGAGGCTTGATAAACCTCAAGATGGAGGCTTGACTTATTAGATTGGGAGTCCCAAATGCTTGAGAGAATATAAGGAATTCCTCAGATAGAGAAGTTTAATAGTTCCACATTTTCCCCAGTACCTCAAGGGGGTTTTTTAAATACTTTTTTATTTTCTGCCCAAAATACTCTAGGATATACCGAGGTATTATATTAATCCCTACAGAATAATGAGATCTCATTCCCTATTCTAGGTTCCACATATTTACGTTGTTTAAATAAACTGAACATATAAGTTAAATTAGAGAGTTTGCTTCAGAAAATATAAATTTTATACCAAATAAACATCTCTTTGTTGGGTCTCACACAGAAGTTGAATTTAAAATACAGACAATACCATCTGTTACCCTGTATTCTGATTTACCTTACTGCTAACCAAGTCCATTTCATTCATATCTGTAATTGAACTTTTATCTCTCTTTCAGCTTCTTAAACAGTTTCTGTATGGAGGAATGCTGACTTTAGAACTGCAGAATTCTAACCCTGAGTCTCAGGTGTCACACAGACACTGGGTTTTAGGGAAAGACCAAGTTATACACAAAGAGCTCAGCATCTCAGAATTGAGAAATAACAGTTAAAATTCATGACTAGATGTGACTGCTGCAAGAGCTTACAATCTAGGAACCTTCCAATGAGGCTTATTGAACATTCTGTATTTCTTAATTATCGATTGCCCTATCTCTGCCCACTTTCTAACCCCTGATAACCCACACTTACAAATTTAATTCTCAGAATTTGACCATTATGGTTGGCTTATTTTAATGAGACCATATAATATCTGTCCTTGTTTTTTGGCTTTTTTTTTTTTTTTTTTTTTTTTTGGCTTATTTCACCCAACATAATGTTCTGAAGATTCATTCTCCTAGTTGCATGTCTCACAACTTCTTTCCCTTCTGTACCCATTCAATATTCCATTGTATGTATACACAACAGTTTGCTCTTCCATTCATCAGTCAATGAACCCTTTGGCCACCTCCATCCACTGTAAATCATGCCACCATAAACACCAGAGGCAATTGTCCATTTGTGTCCCTGCTTTCAGTTCTTCAAAATATATACCTAATGATGGAATTGCAGGATCATATGGCAATCCTATACTTAGCCTGGTGTGGAACAACCACACTGACTTCCAGAAGGGCATTTTGTACTCCCTACCAACAGTGAATAGGTATATCTCTCTTTCCAAATCTTCTCCAGCATTTGTACCTCTCTGTTTATTTTTAAATAATTTTATTCACACATTAGCAATCCATCCTAAGTAAAAAAATCAGTACAATCTGTAGTCCTTCAACATCAAATGCCCAGTCTCTACCCTGTTCTATCTACTTAAAACCAGTATTCTGAAATTTAACTCTCAGTTTGCTCATTATAGTTAGTTAATATTAGTTAGAACATACAATATTTGTCCTTGTCTTTCTGGCTTATTTCACTCAACGTGTTGTTCTCAAGGTTCATGCAGGTTGGTACATGTGTCATGACACTTTATCATAAAGCTGCTTGATATTCTATCATATGTAAATACCACAGCTTGATAATCCACTTGTACACTGATGGACATTTGGCTATTTCCATCTCTTTAATTATGAATAATGATGCTAAAAATATCAGTTTGCAAATCTCTATTCCTGTCCCTGCATTCAGTTCTTCTGAGTATATGACTAGCAATGAGATTACCGGATCACACAATAGTTCTATATTTTACTTCCTGAAGAACCATCAAACTGCCTTCCATTGGAGCTGCACCATTCTACATTCCCACCAACAAAGAATAAATGTACCTGTTTATCCACATCCTCTCCAGTAATTGTAGTTCTCTTTGTTTTTGATAATGGCCATTCTAGTAGGTGTGAGAAGGTAGATATAAGGTGGTATCTCATTGTGGTTTTGATTTGCTTTCCCAAGTAGCTTGTGAAGTTGAACATCTTTTCATATGCTTTGAGCCATTTGGATTTCCTCTTTGGAAAAGTATCTGTCCATGTCTTTTGTCCATTTTTAATTGGGCTGTTTGTCTTTTTGCTGCTGAGTTGTAGGTTCTCTTTGTATATTCTGGATATTAAACCTTTATCTGACATGTGGTTTCCAAATTACAGGCTGCCTTTTTACTTTCCCCAAAAAAGTCCACTGTTGCACAAATGTATTCAATTTTGAGAAGATTCTATTTATCTATTTCTTCTTCATTATTCACGCTTTGTGTGCAAAGTCTAGGAAACAACCTCTTATCACAAGATCTTCAAGATATTTCCCTATATTTTCTTTAAAACTTTCATGATCTTAACTCTAATGTTTAGGTCTTTGATCTATTCGAGTTAATTTTTGTATAAGGTGTGAGATAGGGGTCTTTTTTCATTCTTTTGGATATGGATGTCCAGTTCTCCAGGCACCATCTGTTGAAAAGGCTGCTCTGTCCCAGTTAAGTCAACTTGATTGCCTTATCAAAAATCAATTGTTCATAGATGTTTTAGTTTGCTAGCTGCCAGAATGCAATATACCACAAACAGAATGGCTTTTAAAAAGGGGAATTTAATAAGTTGCTAGTTTACAGTTCTAAGGTCGAAAAAATGTCCCAGTTAAGACAAGTCTATAGAAATGTCCAATCTAAGGCATCCAGGGAAAGATACCTTTGTTCAAGGAGGCTGCTGAAGTTCAGGGTTTCTCCCTCAAGTGAAAAGGCACATGGCGAACACAGTCAGAATTTCTCTCTCATCTGGAAAGGCACATGGTGAACATGGTCAGGGTTCCACTCTCATCTGGAAGGGCACATGGCGAACAGGGCATCATCTGCCAGCTTCTTCTCCTGGCTTCCTGTTTCATGAAGCTCCCTGGGAGGCATTTTCCTTCTTCATCTCCAAAGGTCACTGGCTGGTGGACTCTGCTTCTCATGGCTATGTCATTCTGCTTTGCTCTCTCTGAATCTCCTCATTCTCCAAAATGTTTCCTTTTTTATGTTTCAGAAACTAATCAAGACCAACCCAAATGGTGGAGACATGTTGTCGCCTAACCCAGTTTAACAACCACTTTTGATTATATCACATCTCCAGGGAGATGATCTAATTACAGTTTCAAACATACAATGCCGAATAAGGATTACAAGAAATGGCTGCCTTTACAAAATGGGATTAATATTAAAACATGGCTTTTCTAGGGGACATACATCCTTTCAAACCAGCACAAAAGATGAGAGGGTCTTTTTCTGAACATTCAGTAAAATTCCATTGGTCAGTATATCCAACTTTATACTAGTACCATGCTGTTTTGACCACTTAAGCTTTTTAACATGCTTTAAAGTCAGGTAGAGTGAGACTTCCCACTTCATTCCTCTTTGTTAAGGTATTTTTAGCTATTTGAAGCACACTGTCCTTCCAAACAAATTTGATTATTGGTTTTTCTACTTCTGCAAATTAAGTTGTTCGGATTTTAATTTGTATTGTTATGAATCTATAGTTAATTTTGGTAGAAATGACATCTTAACTATATTTAGTCTTCTAATCCATGAACACAGTATGCCTTTCCATTTATTTAGGTCTTCCTTGATTTCTTTTAGCAATGCTTTGTAGTTTTCTGTGTATTGGTCTTTTGTGTCCTTGGTTAAATTTATTCTGAAATATTTGATTCTCTGGTTGTTACTGTAAATGGAACTTATTTCTTGAATTCTTTCTCAGAATGCTAGTTCCTAGTATATAGAAACACTACTGATTTTTGCATGTCGATTTGTACCTGCCACTTTACTATACTCATTTATTATCTCTAGTAGCTTTGCTATAGTTTTTGGGGGGATTTTCTATCTATAGGATCATGTCATCTACAAGCAGTGAAAGTTTTACCTCTTCTTTTCTTAATTTGGATGCCTTTTATTTCTTTCTCTTCCCTAATTGCTTTAGAACTTCCAGCACAATACTGAATAACTATGGTGACAGTGGGTATCTTTGTCTTGTTCCTGATCAAAGAGGGAAAGCTTTCAGTCTTTCTCCATTGGATATGTTAGCTGTGGGTTTTTCTAATATTCCCATTACCATGATGAGGGAGTTTCCTCTTATTCCTTTGAAGTATTTTTATCAAGAAAGTATGCTGAATTTTGTCAAAGTCCTTTTCTGCATCAATTGAGATAAAGGTGTTTTTTTCACCTTTAATTTATTGATGTGGTGTATTACATTAATTGATTTTCTTATTTTGAACTACCTTTGTATAACTGCAATAAAAACCACCTGGTCATGCTGTATAATTCTTTTAATATGTCATTGGATTTAGTTTGCAAGTCTTTTGTTGAGGATTTTTGCATCTATAATCAGTAAGACATTGGTCCTTAGTTTTCTTTTCTTCTAATATCTTTGGCTTTGGTATTAGGGTGATGTTGCTTCATAGAATTAGTAAAGAGGCTTTCCTTCCTCTTCAATTTTGTGAAACAGTTTGAGTAGGATTGGTAGTAATTCTTTCTTGAATGCTTAGTATAATCAACATGTGATGCCATTTGGTCCTGAACTTTTCTTTTGGGGAAGTTTTTTGATGACTGGTTCAATCTCTTTCCTCGTGATTGGTTTATTGAGGTCTTCGGTTTCTTCTTGAGTCAATGTTTGTTGTTCAGCTTTTCTAGGAAGTTGTACATTTCTTAGTTGTCTAGTTCTTTTAACATATAGTGACTCATAGTATCCTCTCATTATCTCCTTTATTTCTGAGGTAATTAGTTATGTTCTCCCTCCCATTTCAGATTTTATTTATTTGCATCCTCTCTTTTTTCTTTGCCAATCTAGCTAAGGGTCCATCAATTTTATTGATTTTCTCCAAGAACCAACTTCTCTCTATTGTTTTTTTTTTTCTTCTCCATTTCACTTATACTTGCTGTAAGCATTTTTATTTCTTTCCTTCTGTTTGCTTTGGATTTGTTTGCTTTCTTTCTCTAGTTTCTCCATGTGAGCACTTAATTTTTTTTATTTTTGTTCTTTCTTCTTTTTTAATATTAGGCACTTAGGGCAATAAATTTCCTGCTCAGCACTGCCTTTGCTGCATCCCACAAGTTTTGATACATTATGTTCTCATTTTCATTTGCTTTGAGATATTTAGTGGTTTCCTTTTAATTTCTTCTTTGATCCACTGGTTGTTTACATATGTTGGTTAGCCTCCATATATCAGTGAATTTTCCATACTTCTGCCTGTTATTGATTTCCAACATCATTCCATTATGATCAAAAAAAGTGATTTGTATAATTTCCATTCTTTGAAAATTATGGGGACCTGTTTCCGCTGAGTGAACCAATATATGGTCTATCCTGGAGAATGATCTATAAGCACTTGAGAAAAATGTATATCCTGCTGTTGTGGAGCACAATGTTCTGTAAATGCCTGTTATGTCTAGTTCATTTATCACATTATTCAAGATCTCTGTTTCCTTATTGGTCCTCTGTCTAGATGTTCTATCCATTGATGTGAATGAATGGTGAACTGAATTCTCCAACTACTACTGCAGAGCTGTCTACTTCTCTTTTCAGTGCTGTCAGTTGTGTGCCTCATCTATTTTGGGGCACTCTGGCTGGGTGCATAAATATTGTTGATTGTTATGTGTTCTTGATGGATTGTCCCTTTTATTAATACAATGTCCTTCTTTTTCTCTTTTGTTTTACATTTGAAGTTTAATTTGTCTGATATTAGTACAGCTACTCCTACCCTTTGCTGATTGTTGTTCACATGAAATATCTTTTTTCCAACCTTTATTTACAACTTCTTTGTCCTCAGTTCTAAAGTGAATCTCCTGTAGACAGCATATATACTGATTCTGCTTTTTATTTAAAATCCATTCTCCTAGTCTATGTCTTTTGATTTGGGAGTTTAATCCATTATCATTTAATGTTACTACAGCAAAGGCAGTACTTTCTTCATTTATTTTGTCTTTTAGCTTTTATATGTCTTATGTTTCTCTCTCTCTTTACCCTTTTAGTTACCCTTATTTCTAATCTTCACTTCTACACTCTTCTCCAAGCCTCTCTCTCCTGATTTTTCTATCTGCCTGTAGCACTCCCTTTAATACTTCTTGTAGAGCAGGTCTCTTTTGAACTAACTCTCTCAGTGTCTATCTATAAATATTGCAAACTCTCCCTTATTTTTGATGGAAACTTTTGATGGATATAGGATTCTTCATTGGCATTTTTTCTCTTTCATAATCTTAAATATACCATCTCATTGTTTTCTTGCTTCCATGGTTTCTGCTGAGAAATCTTCACTTAGTCTTAGCGAACTTACTTGCCATATGCTGGATCATTTTTTCTTGCTTCTTTCAGAATTCTCTTTGGCTTTGACATTAGACCATCTGATTAATAAGTGTCTTGGAGTAAGCTTATTTGGACCTATTCTGTTTGGGGTACATTGCACTTTTTAGATATACAATATTACCTCTTTCATACAAGATGGGAAATTTTCAGTGATTGTTTCCTCCATTATTCTTTCTGCCCCTTTTTCTTTCTCTTCACCATCTGAGATACCCATAACACATATATTTGTGCACTTCATATTGTCATTCCATTTTCTGAGATCTTTCTCATAGTTTTCAATTCTTTTCCCTTCTGTTTTGTGTGTGTGTGTGTGTGTGTGTGTATAGAATTTCAGATGTTCTGTCCTCTAGTTCACTAATCCTTTCTTTTGCCTCTTCAAGTCTGTGCTGTATGTCTCCATTGCATTTTTCACCTCTTCTATTGTGTCGTTCATTTCCATAAGTTCTGCTATTTTATGTTCAAAGCTTTTGAGTTCTTATATATAATCATCCAGTGTATTCTTTATATCTTTCATCTCTTCTTTTCCTTCAGCTTTTTTATTTGATTTAGAAGATTTTCTTGACCATCTTTAATTAGTTGTTTCAATTCTAGTATCTCATTTGAAGTGCGAGTTTATTCCTTTGACTGGTACATATCTTTGTGTTTCCCAGTATGACTCGTGATTTTTTACTGGTGTCCTGTCATCTGATTTTCTTGATTAGTTTTTTCTAGAGGTCATTTCCTCTCTTTTGCTTAGGGTTTCTTTTGGTTGGATGTGTTCTCTCTCTGTTCTTTGACCATACGTTAAATTCATTCTAGTCCTCTAGCATAGATTTTTTTTAACTGATCAGAATTTTTCAGCTCTTGTTTTTCTGGTTCTTGCCCTGCTTATATGGAAGATTTTTGAAATTGCCATCTTCTCTGTGTGCAGTTGTTTAAATTCCAGGAAATAGCTCTCTCTTCCCTTTTTCTCCTCAGGGAATGTTGATCTGCTGCTTGCTTGGCTTTCTTCCTTTGCCTTTATATGCTTTTAACACTCCTTTCATCACCTCTAGCAAATTTTACCTGGAGGTTTGGCTCTGAGAGGAGGATCTCCCCATATAGGATCAAGTCCAGTCAGATTTCCCCAGGCAAAGATGAGCCCAGGACTCAAGAAGAAGGTGTAAATAGTATTAGGTTCCCTGAGGGGGAGATCCAGTAGGGTGTCAGAATTTCCTATGAAGCCCCTTAATTCTGTGCTTTTCCTGCCCTACCTGGCTGAAGGTGATTGTAAGCTCACTGCTCCTTACCAACATAAAATGGTACAGTGCCTTTAATTCTCAACAGACCCTATTACTAAGAGTGTCATAGTTGAGACAGAGGCTGAGGTTGAAGGTGGGCTTATACTGTGTGTCTTTCAGCCTCTGGTGCCTGGATTCTCTAAATAACACTCACCATCTGTCCTGGGCCTGTCCTCCCCCCACCCCCTTTTTTTGGTGGGGAAGTCTCTCTTCAGCCCCTTGTTCCTAGCAGGCTCAGAACTTACAGGTTTATTTAGCTGTCTCCATTTCCCCCCTGCCTAGAACATGTTTGAGACAGGCTGAGTTCCACTTTTTGTATATTGAAACTGTTGTGTGTTTGAGATAGGTTGGTCTCTACTTTTCATAGGCTGAAACTGCTCCTGATATCTCAGCCTCTGCATCCTAGCTGCCACTTACACTGGACCCTGCCCCTCCATTTTCATGGGGAATACATCCCCTTTAGGAAATTATCTCCTTCACCTTATTAATTTCTTTTTCTCTCAGACACTCCTTAATTACACCCTTGCCTAGGACAGTGCTGAAAACTGACAATTCCTGCTGCTTTATTTAATGGCTGCTAAAATGTGGGGTTAAAAAAAAGGAAGAAGAAAAGAAAAAATTCCTCTTCAGGGCCAGTACCCAGCCTCCTGGGTTTGCCAATCAAGAGCCAGATTTGGTACTCAACTCTGTGTGCTCATGTTATTGAGGCACAACTCTTGTCCAGTTTTGTGAGCTCAGTCTGAACTCCAAAAGTCTCTGTTTTGTTTTTTTTTGGCAGACACCTCCTCACTACTGGGGAGAGACCTCCTGGTTTCTTCCATGTCTGCCTTGTAGTTTTATCTGTTCTCAGAGTTTGTATTCAGCAGTTCAAATCTGTTAATCAAATCCACATTTGGAGCTTTGTTGAGCTCTCCTTCTTGTTCCTAGTAGAGATGGCTTCTGTTTCACACTGGGAGCAGACTCTAAGACATGCCATGCTGGTGGAGGAGGGGCACCAGCCCCCTCAGCTTGGAATAATTTACTTATTGTTCTGTGCTGTGAATTCTGCCTTTCCACCCATTCCAGGCTGGTATATCATGTCTCTTTAGTAAAGGAAGTCCCCCCAACAGTTGTTCTAGACAGCTCCTAACTATTTACTTTCTGCCCTAGAAGACAAACTAAATCTCACACCTCCCTACACTGTCATCTTTTCCCCAGTTATACTCTTCTTTGCATCCCCACCATAGAACCTAGGGTAATAGATACAACTTAACATGAGTTCAATACATTCACATAAAAAAAAGTTCTCTTAAAATTCCAGTACTCTTTTACGGGCCAGCTTGAACATAAAAGTGAACTTCTGGAATTACATTTATGGCTACAAGTTGCAGATTGCAGAAGTTAGATAATCTATTGATTCTGCAGTCTTAGATTAGGAAGAAATTCCCACATTCAAATAAGGTCCTTGCTTCTTACTTTCACACACACACACACATATATATATATACAATCATGCTAACTCAGGATGAATGGGAAATCCTGATACCAGATTTTCTGATGACAATATCAGTAATATCTAGAACTGTTATTTTCTCCAGTCATCCTGTTAATAGATAATTTATTCTGACACTCATTCTTTCATTTTATTTATAAAGTCCAGGGCAGCAAAAAATTGGGCAGAGCAATGAAGACTTGATTTTGAAGTTTTCTGGATCACATATGTTCCCTCAGTTTCCTCCTGCAGTCTGATATTAAACATCTTGGCTACACAGACAAGGTATTAGCAAATACTTTTATTTTTTTTAACAGAAAGTATCCCAAAGTAGGTCATTCATTAAAACCTCTTCAGTTGAGAAATGATGTGACTAGAGAAAGGGAGAGTGGAACTAAGAACCTGCTAAAATGAATTGTACTGATTCTTGCATGTGAAGAATACATATTTGAATATTCAATTGAGCTATCTACATTTTCAATTTAGTGTTGTGATTCAGCATAGCCATCATCTTTTCCCATTTCTTTCTTTTTCATCTTTGTATTTAAAACCTGACTTCATTCTCTCCATTATACATGTAAATTGGCAATATATTAAGGTATTAGTAGTGTACCTATTCTTAGCCAACATAAAAACCCTATAACATTTGTTATCATGACATAACAAAATGTCCTTTATATTTTTAGTGGCCATGATAGTGTTTGAAGTCCACCACTGCTTCCATCCAACTTGCTATTCAGAGGAAATATTGTTAAGTAGATACGCTGTAAATAAATATTTTGTTGAACATGACTAAAAGTACAAATAATAGTTAAATTACTTTTCTACATTTGTTCTTTTCTAACATGTTTCACCTTAGAGAGATGGTTATTACCTATAACTTGATCTGGTTGAAATAATATATATTTTAGAGGCATTGAATCTGCAATTTCCATGTGTCCAGTGGAGATGAATCCTAACACCAGTTAGCTAGCTCTATTCATACTCCTACTAAACCTTCAAAACCCGTCCAATGTCTCTTTGTGGAATTGTCCTCAACAATCTCTGACCACATTAGTTACCCCTTCTTCTGGTCTACCACAGCACTTCATTCAATCTTCTAACATTTCCTTGTTGGATTGCAATTTATCTGTTCTTCCATCTGTCATCTATATAGTAGACTGCCAAATGGGTTGTTCTATAGAATTAGAGCTATGAATGTGAAAAACTTTGGTAAATTCCTTATTCCTTTGATTTCGCAGCATTTTGCTTTGGAGTTTGCAAAACATTTATGTATGATTTTTTTTTAAATTGTAAAATCTCTATAACATTGTCATTAAAAAGAATAAAATCACTAAGCAACAACAAAATAGTGTGCTAGTAGAATTAGCAGGAGATTTATTGTTTAGTGGTCCATTAAGCAATGATCTGCAGACATCTAGTGAATTAATGCTGTCATCCAGATGATATGAGAAAAAGTTTCTCTCTACACACTGCACTAGGTAATAAGGAGGGGCAATAAGATTTTATGCAGCTTTTAAAGATAGATAAACTATGGCAAAAGGCAATATCATGGAGCTCATGAAAAGATTCTGTTATAAGAAAAAGGGAAAACTTTTCTGATGATGCAGAGGAAATAAATGATAGTGGCAATAATTTACTACAAAAAACAAAAATTTTAGAAATCATCTGATTTGTAGTTTCAATAGCATGAAAAAAAATAAACTCAAGAAATTAGAAGTAAAATTGTATGATGGAAAAATAAATAGAAGTAGAATTTGGGATTACATGAGATTAATCAGAATTAAAGAAAGTTTTAAGGATACAATGTGATAACAGAATTAAAGTCTGCCTGCAAGCACTGGATCTATCAGCAATGTAAAAGACAAACTAGAAAAATGACTCCAGAATTCAGAATATATTTTTTTCCTTTTTCTCTCTGGTGACACATTTATGGCCACTGTCTATCTCAGAATAAGGCTGCCTGGGCCCTGGGTAGTAACGAATTTAACTGACCTCTTCCTGCTCATAGATAACAGTTAGGAGAAGGAATATCTTGGTAAGTCAAGATGAGCAAACAAAAACTGTACACAAACTACAGCTAATCATTGTGGAACTCTTGATCTAGAGGAAGTAGGTCTAAAGAATGGAATTAATGACTGAGTCTATGGATCAGAATGAGTCCTTGCAACAAGACATAAAATAAACCAGCTCGACATTGACATTTTAGTTAGTTGAGCCAATTTTTACTTCTTCCTGCTAGCACTGTATTTTGTCACTGTAGCACCATTTCTGAAAGACAATAAAACAACACAACAAAACAAAACCCTTTAACCTAATTGGGAGGAAAAAAGATGATTAGAGAAAGCTATATAGCATTGCATCTATTTAATTGAGTTAACTAAAAGTAAACACTTCAAATTTGTTAGAAACTATGTCTTTGATGCTCAAATAAATTCTTAAATTAGAATAAATGTAATTTTTTTTAGGGGAGTGCATGGTCTGGGAATCAAGCCCAGGCCTCCTGTATGGAAGATGAGTATTCTACAAGTGAACCACCCCTGCACTCCAAGAATGAATGTAATTTTTAAAATATTTTATACGATAAGCTAGGTTGAAAATCACTAATCAGTGCTATCAGAAAGTCCGAAGTCCAAAGGGAGAGACAGGGGAAAATAAAATCTTCATAATTATAAGATTATTTAACAGGAAGGCAAGATTTTTTTTTATTAATGACTTTCATAATTAATTAAATGGATATTACATGGAAGGCAGTCTGGGCTACAATAGGAAGAAAGGACTCTCACAATCAGAAACTAAATTCTGAGTTCTGAACCGATTTCTATCACTTGGACTTTGCTTCACAATATTGGTCAAATGATTTTTTTTTTTTTTTTTATGTTTTGTTTTGTTTTTCTGCATGGGCAGGCACTGGGAACTGAACTCCGGTCTCTGGCACGGCAGGTGGGAACTCTGCCTGCTGAGCCACTGAAATTTTTGAGTTAGTTTCTTTATCTCTAAATTGAGGATGATAATTTCTTATTTGCTATATTATCATAACATTAAATGAGAGTATCTGGATGATCAGAAGCTGTCCAGAACCCTGAAGAAATATAAATTTCAGGGGCGATAGTACCAAACAGTGGAAAGTTTTGACTGAAAAAGTAGTTGAAAAGAAAGCAGGGGCAAAAAGAAAGTGGAAATAGGCACAATTCACTATTGTTTGGAATAGAAAACACATAGATAAAACCCAAGGAACTAAAGATTAAATACCTCACTTGAAATTATAGTTACAATGACAATAATAGAAACCATCATAAACATTATAAAACCTGTGACAATCTATACGCCAAATTACAAAGCAGCAACTTCCATTAAGAAAAAAATACAGGAAATGAAATTAAATTCAGACAGAAAACACACAGAGCAGAAGATTTTACTTAGCAATTTTCAGTTCCTGTTGTATCTAGTGAACAAAAATCAAGTGAGGCACATAAAAGTCCTGAGCAATATAACTATGAAGTTTCAGGATGAAGATAGAGATATGGGTACACACATAGATATGCACAGAGTTATACACATACATATTTTATAAAACTCGTATACAAATATTGTTTATATTAAGTTTTATGTAAGTATTTTGTAGGTGTTTGTGAATATTCTTCAAGTGTACGGAAAATTAACAAAAATTATCATAAATGAAGCCACCAAAAAAGCCACCTTTTAATATTTTTAAAAACAAAATTAATTTTTAGAAACTTGTATCTAATACACTAAAATAAGAAATTAATAACAGAATCAGAAAACTGAAAAGTCCCAGCCCTTTACACCTGTGGGAGAGGAGAATATACATTTTGAAGTATTCTTTAAACATTTACCTGGATGATAGTGAAAATATAATCCAAATGTGAACTCCTAAAAATTTGTCTAAAAAAGAGATCATAAACAATTGCCTAAAAAGATCAATTGGATGCAATATAAATAAACATAAGAGGAAAATTCCTAACTTTGAATATTTATATCACTAAATAAGAATAAAAGCTATTAATTAACCATTTAAACCAAAATAAAACAAAGAAAAACAGGAAGAAAAATAAATAGTAAAAAAAATTAATGGGTCCAAAATAATAATCTCAAAACAAGAATAATAAATCTAATGGATAAACGGAATGCAAAAAAATATTCTATATCCCTAACACCACTTTTCTCTGAGAGACCTCGTCCAGATCTTATTTAGGTAAATGCTACCCTTGTCGAGGAAGTAATCTGTCAAATCAAAGTTCAATAGATCAAAAAAATACGTTTTTTTTTTTTGTCTTTTACACCATTAGCCTGCACTACCAAGGGTATTCTTGAGATGCTACTGGTAAACACAGCTTTGCTCTATTTTTTATTGAGTCATTCAGCCTAACAAAAGCTTGACCATATTCCACAATAGGAACCAACTTACACAACATTACATAAAAAATAATTACACTAAGACTTACATATCACTCAAGCCTAAACGGTGGATGAAATTGTTTAAAAACATTAATATCTGCCATGTCCTAAAAGTCTCTTGCACAATAGGCCCTTAGTTAGGGACTTTACAATGTATACTTCTCATTGGAAAACTCACTATCAGAAATCTCAGAGACTAGGACTCATTGCCCAAAAAAGTAAATCACTTGTGCAAAGTTACCCCACTAGTAATTCAAAACCAGATTTATCAGATTCCAAAGCCTATATATATGTAGGATTTTGTTCCTTTGAGAAACTTTTGTTTTTAATGTAACCATTTTGGGGGACTGCTTATGACACTGTTCTACATAGTTGAGTTTACCACATAAGATATTTCCAGAGAAATTGAGTGTTGCTTTGTGTATCACACAAATAACACACCACCACACACACACAAACCTCATTTTAATACGGATATAGGTTTATCAATCAAACATCACGTGCAAATGTTTACTGTAGGATCTTTCTCTGTGTAATAATGGAAGATCATATACTACAGTTTTCCTTATCCCCAGAGAATAACACCAGAATGAATTACCTAATGTCCTGCATATAAAATTGTTCTTCTTACATATCCATCAAAACAAAATAAAGCAAACATAGGAATGACACATAATTGCAAATATGAATATTAACCCTCATCTGTTTGATTCTTATGAATAGAATAACTGCAAAAGCACTATCATCCTCCTATCATTAATCTACTAATACCTTATTGGTTAAAAAAAATTACCTTTAATTATTACAAAAATCACTTTAAAGCATATGAATTATAAGCTAGAAATATGCTTATAATTCAAATAGAAATATATTGAATATAGATATTAATGCAACCAAATAGTTGATTAATAAATGAGGAGTTTGCTTTGAAAATATGTTATAACCTAGTGTAGCATTAAAGTGAAATGCATTCTAGTTATTTTTTCATTATTTATTTATTTTATTATTATTTTTTTGCATGAGCAGGCACCGGGAATTGAATCCCCGTCTCTGGCATGGCGAGCAAGAACTCTGCCTGCTGAGTCACCATGACCCACCCTGCATACCAGTTATTTAGACATTATATAGTGAAATATTTTGGGGGGTAGTTCAGATCTTACATGTAAATAAATATATTTAAGGAGCATGTATTAACTTACATTATTAACCATCATATTAATCATTAGCTGTTATTTTTTTTCTGACAAGTAGATATTGGAAGCTTTAGTTGCCATAACCAGCAACCTGAATATACAATAAACTGATATTTTTCCTAAACAATACCAAGGCTATATTTTATCATATAAAAGAAAGGGGTAAGCTTTGTCTTAATGACAAAACTAACATGGCTTCATAAAAATTTTTTTTTAATTTCCATTTACTGTGTACTCAGTAGCTGGGCCATACTGAGCATGTTACTTGACTTCTCTGAAACCTCACTTCTATTTATTCAATGTGAATAAAATACATGTCCTGCAGAGTTGTTAGAACAAGTACCCCAGAGAACATATACCAGGGATAAGTACAATGTCTCCATATATTTAGTGGTAAAGCCAAATTTTGACTCAAATCATTTGACTTAAAACCCTTATGGAACCTCTCCTTTGGTAAAATGTGTCACTCAAGTTGCTTTCTGTCATTACTGTTGAGTTTCTCTTATGAACTCACTATAACTAAAAAGAATATAGAAGGAGCAGATGTAAATTTGAAAGTTTGATAAACTCTACACTATGGACACCAGGAATTGGAATGCAAATTTTTAGTAAGTCAAGAGCTGACCAACCCAAACTGTGGCTGATTCTGCAGGGACCATGTACTGTGGCCACTGGTAGGGAAAGGAAGCAATAGAGAATGCAGTACAGATGCTTTAGGTGGGAAGACTAGAGGCACTTAATAAGCCGATGGTGCCCAGAATTTAATTCTTTTTGTATCATAATAAAGGTAATTCTATTTCCTTTTTTTGTCAACTTACACATAATTTCTTTTTGAAGAAAACACAGGTATTCTGACAGAATATTGTTAGACTACAATAAAAGTACATACATTTAATTAAAAGAATGAGATCTGAAAGTTTTGAAAATGGAGTTCATTGAACACCAAGTCTAATTCAACCTTTCAACTGGATGTGGTAATTTTATTACCTCTGTTAACTTACCTTACTCAGAGCATTTTTGTCTTGTTTTTTATTATTAAAATTAGAAGCAAGCAAATATACTTTGGAGGTTATTGACAATATGCTAATGACATTTCAACTAACATATTTAAGCCGTCTTAATTTGTAATTTCCTAATCAACAAAATTGAAATAATAGTGAAGAAACAATTCTGTGAATCTATTGCTGGGGATTTTAAGTGTGTTCTTAACTTTTTTTAGTGAAATTTTGTTGAGATACAGTCACATACCATAAGATCATCCAAAGTATACAATCAATGGCTTATAATATCATATAGTTGTGCATTTATCACCATAATCAATTTTATAACAACTGAAAGCATATTGTTTACATTTCTTCTAACATTGATCTTGCTCTTAATTTTATTATACTTATTTGTTCTCTCATCTCAATTTGCCAATAATTGTCAAGATTTTTTAAATGAGGAAATGTTTATTCATTTATTTATTCATTTATGCATTCAACAAATATTGAGGAAATATTATGGGTACAGCACAAAAACATATGGAAATTGTAAAGACTTTCAGAGCTATCTAACCACACTGATGTTAAACCTAAATGAGTAAGTTAATTTTTCCAAAGGCAAAGGTAGACTAGAGGATAAAGTCTCTGAATCTGAAATAGTAAGAGGAGCATTTTAGCAATGTTTATAAGGGATTAGACCCAATCAGCTTTTAACAAATGGAAACAAGTCAGAAAAGTAACTCATCTTGAGTTAGAAAAGTAACTCATCTTAAGTTTTTAACCTCTTCATTGAAATTTTTCCTTTACATATATTTTTTCAAGTAACTTTAAGTGGTACTTTCTCATCTAATTCATACATACATATTAAAATATCAATGCCAACATTTTGTCTTTATTTTATTAATTTTATTTTGGCAATTCCTCCTTCAGGTCCCACTAATAGATGACAGCAAGCCCACAGTAATAGTTAAATGCAATTCAACTATTTAAAATTAGAAAATGTATTTCAAAGAGAAATGCCAAATAATACAAAAGAAGTGTCACAAACCAATCTGTGTCACACCATCCTTCCACTTTTCTTTCATATTTAATTAACATATTTCTGAGTTCGGGCCACCTGTGCTTTCTCTTTAAAATATAACATCTTCTATTACATCTTATCATTTGTTACTAAATGAAGTTAGTTGTGGCAGTACGCATGCAGCCAATTATTCATTAAATCTATTGTGAAGTAACTGAATAAAACGTTTTATTATCAATCTCTTTAATTTCAAGTTAAAATTTAGTACAAATCAATATTAGAGAATGTGTAATTGTTAAATCTTTTTTAAAATAATAGACTGATTCATTAAGACAGCCCCTGACCCCATTTGTTAGCTCTTACATCATTACCATTGTCTAATTATTTTGTAAAGTACAAATCATAACTAGCTCTGAAGCATTTGGGAATTATATCATGGGACCTTCAAATAGTCCTGAACTTGAACAAATTTTGATATCCATATAAAATGTTTTAGTGATAAACTTATTAGTGGAGAGATGGCTACACACAGAGAACAATGACAACATGCTGACGCTTGGTAAAAATTCTGGTAACTAGCAAGCTGTTTTAAGATCAAAAAAGGAAATGTACCAAAAGCATCCTCTTTGAAAGATAACAGGCCATTTACAATCCTTTGAATTAAAAGGTATTGCAATACGGCCAAAATGATATACAGTGCTGAATGGGCATTGCCTATGAAAGATGAGACTTTTCATTCATGCTTTCATAAGCAGGATTTCTGGTCATAAAAGAATCTCTTTAAAAGCACAAAATGCAGTAGTCTGGATTATTCTCACGAATTTTGTATATCCTATAAATATAGTTGCTTTGGTTTTGAATTTTTGTGGTTTCAGATACTTTAGAGAAAAACATGTATAGAAAGACTAAAATATTGACTGCTGGTCAATCCCTATTTTCTTTAGTTAGTTATTTCAGTAATCATTGGTGACAACCAATGGTAATGGACAACTACTTCAAGACTGATAGTTTCAATGAGTTCTAAACAATAGTCTGCATAGAAGTCGTTCTCATGTCTCTTCCTGCCAAGAGAATTGGCCTAAAATTAATTGCTCACTTTAGCACTGCCCTGAAATAGGGGCTTTCTGCTATTGTTATGTAGACAAAATGGTGATGGAATTAAATTTAAAGTCATTAAATCCACTCACACACACAAATACATACATATACACGTGCATAAAACATTACGCATGTACCCACAAAAATAGTCATCTGTTTGGTGAGAGAAAACAAGAAGATTCTGCATACAGGAAAGGAATAAAAAATTTGATTGCAATGTTTATAACACCTGATACTATAGTATTTCCATGGAGTAAAATACACAATTCACATCACAAATGAATCTTGTATTTCTTTAAACTTATCAGGTTTTATCATAAATAGTTTTCAAAGTGCTTTGTGAATCCCACCCTCACTCATCTCTTTAGGACACCATCCTCTACCTTTGTAAACCAATAGTTACCAGAACTAAAAATGATACTATGTTGAAAATTTGCTTGACAGTAAGAAGAAAAGTATATGGGAACTCTACTTTCTGCATGATTTTTCTGTAAACCTACAATTGCTCTAATAACAAAAGAAAAATATACAGAATCACTCATTGCAGACATTCTAAAAAAGCATAAATTTCTTTATAGTTTTGTTCTGTAAAATTTATTACCTTTAATTTCTCTGATAATTCTTAAGGAATTTACTCTTTACTGGGAATTGCACAAAATTACACATGTATAGAGACTATAAATCAAAAAGCAAAATTAATGAGAAACTGTTCTGTACATTGAAGGATAGTCTCTGAAGCATATATGATAAAGATAGTGCACTAAGAGTTTGTGACTCAAATCAATCTTTTCATGGCTAATTTTTAAAAATCTCACATGCATAGTATCAATAATGGGGTAAGGTGAAAAAAAGGAGCCTAACATAATAATTTCAAAGAGAAATAAAGCTGAAAATTCTATTTAAAAAAATGGCTAGAATGATAATGATCTTTCATAATTGTTTGAAGCAAACCGCTTTAGGGATACATGAGAAAAGTCCAAAATTTAATATGTCTTATTGATTTTGGTGGCTAGGTTCATGTGTTCACTTAGCCAGGTGATGGCCTCCAGTTATCTGGTCAAGCAAGCACTGGCTGTTAGTACCAGGATATCCTATGGACATAAACCATCAGTAATTTGATTGCACCCGTGCTGGTTTGAAGCTACTATGTACCCCAGAAAAGCCATATTGTAATCTTGGTCCAATCTTGTGGGGAGGCAGCCATTTCTTTTAATTCTGATTCAGTATTGTAGGGCAGAAACTTGTTGATTAAAGTATCTCCACAGAGATTTGGCATGCCCAGTTGTGGGTGTGACCTTTTAATTACATGGAGATTTGACTCCACCCATTCAAGGTACATCTTGATTAGTTTACTAGAGCCCTTTAAAAGGGGAAACATTTTGGAGAAACCTCAGAGCAGATTCAGATGCTTGGAGAACAGGTGCTTCAGAACTGACAGAGCCAACACGAGACCCAGGAGGAGATGCAGGGTCTAGCAGATTCACCATGTGCTTTCCCATGAGATGCTAAGCAAGACGGATCCCAGAGTTGTGTCCTGGAGGACCTAAGGGAAGGCCCACAGACACCAAATGAGGAACCCCCACAAGAAACAGGCTGAAAGCAATAGAGCCCAGGAGCAAGGGACCAGCAGATGCCAGCTGACAAAGGTGTTCCGGATGGCACCAGCCTTTCTTGAGTGAAAGTAACCTCTTGTTAGCACATTAGTTTGAACTTTTTCTAGGCATTAGAACAACAAACTTGTGACTTCTTAAATTTCCTTTTTACAAGCCATTCCATTTCTGGTACATTGCTTTCCCACAGCAATAGCAAACTAATACAGCACCAGTGGCTGATTACATCTGTGATCAACTAAGGGGAGGGTTTTCTGCACCGTGAGACATTTAATCCAATCAGTTGAAGGCTTTAAAGAGGAAATCAAAAAAGAGAATCTCTCTCCACTTCAGCCAGCCAGCCTCTCCTGTGGAATTCATCAAAAAATTTTCAACCTTGCAGGGTGTCTGCTGTTAAAGTGAGGTCATTAATCGGAAAGGAATGGGATTCTGAAAATTTGGATGGTGACATATGGGTTGAGAATGATGGCAGTGGGGAAACTGAAACCCAAGATTCTGCTGAGTCTCTGCTAGATAAACTTGTAATAAT
This sequence comes from Tamandua tetradactyla, assembly GCF_023851605.1. NCBI lineage: Eukaryota > Metazoa > Chordata > Mammalia > Pilosa > Myrmecophagidae > Tamandua > Tamandua tetradactyla. The sequence goes on from NC_135332.1 coordinate 132,380,080, forward strand.
TTGCCCTGAGGAAACAGCCAACCAAACTCCAGCCTGCCCTGAGGAGACAGACCCGACCTCCGGTCTTCCCAGAGGAAACAGTTTCCCAACCAGTCAGTCTTCCCTGAGGAATCTACCATCCAAACTCTACCTGTAGAGATTAACCCTGCAGAACCTGCTAAACCTGTAACCACCTCCCCTGAGGAAAAAGCTCCCCCTATTTTTCCTGGAGAGATTAATTCTGTTTCAGCAGATGCAATTGTAATGGAATGTTCTGAGGTAATGGGCTTGAAAGACACTTTTGATTCATTTCAGGACCCACCTCCATGACCCCTCATCTCTTCCAAGCTTTTAACTACCCTAAAGTCCCAACAGGCCCCTAAATGTGAAGACAAAATGGGACTCAAGGGGCTTGTTATACTCCCTAAATTTTGCATGAGTACTCCAATTTATATGTAAAAAATCAGAGGACTATGTGTGGGGATGAATATTAAGGGTGTGGAATAATGGTAGAAAGAATATAGTTAGCTCAGGCTGAATATATTGATTTTGGCCCACTAAGCTAAAATTCTGGCTTCAGTGTGTAGCTTGAGGAGTTAGAATGGACGTTGACAGTTTATTCAGGGAGTTGGCTGAAACATGGATCAAAAGGTGGCTGACATTACTTGAGGTAGGAATACCAGAACTGTCCTGATACAATGTAGATGAGGGGACCCAAAGGCTTAGAGAGAAGAGAGATTGGATGATAGTGTGGATTTATCATGGAAGTCCTGCTCACCTACTCTAGGAATATCCAGAGGGCACACTTTTCATCAGGATTGTGAGGAATAAATTTGTGAGACTAATTCCACTCTGCCCGAACGGCTCTGTAGTTTCCTTTCTCTGTAGGTCAGATATTGTTGTGGAAACTTCAGTCACTGAGCTGGAATCTTTAAACACATTGGGGGTGATCAGATTTTGAGTTGACAGAAGCCACATGGCAGTACTTCAAGGTCAAAGATAAGGTGGGCATTGCTACCATAATGGACAGCAGACACAAAGCAGCAGGCAAAATAATCTGATTCACAGAGACCTATAAGCATGGGCTAGTAAATCATGGGGTAACTACAAGTTAAATAGAGGGGAAGTCTACTAAATTCCTACTTGATGTGTATAAACAGAAGAGTTCTAAAACAAGTGAGTGAAAGTTTTATTTTAATTGTAAAAACAGAGAATCACAGCCCCTTAATCAATTCCCAGACTTGAGATAGTTTACATACCCTAAGCCCCTTGAATGAGGAAAAGGCCAGATGCTTTTGGGGAAGGTCCCTGTTATGCTGCCAAACTCTTATAGGTAAGACATTTGTTTGTCAGAGGATGGGAGATAAAGCCAACAAAATGCAGGGGGCTTCCACCTCTGTGAAATTCCTAAGCATCCAGTAGTGTGGGGCATGTTGAGACATCTCTTCTAAGATGAAGGATAAGGTGTTACATCTGTCCCTTCCTATGACCAAAAATGAGGCACAATAGCTAGATGACCTCTTTGGGTTCTGGAGAAAACATATTCCTCATTTGAGTATACTATGCTGGCCCATTTATTGAATGACCAGAAAAGCTGCTAGATTTGAGTGGGGACCAGAAAAAGAGGAGGCTTTGTGATAAGTCCAGGCTGCTGTACAAGTTGCCTGCCACTTGGGCCATCCAGCAGATCCAATGGTGCTGGAAGTGTCAGTCGCCAGTAGAGAGGCTGTGCTCCTTTGGGAGGCCCCTATAGGAGAATCACACCACAGGTCCTTAGGAATTTGGAGTATTGCCTTGCCATCCTCTACAGATAACTACTCTTCCTTTGAGAAATAGCTTTTGGCCTGCTATTGGGTCTTAACAGAGACAGAATGCTTAACTATGGCCCACCAAGTTACCATGAGACCTGAGTTGCCTATCATGAGCTGGGTGTTGTTTGACCCATCAAGCAATAAAGTTGGGCATACAAAGCAGAAATCTATCATAAAAAAGAAATGGCATATATGAGATAGGGCTTGAGCATGTCCTGAAGGCACAATTATGTTACATGACAAAGTGGCCCAAATGCCCATAGCCCCATGCCTGCCACATTACCTTCTCTTTCTGAGCCCAGATCTATGGCTTCTTGAGGAGTTCTTACAATCAGCTGACTGAGGAAGAGAAAAATCAGGCCTGGTTTACAGGTGGTTCTGCACAATATGCAGGTATCACTCAAAACTGGAAAACTGCAGCATTGAAGCCCCTTTCTAGGATGTCCCTGAAGGACAGTGGTGAGGGGAAATCCTCCAAATGTGTAGAACTTCAAGCAGTGCACCAGGTTGTTCATTTTGCTCATAAGGAGAACTGGCCAGAGGTGCATTTGTATGCTGACTCATGGGCTGTTGCTGATGGTTTGGCTGGATGGTCAGGGGTTTGGAAGGAGTATGATTGGGAAGTTGGTGACAAAGACATCTGGTGGAGATACATGTGGAGACCTTTCTGAGTAGGCAGAAAGCATGGGATATTTTTGTTTCGTGTGAATGCTCACTAGGGGTTGACTTCAGCAGAGGAAGGTTTTAATAATCAAGTGGCTAATCTGACCCATTCTGTGCATACTGCTTGGCCTCTTTCCCCAACCAGTGCCTAATGGGCTAATGAACAAAGTAGTCGTAATAGTAGGAATGGAGGTTATGCATGGGCTCAGCAACATGGTCTTCCACTCACCAAGGCTGACTTGACTATAGCCACTGCAGAATGCCCAACCTGCCATCAGCAGAGACCTACACTCAGTCACTGATATGGCACCATTCCCCAAGGTGACCAGCCTGGTGGCAGGTTGATTACATTGGACCACTTCCATTATGAAAGGGACAGTGATTTATTCTAACTGGTATTGACACATATTCTGGATATGGATTTGCCTTCCCTGCATGCAGTGCTTCTGCCAACACTGTCACCCATGGACTTATAGAATGCCTTGTCCACCGTCATGATATTCCACACAACATGCTTATGATCAAGGAATCCACTTCACAGCAAATGAATTGCAGGAATGGACACATGTTCGTGGAATTCCCTCATCTTATCATGTTCCCCATCATCCTGAATCAACTGGATTGACAGAATAGTGGAATGATCTTTTGATACTGAATTACAGCACCAACTAGGTGGCAATACCTTGTAGGGCTGAGGCAGTGTACTCCAGAACACTCTGTATGCTCTGAATCAGCACCCACTTCTCTGTGCTATACTCCTATAGCCAGGATTCATGAGTCCAGGAACCAAGGAGTGAAAATGAGAGTGGCACCACTAACTATTACTCTTAGTGATTCACTAGAAAATGTTTGCTTCCTATCCTTGCAACCTTAAGCTCTGCTGGTCTACAGGTCTCAGTTTCAAAAGGAGGAGTGCTTCTACCAGGAGACACAACAATGATTCCACCGAACTGGAAGATAAAACTGCTATCTGGCCATTTTGGGGTTCTTATGCCTCTGAATCAGCAGGCAAAGAAGGGAATAACCACACTGTCTAGGGTGACTAAGCTTCACTATAAAGGGAAAAGAGGACCACAGCTAGAAAATGGAGGGAAAGAAGAGTTTTGGGGGGATATAGGAGATCCCCTAGAGCATCTCTTAGTACGACCATGCTCTATGATTAAAGTCTATGGAAAACTGTAACAACCCAATCCAGGTAGGACTACCAATGATCCAGAAACTACAGGAATGAAGGTTTGGGTCACCCCATCAGGCAAAGAACCATGGCCAGCTGAAGTGCTTGCTGAGAGTAAAGGGAACATGGAATGAATAGTAGAAGGTAGTGATAAATATGAACTACAACCACATGACCAGTTACAGAAATGAGGACTATTATGGTTTCTTCTTTGTTTTGAGTATGTTTATATTTGTACATAAAGCAAATACCATTGCTTTCTTCTCTATTTTATCACCTTGTCATATGAATAAGTTGTATTGGTCATGTTGTAGTATTTAAGTTATAGGATATCAAGCTTAAGAGTGACTATTACCCAAGGATTTGTACCCTATTTTGCAGAGATTTAGGGTGTTTTTGGTTGTATGCAGGACAGTTGAGTATCGTTAGGTGAAAAATATGTCTTTTTTTTTTTTAATTTAGCATTTAAGTTTGGTTTAATGTGTATAGCTGCCAAACTGGCAAGGGGTGCACTGTGATGGTTAGGTTCAACTTGGCTAAGTGATGGTGCCTAGTTGTCTGGTCAAGCAAGCACTGGCCTGTTACTGATAGGATATCTCATGGACTTGAATCATCAGTAGGTTAATTATACCTGCAGCTGATTACATCTATAATCACCTAAGGGGAGTGCCTTCCACAATGAAAGACATTTAATCCAGTCAGTTGTATTCTTTAAAAGGAGAAGTGATGAATTCAGCAGTCAAAAGAGAATTTTCATCTCTCCTTCAGCCAGCCTGCCTCTCATAGGGAATTCATGAAAACCTTCATCGAAGTTGCCCCTTGCAGCCTGCCCTACAGAATTTGGACTCATATATCCTTAAAGTTGCATGAGGCACTTTTATCAAATCTCATATTTACAGATATCTCCTGTTGATTCTGTTTCCCTTGAGAACTCTAATACATTGATCTATTCAACAATGTATTTAGAGTGTAAATACTATATACCACTCTTCCAGAAAGCCTACACCAGCTCATTTTTACTGGGCTTTTAGTGAGGTAGAGGGCAAAATGAGTAGTGGTTAAAGGCTTAGGCCTACATACAAATACTCCCATGTTTGATTGTCCCTTTATCACTTATTAACTCTCAGACCTTGGGCAACTTACTGTACCTGACATTCTGTGCCTTGGTTTAAATTCTACAAAGCACATAACAATCACTTCTACTGTGCCACACAGGAGGAGATCAATAAATATTTTGTTATTGTAAATATTAAAAATTATATTGCAGGCATATTTATTATCCAATATGGAATGAACACTCAGTAAATAAGTTATAGGGACAGTCCTATATGTGTATATTATGGTTCTTCTTGAATATATATATATTGGATTTTTAACAAGAAAAAGGAAGGGAAAAGGAGAGAAGGGTAGAGGAGGCAGAGGTGGTCGAGAGAATGTGGAATAATCTTTACTTAAATTAACAAAAGAGATCTGCAGTGTGGGGAAAAAATGATATGTCTTTTAGAAGGGATACAAGAAGACTGGATATAGGATAATTATAAGTACCTGTTGAAAATATGAATATGAAGAAATACTAGTGATAGTTGTTGATAGTACATTTGAATGGCAAGTTTAATGTGAATAATCTAAATCATTCCAAGAGTATTTCCCTGTTTATTATATTACATCAGTCTAATCTTATATTCTGCATAACTTTTGTATCTGTCCCTTTCTCATCACTGCTTCTGACAATATTATGTTCAAGCCCTCATTAATTCTCATTGGCACTATTGAATTATTCTCCTTAATAATCTCTGGCCTATAGCCTTGCCAGAGGACTGTAAGCCATCCCCCTAAAAAATCCCCTCCAAACAAAAATAAAATTCCCTAAATAAACATATCTGGTTCATCTTTTAGATACTTACACTAGGGACTTGGCTCATAATTCCATTGAAACAACCTGGCACAGGAGACAGAATACAAAAGAGATCTCTACATCAAATCCAACTTGCTGCTTACCAGCTGGGCAAATTTCATACTGAGAAGTTAGGATTTAAGAAATGATTATAATTACTGATTCAACACATAGACATTTCTTTTTTACTTTCCGGTGTATTAGAATAGCCTGAAAGAAGTGCCTGAAGTTGCTGAACTGTAATCCAGTTCCCTTGATATTTAATAATGATTGTATAACTATATAGGCTTTATCCTGTGACCTTGTGAGTGTAAAAATTTAGTGACTAACCCTCACTTGTACCCCCTTTATCCATTTTTTTCAACTCTAGAGTCTTATAATCACAAAGGCAACCACCTAATATTAATGAAGGAACTTCAGTAGCTCAGAACTAACCATTGACTTGTTCTTTTGTTAGCTTAGTTCCACTCCTTTGAATTTGTAAATTCTTTCTGCTTATACCTGTTGAGATAACTCCATCTCCCCTTGTTTCTACTTGCAATTGTTATTGAAATAATAACATCCAGTCTTTAGTAAGGGGATGGGGCCAAGATGGCAGCTTAGCGAGGTGTGGGATTTAGCTCATCCTTCAGAGCAGCTAGTAAATAGCCAGGAACAGTACAGAAAAACTGCTGATGCCACATCAGTGACTGGACACACAGCTTACCCCAAAATGGACAAGCTGGACAGACTGTGAATCTACCAAGAACTGTGAGTTCCACAAGCTGCAGTGGCCAGTGCCCCTCCCCCACAGGCTACTTCCCAGAGGGGAAAGGAAAGAAACTTTACCAGCAGCATGGGCTGAGCACAACCAAGCTCCAATTGTGGAATTAATTAGCAAATTCTGACTACTAAATGTGGGCCCCTGGCACAGCTGAACCTCAAATAAAAGCTGAGGTTGCTGGGTTTTGCCCTAACACAGAGGGCAGGGATGATAGAAAAAGAAAAAAAGAAAAAAAAAGAGGTTTTTGGATTGGACAGCACATAATACTTGAAAGGATCTGGGCCCTGAAGGAAAGGAGGATGTACATTGGGACTGGAGATACACAAAGCAATATACCAACCTAAGCTCTTGATTGGAAAACCCCAGGAATGGGGGCCTTGCTCTGAAAAGGATTTTTCTTTTTCTTTTTTTGTGGCTATGTTTCTTTAGCTTGACTACTCTTTAGATATAGCTGCAGAGCGTCTCAGACTCCAACTGCCCCAGACATAGGCAGAATTAAGCTTCTTTGAGTGTTTGTCTGGAATCTGTGCCTTCCCCAAGAGAGGGTGGGGGCTCAGCTCAGGTGGACTCCTTCCCTCAAGGCATTCAGGCCCCAGGGTCTGGAAAAGTAAAGCAATACTGGGCAGGATAGGAAAAACACTGAGTCCAGAGGCTTCATAGGAAAGCCTTTCAATCTACTGGGTCTCACTCTCAGGGAAAACTGATGCAGATGACTCTTCCCTCCTGAGAGGAGGCCATCTTGGTCTGGGAAAATCTGACTGGGGTCTATAATACCTAAGTGGACCCAACTAAGGTGGGGGGGGGGCACTATACAGGAAGAATAAGAAATGAGAAGACAAGAACTGAAAAATTCTGATCTGTTAAACAAAACCTAAGCTAGAAGTCTAGAATAAGCTAAACTGAATGTCAAAGAACAGATAGACAACAAAGGCATCCAGCAAGAAAATTCTACATTAAAAAAAGTGAAAATAATTTCCAGAATACACTAATTAAGGTAATTAAATGCCTAGACACCAGCAAAAAATAGCAAATAATACTAGGAAAGTTGAAGATATGGCCCAGTCAAAGGAACAAACCAACAATACAAATGAGATACAGGAGCTGAAACAATTAATTCAGAATGTTCAAGTAGACATGGAAAACCTCATCAAAAATCCAATCAATGGGGCAGGCCATGGTGGCTCAGTAGGTAAGAATGCTTGCCTGCCATGCCCGAGGACCCGGGTTCGATTCCCGGTGCCTGCTCATGTTAAAAAAAAAAAAAATCCAATCAATGAACTGAGAGAGCATATAAAGAAAGCAAGGAATGAACAAAAAGAAGAAATCAAAAGTCTGAAAAAACAAATCATGGAGCTTATGGGAATGAAAGGTATAGTAGAAGAGATGAAAAAAATAATGGAAACCTACAATGTTAGATTTCAAGAGGCAGAAGATAGGATTAGTGAACTGGAGGATGGAACATCTGAAATCTGTCAAGCAAAAGAAAATATAGGGAAAAGAAAGGAAAAATATGAGCAGGGACCCAGGGAATTGAATAACAACATGAAGCACATGAATATACATGTTGTGGTGTCCCAGAAGAAGAAGAGAAGGGAAAAGGAGAAGAAAATGTAATGGAGGAAATTATCACTGAAAATTTCCCAACTCTTATGAAAGACTTAAAATTACAGATCCAAGAGGTACAGCATACCCCAATCAGAATAGATACAAATAGATGTACTCCAAGAATGTCAGGTGTCAAAGAGAAAGGGAGAATCTTGAAAGCAGCAAGAAAAAAACAATCCATCACATACAAGGGAAGCCCAATAAGACTATGGATAGATTTCTCAGCAGAAACCATGGAGACAAGAAGACAGTAGGATGATATATTTAAGTTACTAAAAGAGAAAAACTGCCAACCAAGAATTCTATATCCAGCAAAATTTTCCTTCAAAAATGAGGGGGAAATTAAAACATTTTCAGGCAAAAAAAATCACTGAGAGAATTTGTGACAAGAGCCTGGCTCAGCAAGAAATACTAAAAGGGCACTAGAGATAGACAGGAAAAGACAGAAGAGAGAGGTATGGAGAAGAGTATAGAAATGAAGGCTATCAGTAAAGGTAAAAAGAAGAAAAATTAGATATGACATATAAAATCCAAATGGCAAAATTGTAGAAGAAAGAACTTCCCTTACAGTAATAACACTAAATGTTACTGGGCTAAACTCCCCAATCAAAAGTAATAGACTGGCAGAATGGATTAAAAAACAGGACCCAAATATTATGCAGCTTTAAGACAGAATAAACTTATGAAGTATGTAATAACATGAATGGACCTATAAAACATTATGCTGAGTGAGACTAGTCAAAAACTAAAGGACAAATACTGTATGGTCCCACTGATGTGAACTGACATTAGAGAATAAACTTGGAATATGTCATTGGTAACAGAGACCATCAGGAGATAGAAATAGGGTAAGATAATGGGTAATTGGAGCTGAAGGGATACAGACTGTGCAACAAGACTGGATACAAAAACTTAGAAATGGACAGCATAATACTACCTAATTGTAATGTAATTATGTTAAAACACTGAATGAAGCTGCATCTGAGGTATAGTTTTTTTTTTAATTTTTTTATTTTTATTTTTTTATCTCTATTATTGTTTTATTTCTTTTTCTGTTGTCTTCTATTTCTTTTTCTAAATTGATGCAAATGTACTAAGAAATGATGAAGATGCATCTATGTGATGATATTAAGAATTACTGATTGTATATGTAGAATGGAATGATTTCTAAAAAAAAAAAAAACAGGACCCATCTATATGCTGTCTTCAGGAAACTCATCTTAGATCTAAGGATAAACATAGGTTGGAAGTGAAAGACTGGGAAAAGATATTTCATGCAAACAACAATCAGAAAAGAGAAGGAGTAGCTATACTAATATCCAGCAAATTAGACTTCAAATGTAAAACAGGTAAAAGAGACAAAGAAGGACACTATGTATTAATAAAAGGAACAATTCAATAAGAAGACATAACAATCATAAGTATGTATGCACCGAGCCAGATGCTCCAAAATACATGAGGCAAACACTGAAAAGAGAAATAGACACATCTACCATAATAACTGGAGACTTCAATTCCCTACTCTCATCAATGGACAGAACATCTAGACAGAGGATCGATAAAGAAACAGAAAATTTGAATAATACAATAAATGAGCTAGAACAGACATTTATAGAACATTACACCCCACAACAGCAGGATACATCTTTTTCTCAAGTGCTCATGGATCATTCTCAAGGATAGACCATATGCTGGGTCACAAAGCAAGTCTCAATAAATATTAAAAGATCAAAATCACCTTCTCAGATCATAAAGGAATGAAGTTGGAAATCAATAATAGGCAGAGAGTCAGAAAATTCACAAATATATGGAGGCTCAACAACACATTCCTAAACAAACATTGGGTAAAGGAAGAAATTACAAGAGAAATCACTAACTATCTCACGGAAAACGAAAACAATAATATATCAAAATTTATGGGATGCACAAAGACAGTGCTAAGAGGGAAATTTATTGCCCTAAATGCCTATATCAAAAAAGAAGAAAGAGCAAAAATCGAGGAATTAACTGTCCACTAGTACTAGAGAAAGAACAGTAAACTAACCCCAAAGCAAGCAAAAGGAAATAAATAATGAAGATTAGAGCAGAAATAGATGAAATTGAGAACATGAAAACAATCAAGAAAATCAACAAAACCAGAAGTTGGTTCTATGAGAAAATCAGTGAGATTGATGGACCCTTAGCAAGGTTGACAAAAAGAAGAGAGAGGATGCAAATAAATAAAATCAGAAATGGAAGAGGAGACATAACCACTGGCCCTGTAGAAATAAAGGAGGTAATGAGAGGATACTATGAACAACTTTATGCTAATAAGCCAGACAATGTAGATGAAATGGACAACTTCCTAGAAAGGCAAGAACAACCAACATTGACTCGAGAAGAAGTAGATGACCTCAACAAACCAATCATAAGTAAAGAAATTGAATTAGTCATTAAGAAGCTACCCAAAAAGAAAAGTCCAAAAGCTCATGGCTTCACATGTGAATTCTACCAAACATTCAAGATAGAATTATTACTAATCCTACTCAAATTCTTCAAAAAAATTGAAGTGGATGGAAGGCTACCTAACTCATTCTATGAAGCCAACATCACCCTCATACCAAAGCCAGACAAAGATACTACAAGAAAAGAAAACTATGGACCAATCTCTTTATTAAATATAGATGCAAAAATCCTCAACAAAATTCTTGCAAATTGAATCCAGCAGCACATTAAAAGAATTATACACCATGACCAAGTAGGATTCATCTCAGGTATGCAAGGATGGTTCAACATAAGAAATACAATTCACCATATCAACAAATCAAAGCAGAAAAACCACATGATAATCTTGATCAATGCAGAAAAAAGCATTTGACAAAATTCAACATCTTTTTTTCTTGTTGAAAACACTTCGATAAATAGGAATAGAAGGGAAATTCCTCAACATGATAAAAGGAATATATGAAAGACCCATAGCTAATATTATCCTCAATGGGGAGAAACTAAAAACTTCCCCCTAAGATCAGTAACAAAAGTATGTCCACTATCACCACTGTTATTCAACATTGTGTTGGAAGTTCTAGCCAGAATGCTTAGACAAGTAAAAGAAATACAAGGTATCAAAATTGGAAAGGAAGAAGTAAGACTCTCACTGTTTGCACATAACATGGTACTATATATTGAAAACCCCAAAAAAATCCACAGCAAAATTACTAGAGCTAATAAATAAGTACAGCAAATTGGCAGGTTACAAGATCAACACTCAAAAATTTGTAGTTTCTATACACTAGTAATGAACAATCTGAGGGAGAAATCAAGAAAAAAATTCCATTTACAACTGCAACCAAAAGAATAAAATATTTACGAATAAATTTAACTAAAGATACAAAAGACCTATACAAAGAAAACTACATGAAATTGCTAAGAAGAAATCACAGAAGACCTAAATAAATGGAAGGGCATAGAGTGTTCATGGATTGGAAGACTAAATATAGTTAAGATGTCAATTCTACCTAAATTGATTTACAGATTCAATGCAATACCAATTAAAATCCCAAAAACTAACTTTTCAGAAATAGAAAAACCAATAACCAAATTTATCTGGAAGGGCAGGGTGCCCCAAATAGCTAAAAATATCCTGAGAAGGAAAAAATGAAATCAGAGGTCTCACACTACCTGATTTCAAGGCATACTACGAAGCTACAGTGGTCAAAACAGCATAGTACTGGCATAAAGATAGATATACTGACCAAATGGAATTGAATAGATGTTCAGATATAGAGCCTCTCATCTATGGACAATTGATTTTTGATAAGGCAGTCAAGCTGACTCACCTGTGACAGAACAGTCTCTTCAATAAATGGTGCTTAGAGAACTGAATATCCACATGCAAAAGAATGAAAGATGATCCATATCTCACACCCTATACAAAAATTAACTCAAAATGGATCAAAGACCTACACATTAGATCTAATACCATAAAACTTTTAAAAGAAAATGTAGGGGAATATCTTATAATTCTTACAATAGGAGGTGGTTTCCTAGACCTTACACGTAAAGCTGGAGCATGAAATAAATAAATAAATAAATAAATAAATAAATAAATAAATAAATAAATAGGAACTCCTCAAAATTAAACACTTTTGGGCATCAAAGAACTTCGTCAAGAAAGTGAAAAAAACAGCCTACTCAATGGGAGACAATATTTGGAAACAATATATCAGATAAAGGTTTAGTATCCAGAATATATAAAGAGATTGTTCAACTCAACAACAAAAAGACAGACCATCTAATTACAAAATGGGCAAAAGACACAAACAGACAATTCTCAGAAGAGGAAATACAAATGGCCAAAGGCACATGAAATGATGTTCAACTTCCCTGGCTATTAGGGAAATGCAAATCAAAACCACAATGAGATATCATCTCACACCCATCAGAATGGTCATTATCAATAAAACAGAAAATGACAAGTGCTGGAGAGAATGTGGAGAAAGAGGCACACTTATCCACTGTTGGTGGGAATGTCAAATGGTACAACCACTGTGGAAAGCAGTTTGGAGGTTCCTCAAAAAGCTGAATATAGAATCGGTGGCTCCTCAGGAAGCTAAGTATAAAATTGCTATATGATCAGGTAATACCATTGTATTGAGTGAATAATACTCAGAGGACATGAGGTCAAGGACACAAACAGACATTTGCACACCAATGTTTATAGAAGCATTATTTACAATTGCAAAGAGCTGGAAACAGCCAAAACGCCCATCAACAGATGAGTGGCTAAACAAGCTGTGGTATATCCATATGATGGAATATCATGCAGCTGTAAGACAGAATAAAATTATGAAGTATGTAACAATATGGATGGATCTTGACGACATTATGCTGAGTGAGATTAGTCAGAAACAAAAGGACAAATACTATATGGTCCCATGGCTATGAAGTGAAATTAGTGAATGAACTTGGAGAATTTCAGTTAAGATCAGAGATCATCAGGAGACAGAAAGAGGGTAGATATTGGGTAATTGGAGCTGACGGGATACAGATTTGCAACAGGACAGATTGTAAAAATTCAGAAATGAATAGCACAATACTACCTAACTGTAATTCAATAATGTTAGAACATTGAATGAAACTGAATGTAAGAGTCATAGAGGGAGGAGCCTGGGGACACAAATGAAATCAGAAGGAAAAATAGATGAAAAAACCGAGATGGTATAATCTAGAAATGCCTAGAGTGTATAATAATAGTGAGTAAATGTACAAATTTAAAAATGTTTTTGCATGAGGAAGAACAAAGGAATGTCAATATTGCATGGTATTGAAAATAGATGGCAATTGATATTTTAAAACTTTAACTTATGTGTGAGACTAAAGCAAAAAAATGCTTACTTGGTACAAAATTTATATTTTGAGTAGTGCATTTCCTAATATAACTTATGTCAACAGCTTAACTGAACACCATAAGTACATGGAACCTTGAGTAGGGCATGAGATTTTGTAGGTTTGTCCAGCATCACTCTGGACACAGTCCCTTTAGGGGAATGGCAAGGAAAGGGGACAATTCAACTTTCCCAAGTGGACAATTCCTGATATTCTCACAAGCAGTGGGGACAACCAAAGCAATAGACTGAGCCCTCAATCTGGAGGTTTGTTCATATGAAACTTAATCCGGCAAAGGATAGGCTAAGCCTACTTAAAATTAGGCCTCAAAGTCATCCCCAGAGAACTCTTTTATTGCTTAGATGTGGCCTCTCTCTTTCACCCAACCTGACAAGCAAACTCACTTGTCCTCCCCTCTCTATGTGGCACATGACTCCCAGGGGTGTGGACCTTCCTGGCAACATGGGACAGAAACACTAGAATGAGCTGGGATTCAGCATCAAGGGATTGAGAAAACCTTCTAGACCAAAAGGGAGAAGAGTGAAATGAGACAAACTAAAGTGTCAATGGCTGAGAGATTCCAAACAGAGTCAAGAGGTTATCCTGGAGGTTTTTCTTACGCATTATATAGATATAATCTTTTTAGTTAAGATGTAATGGAGAAGCTAGAGGGAAGTGCCTGAAAATGTAGAGCTGTGCTCCAGTAGCCTTGCCTCTTGAAGATGATTGTATAACGATATAGCTTTCACAATGTGACTGCGTGATTGTGAAAACCTTGTGTCTGATGCTCCTTTTATCGATCTCATCAACAGATAAGTAAAACATATAGATTAAAAATAAATAAATAATAGGGAGAACAAATGTTAAAATAAATTTAGTAGATTGAAAGGCTGGTGCTGGAGAGGGGGTGGGGAGGGGGGTATGGTATGTACGAATATTTTTCTTTTTATTTCTTCTTCTGGAGTGATGCAAATGTCTGAGAAGTGATCATGGTGATGAATATAGAACTATGGGATGAAACTGTTATTGTTTATATACTAAGAATGGAATGATCATATGGTAAGAATGTTCATGTTTGTATGTTATGTTTAAAAATAAATTAATTAATAAAAAAAGAAATAGTAACATCCATTTCCCCCTGTTTCTGCTTATACTTGTTATTGAAATGGTAACAACTCTACCTTCCCTTGCTTGAACCCATAGAAGCCTGAGCCCCTTAGACTCTGAGAGTCATACTTTAAGGCTGATAGGCCAAAGGGTTTTAGTCTGATAGACCATCTGATCTCCTGTTTCATGCCTAACACCAAACTCTTTATCTCTTTGAAACGCCAGTGTTATGGATTGATTATTAGGTGCACTGGGTAAAAAAAATATCCCTTTTGTCCCATATCAACTTTGGAGGAAGGACTCTACCCCTGACAGGCTGTTTTCTACTCAATAATAATGATGATGATGATCAATAATTTTACCGTACTTGAAAGATTGCTGAAATTATTTAAATACCATATATATATATAAAATATCTAGCATAATACAATACATACATATATACACAGCCCTATCTCACCTTGCATTCAAAAACATGGGCCCTGATATGTTGGCTTGGATCTGCTTCACATAGGGCAGAGACCTTGAATTGAAATGCTAGATTGGAGTGCTGCTAAATGTTTAACCACCAGCCTTTTTGGGGGGGATGGGGGTTGGGAAGGGGCACAGGGGTGGGGAGTGAGTTGTAACATTTGTTAAATTCCATGTGGTAACCACACCAATCATAGCTGATTTTAAGCTACAAACAAGACTTCACTGAACATGGAGTTGAGAAGAGATGCACATAATCACCTTTCACAAGCCTATGCTAGCGAGCTCCATCCAACCCCTGAAAGAGCAAGCCTCACTCCAACCTGGAAACTCCTACCTGGCAATGCTACTCCCACCAGAGCTGTCTTGCTAATATAAAATCCAAATTACAGTGGAATTTACTGTCTGCCTTTAAACACTCTCTTGGGTTTCTTTAGGCATTAAGCCTCTTTCCCAAGTCTTTTTCTTTCACTTCATTGCTTCCAGCATGGTCCTATACAGAGCTCCAGCATGTCCCCTGACCTCATTGCATATATTATGATACTGAGACTACGTGAGATATGAAGCAACTTCTCATTCCAGTAGGGGGCTATATGCTTATGGCATCATCAAAACTGCAGATTTCTTTCTGATTAATCAATCTTTGTAAAAGAATAAATAAAAGTATAATGCACAGCTTACTAATTATTTTTCTCATAGCGCAGTGCAATTACTGGAATTGTTTTGTTTTGTTTTAGGTTATTTTACTTATTTTCTAATCTATCAAGAAGACCTACTCTGTTAGAATGGATAACCTCTCACAGAAATTCACTACTTAAAAAAAAAAGCCCTACCAAGGATACTTCTTTGTAATACTATTAATGTATTCATTATTTCAAGAAACACTTGGAGTACCTGCTATGTTCCAAGTGAACTCTCAAGGGGGTTCCAGAAACATAGTTTAAATTTCTCAGAGTTTTTAATAGGTGGGTTTATTACTTGAAATACTGGAATTATAACAAAGATATGTAAGGTAAATGAGGAAGACTAAAGGTTAATTAACAAATATGAGTCTTAGTTTCTTCAACTATCATATAGTTATTCTTGTCCTGTGTTACTTAAAAGAATTGTTTAAAGTCCAAAGAAGATGCTACATGTAGTAGTTCTCAGATAATTCTAGAGAATGGACGGTATTATCAGATAGTATTTCAACTCATGCCTTTTGTATCTTTTCAATTAATGCTTGTAGAAGCAATCAGTGAAGAGAAAAAAGCTTTTTTTTTTATCAAAGAACTAAAAGAGGGGAAAATAGTTCTAATTTTTTCTAGAATAAACTGGGTCAGAAAACATGGATACATTCTCTTACTTAATAATAAATTTCTCCCTGAGGAAATCTGAGCACCTGCAGAGAAAGAAGCTCATGCTAGCAGGGGAGACAGACTTTACGGCAGGTAATTGCAGGTGGCCTGACAGTTCCTGTTGATCTGACATCTTCTCCAAAGCTATATTTACATAATGAAGGAATCAGTGTTGCTTCTAATTCAGTAGTGGATTTTTGCAATTCTATTCCAATTCAATTATGGTATAAGACATTTAATTATAATAATGTTTTAATGACTAATGACAATAGTACTATATTTATAATAAACTGCCCCATTTCTTACTAGCAGGAAAGAAAACAAAATCTTACTTCTTTACTAGTTTAGATTGTGGATTTAATGAGAAGCTATATATCATTTTCTTTACATTCTTTTAATCAGAGAAATTGTAGGTTTACAGAAAAATCAGGCAGAAAATGCAGATTTCCAATATTCACCCCCCTCCCATATTAGCACTTTGCATCAGTGCAGTACCTGCTACAATTGATGGAAGAATATTATAACTATGCTTTTAAGTCTACTTCATTGTTTACATTAAGCTGTATTATTTTTACCTATACACCACCCTGATATTAACCCCTTGTATTGGTGTGGTACATTTGTGATAATTCATGAAAGAACACTTTCATAATTGTCCTATAAACTATAGTCCATCATTTACAATAGAGTTACTGTGTTGTATAGTCCTATGTTGTTTCTCTTCATTTTTCTCACATTCACTTATTCAGTGCTGTTAATTACATTCTCAAGATTTTGCTACCATCACCACCATCCCTTTCTAAAAGTTTACAATCAATCTAAACAGAAATTCTGTACAATTTAAACATTAATTCCCCATTGCCCACCCCCAACCATCCCCTAGTAATCTATTTTCTAGATTCTGATTCTTGGTTTGCATATTCCAATTATTTCATATCAGTGAGATCATACAATATTTGTCCTTTTCTGTCTAATTTCACTCAACGCAATGTCTGTAAGTTTCATACAAATTGTTGGATGTAACAGAACTTCATTCTTTTTAATGCTAAATAATATTTCATTGCATGTATATACCATATTTTGTTTTTCCATGCTTCAATTGATGGATACTTGGGCTGGTGCCATTTTCTGGCAGTTGCGAATAATGACACTATGAACACTGGTATACAAATATCTGTCCTAGTCCCTGCTTTCAATTCTTTTAGATATATGCAGTGTTGATTGCTGGATATGTGGTGACTTTATACTTTTAGCTTTCTGAGAAACTGCCAAGCTGTCTTCCAAGCAGCTGCACCATTTTACCTTCCTGCCAGCAATGAATGAGTGTTCCTATTTATCTATGTCCTCTCCAACACTTGTCATTTTCAGTGGTTTTTGTTTTTGTTTGTTTTTTTATTTTTTTGGCATGGGCAGTCACCAGGAATCGAACCCAGGTCTCCAGCATGGCAGGTGAGAATTCTGTCACTGAGCCACCATCACACCACCCTCAGATTTTTTTTTTTAATAGTAGCCATTCTAGTGGGTGTGAAATGGCATCTCATTGTTGTTTTGATTTGCTTTTCCCTAATGGATATCAGTTCTTCTAGCATTGTTTGTTGAAGATACTATCCTTTCCCAATTGAATGGGTTAGGTAGCCTTCTCAAAAATTAATTGGCCAGAGATTTGAGGGTTGTTTCTTAACTCTCAATTTTATTCCATTGATCTATATAAATATTCTTGTGCCAGCCCCATGCTGTTTTGGCCAAGGTTGCTCTGTGACAAGCTTTAATGTCAAGATGGTTTTGGCTATTTGGGGCCCTTTACCCTTACAAATTGGCTTTTCTATTTCTGCAAAATAAGTTTTTGGAGTTTTGATTAGGGTTACATTGAATTTGTAAATCATTTAGGATAGAATTAACATCTTAATAATATTTTGTATTCCAATCCAAAATTTTGTCAATTTCTGTGCATAAGTCCTGTACATCCTTGAATGAATTTATTCCTAGTTATTTGATTCTTTTAGTTGCTAGTGTAAATGGATTTTTTTTCTCGATTTCCTCCTCAGATTGCTCATTATCATGTCTAGATACTCTACTGATTTTAGTATGTTGATTTTGTATCCCACCTTTTTGGTTTGCTAAAATGCCAAATGCAATATAAGAAATGGATTGGCTCTTACAAAGTGGAATTATTAGGTTATAAATTTACAGTCTCAAGACCATGAAAATGTCCAGATTAAGACATCCAGCAAGATATCTTGACTCTGAAGAAAGGCTGATGGCATCTGGGGTTCCTCTGTCACATGGGATGGGACATGGCCAAGTCTGCTCGTCCTTTTACTCTCTGGGTTCTGGTTTAAATGGCTCTCTCCACAATGTCTCTGGGTATTTTCTCTCACAGCTCCTGTGGGTCCTTGCTTATTTCTCCCAGGGTTTTTCTTTCTCTAAGTGTCTCTGGGTCTCTCTTGACTCTTACTGTCTTTTTTATCCTCTCACAAAGAACTCCAGTAAAGAGGTTTAAGACCCACCTTGCATTGGGGGGGTCACATCTCCTTGGAAACAACCTAATCAAAAGGTTCTACCCACAATAGGTCTGCACCCACAAGATTGGATTAGAAGAACATAGCTTTTCTAGGGGTACATGACAATTTCAAACCGGCACATCACCACTTTACTAAATTTGTTTATTAGCACTAGTAGCTTTTTAGTGGATTTTTGGGGACTTTCTATATATAAGGTTATGTCATCTGAAAATAGTGAAAGTTCTACTTCTTCTTTCCCAACTTGGATGCCTCTTATTTCTTCTTCTAGCCTAATTGCTCTGGCTAGAACTTCTAGTACAATGGTGAATAACAGATGAAAATTGGCATCTTTATCTTCTTCCAAGTCTGAGAGGAAAAGCTTTCAGTCATTCATTGAGCATGCTATTAGTGTGGGTTTTTCATATCTGCCTATTAAAATGTTGAAAAATTTTTCCTTCTATTCCTAGTTTTCTAAGTGTTTTTATCAAGAAAGAATGCTGGATTTTTGCCAGATGTCTTTTCTGTGTCAATTGAGATGATCACGTTTTCTTCTTGTTGTTTTCTAAGGTGGTATATTACATTAAATACATTAATTACACCACTCAATTTTCTAATGTTGATTCACCTTTGCTTACCTAGGATAAATCCCACTTGATAGTGGTATTTAATTCTTTTAGTATACTATTGAATTCAATTTGCCAGTATTTTCTTGAGGACTTTACATCTATATGCACAAAGGAAAATGGCCTGCAATTTTCTTTCCTTGGAATATCTTTATCTTTCTTTAATACCAGGGTGGTACTGGCCTCAGAGAATAAATTAGGTAGTGCCCCTACCTCTTCAGTTTTTTGAAAGAGTTAGAGGAGGAAGGGTATTAATTCTCCTTGGAATATTTGGTAGAATTTACCTGTGACGCCATCTGGCTCTGGGCTTTTCTTTGTGGCAAGATTTTTTGATTACTGAGTCAATCTATTTACTTGTAACTGGTCAGTTCAGATCTTATATTTTTTCTAGGGTCAGTGTAAGTTATTCACATGTATCTCGGAATTTTTCCAGTTCATCTCAGTTGTCTAATTTGTTGGCATACAGTTATTTACAGTATTCTCGATATAATCCTTTCTATTTCTGTAGGGTTGGGCATATGACCCCTTCTCATTTCTGATTTTATTTATTTGTATCATCGCTCCTTCACTTTGTCAGTGAATTTTACTCATCTTTTCAAAGAACCAACTTTTGGTTTTGTTAATGTTCTCCATCATTTTTGTTTTTATTCTCAATTTATTTATTAATATTTGTTATTTATTTCCTTCTGTTTGCTTTGAATTTACTTTGCTCCTCTTTTTTAGTTACTCTAGGTATGCAGTTAGGTCTTTTGTGTTTAGCTCTTCCTTTTTTGGGTTGGGGGGGCATACATGGCCCAGGAATCGAACCTGGGTCTCCCACATGGAAGGAAAGCATTCTACCACTGAACCACCTATGCACCCTAGCTTTTTTTTTTAATGGATGCATTTAGAGCTATATATTTCCCTCTCATTACTCCCTTCACTGCACCCCATAAGTTTTGATATTTTGTGTTCTCATTTTCATTCATCTCAAGATATTTACTCACTTTTTAATTTGTAACTTCTTTGATCCATTGATTGTTTAAGAGTATGTTATTTAACTGCCAAATATTTGTGGATTTTCTACTTCTCTGCTGTTAATGGTTTCCAGCTTCAGGCCATTGTGATCAGAGAAGAGGTTTTTGTATAACTTCAAACTTTTTAAGTTTATTGTGACTTGTTTTGCTGCACTGCATGTCATCTATCTTATAAAACAATTCACATGAACTTGAGCAGAATTATACATACAACATTGTACCCCAAAGCAGCAGGATATGTCTGTTAGCTCTAGGTCATTAAACATATTATTAAGTTCTGTTTCCTTATTGGTCTTCTGTCTAAATGCTCTCTATCTAACGACAAAAGCAGTCTATTGAAATCTCCAAACTTTATTGGAGGGGTGTGTATTTCTCCCTTTACTTTTATCAGTGGTGGTCTCATGTATTTTGGAGCACCATGGTTAGGTGCTTAAATATTGGTGTCATTTCTTTTTAGTGGATTGACCCTTTTATTACTATATCATGTCCTTGTTTTTCTCTTGTAGCTGTTTTTTACTTTAAGTATATTTTGGCTGATATTAGAATAGCTACCCCAGCGATTTTTTGTATACTGTTTACATGGATGATCTCTTTCTATCCTTTCACTTTCAACTCATTTATACTTTTTTTTATCCATTCTGCCAATCTGTTTATTTTTATTGGGGAGTTTATTCTGTTAGCATTCAGTTTTACTACTGTAAAAGCAGTACTTATCTTTTTGTTCTTTAGTTTTTATATGTCATCTACTTTTTGCCTCTCTTTTCCTTTACTGCAGCCTCCTTTTATGTATAGTTGAACTTTTGTGAAGTATCTGACTGAGCCCTTTCTATTTTTTTGTTTCCGTAATTTTTTTTTTTTACTTTGTTTGTGGTTATCCTGGAGTTTGTATTATACAATCTACACCTATAACCTACTAATATGAAAAGATACCAACTTAGCTTCAATAGAATACATGTTCTCTGCTTCCACATCTCTCTTTTTTTTCCCCTCTATGTTGCTTTTGCCCCATATTACCTTTTTATATTTTATATCCATTTTCAGGAAATATGCCTTTTTCAGTTTCAAATCTATTCTTACTTTAATAGGAATTAAAGAATAGATTTATATATTGATGTATATGTCTATTGGACTTTGCATTTACCCTTTTAGTAAACCTTTCTGAAAATCTTCACTTTTTCTCACTACTCTAGGCCAGTCTCTTTTGTATTTTCCTTTCAACCTACAGAGCTTCCTTTATTAATTATTGTAGGGAAGGTCTTTTGTTTATGAACTCTCTCAGTTTCTGTTTGTGAATATTTTAAACTCTAATTTTTAAAGGACAGTTTTGTTGGCTAAAGAATTCTGGCCTGGCAGGTTTTTTTCTTTCAGTTCCTTAAATATATCACACCACTTCCTTCTTACCTACATGGTTTTTTATGAGAAATTGAAACTTAGCTGTTATTGAGGCTCCCTTGTATGTGATGGATCACTCATCTCTTGCTGATTTCAGATTTCCCTCTTTATCTTTGGCATTTGACATTCTGGCTAGTATATGTCTCAGGTCTATTAGGGCTTGTTCTATCTTGAGTATGTTGTGCTTCTTGGACATGTATATTTATGTTTTTCATAAGAGCTGGGAAAGTTTGGGCCAGTATTTCCTCAAATATTTTTTCTGCCCCTTTCCCCTCCTCTCTCCTTCTGGAAGACCCATGATTCATATGTATGCATGCTTCATGCTGTCACTCATGTCCCCGAGACACTGCTCATTCTTTCTCCTATTATTTTCTCTATATCTTCTTCTGACTGATTTCAATTGCCTTTTTTTCTAGTTCACCGATTCTTTCTTCTGCCTGTTCAAATATGTCATTGTATGCCTCTAGTGTGTTTTTAATCTTCATTCTTGTGCCTTTAATACCCATAATTTCTGTTATGTTTCTTTTTAACTTTCAAATTCTTCTTTATGCTCAGACATTATTTTCTTATCTATCTGCCATTTGCTTATTTCTCTATCTAATGGCTCTCTATCTGCCATTTGCTTATTTCCATCCATATTTTCCTTTATCTCCTTTTACCATTTTAGGATACTTATGTGATGTTCTTTGATTAGTTATTCCAAATTCTGTGTCTCCCCTGAAGTTTAAATTTGTTCCCTTTATTGAGCCATATCTTATAGTTTCTTACTATGACTTTTAATTTTTGTTGATATCTGAGCATCTGACTGTTTTGATGTGCTAGCTCTGAAGCTCAGTTTATCTGTCTTGCCTGGGGTTTTACTGATGATTTGCTTTGTGTCAAGACTCTTCTTTGACACTTGATCCACTTATTCTGGAACTTTAGAGTAGCCTGTGTTTAACTGTTCAGGATTAATCAGCTCTTCTGCACCTGATTCTTGTCCTGGATATGTGGTGCAACTTTTAAGATTGCTGTTTGTTCTAGTTTGCTAGCTGCCGGAATGCAACACACCAGAGACGGATTGGCTTTTAATAAAAGGGGATTTATTTTGTTGGTTCTTCAGAGGAAAGGCAGCTAACTTTCCACTGAGGTTCTTTCTTACGTGGAAGGCACAGGATGGTCTCTGCTGGTCTTCTCTCCAGGCCCCTGGGTTCCAACAACTTTCCCCGGGGTGATTTCTTTCTCCATCTCCAAGGGCCCGGGCTGAGCTGCAAGTGCTGAGATGAGGAATGCCAAGCTGCTAGACTGTGCTACATTGCGTTCTCTCATTTAAGCACAAGCCAATTAAGTTAAACGTCACTCATTGCAGCAGACACGCCTCCTAGCCGACTGCAGATGTAATTAGCAACAGATGAGATGCACCTACCATTGGCTCATGTCCACAGCAACAGAACTAGGTGCTTTCACCTGGCCAAGTTGACAACTGAATCTAACTACCACACTGTTTTATGGAGAATTGTTTCACCTCCAGGAGAAAGCTTAGGTGGTCCAGTAAGAGAGACTGGATTGAGTGTGTGTAACTCTTGCCAGCATTTCTGCCATGGTCTCTTTTTTTTTTTTGCTGGGGCACTTCTGTGGCACTCCCTAGCATCTTACATTCTACTCTGGGTCTCTGCAGACTTTGGTCCCTGTGTCTTATATTTATGGGATTGTAACTCACTGCTGTGAGTGGCTCTATGGTCTACATCCATTGCAAGAGGGATCCGGGCCATGCTGACTCTGTGTGACTCCCAAATTGTGTGGTACTGAGTGAGGGGAAGGGGTCCAGATATATATACATAAATGTCCTACCTGATTTTGCTGTTTCTTTTTTTCTCCAACTCAGCATTTTTGGAGTCCTTCTCCAGACTCTATTGTACTCCAGAGTTCCAAGTAAGTGGGATTGTCCTTTCATGGGTTGATTCTGAGGGGAGAATTTTTCAGGGGATGTCTTACATGGCCATGTTGACAATATCACTCTCAAAATCTATATACCTTGAAGTTAAAAATGTTGCAACGCTAATGGCTCCAAAAATGTAGTGCTATTTTCAGTGTACAATGTGGATTCCAGGATGAAATTTGACATCAAAGATACAAAAGGGACAATCTGCAGATTTTTTTTTGAGGCATGTCTTACCAGGAAGAGACATTGGTGGGTTTTTCATTACACGTTTGTACAAAGCTTTAACACTGGTCCATATATTTCAGCATCATTCTTTAAATCCCAAGCTCAATATTTATTCTCCTAATTAGATAGAATTAGAAAGGTGTGCCTTCTAATTTAAGAGGCCAGAAAGTATCCAAATAGAAATACCTTTGTTTCCTTAATGTCAGCACATCATGTCCCCTATTGCTATCTTCTCTTACTATCTAAATCTAATTCCCTCCAGTGCTCTGGACCTCATGTTTGCTCATATTCTCCAGATCCTCATTTCTACTATGCTCCTCTGGCATTTTCTATTTCTGTCTATCCACTGGTCCTCCTCTTCCAATATTCAACCACTCACAGGTCTTCTCTATATGAAAAATCAACAAATCATTTCCATCATTTTAAAAATTTCTCATTTTAAAATGATTTCTCAATCATCTTAATAATTTTCTACGACTTTCTTGGATTTGGCCTCAGTGGTCCATTTCATTTACTTTGCTTGCTCTTGTCCCTTCTATGAGTATATTCGAGCATCTCATCCTAATGTGAACATTCAATTATGTTGCTTCAATTATTATATGTAGGTGGACACCTTCCAAATTTAGATCTTCAGCTCTGAGTTTTCATCTTTGAGTTTTATATTGGCAGAATCTGCTTTTGACTAAATAAATAAGGCAGCCTATATTAACTGTCCAACCAGGTACTCCTACATTCATGTATCTGGATGCCACTGCTAAATCATACTTTGGACTTAATTTCTGCTTTAGAAAGAAGCATATTTTAATAAACCTCCATTAGGGAGATGTCATGGTTAGGGACATGTGTCAACTCGGCCAAGTTGTGGTAGCTGTTTATCTGATTGGGCAAGTACTGGCCTGTCTGTTGCAATGAGGACATTTCATAGGATTAGGTCACGATCACGTCTGCTGCATCCACAGCTGATTCCATTTGTAATCAGCCAAAGGGGGGTGTCTTCTACAATTAGTTATGCTAAATCTAATCATGGGAAGCCTTTTAAGGAGGACTCAGAGGAGACAGGCCCCCTCCTGCTTCGGCTGGTGAGCCTCTCCTGTGGAGTTCATCCAGACCCTCCATCGGAGTCGTCAGCTTCACAGCCTGCCCTGTGGATTTGGACTCAGTGTTCCTGCGGTCATGTGAGACACTTCTATAAATTTAATATTTGCAAGTGTTCCCTGTTGATTCTGTTTATCTAGAGAACCTTAACTAATACAGGAGAGTTGGCAGAATGGGCCTGAAAGGAAACAGGCATCAGGAAAGATGTTAGGGAATGCACATCATGCAACACAGATAGCTACTTTCACCACCCAGAAAAGGGTAGATTTCCAGGATGCTAAATCTAAGGTGAAATGGAAAAGTCAGGTTTCTGCTCAGTGTTTGTCACAATGTAGTAGTGGTCAAATCAAAGGAAAGTTTCACATTCTGGAATCAGAGCCCAAGCCCAAGTAAAGGACTATAATATGGGAGGTAAGAGTTTCATTATATCCACTCCCACTTGCATTCCTTCCAACTTAATAATTGTGGTTAGAATATTAGGGCTTCACTCAGTTGAATGTGATAACTGGAGGAGGCACACGCTAATAATCCTGGGCATATAGGCCAGTTACATATTAAGAATTAGATTAGATGGCAACAGTCTGATGCTCACATGGGCACTTAGGGTTGCGGGAGAGGTCAAATCTATTTTCATGTTTCTAGGCACTAAGCCCATCAGTTCTAGACAAAAAAAAAAAATCAAGTGGGAAGGAACTCCACTTTAGCTTGCCTCAGTTATGAGTATGGTTAGTCTCCGTATGACGCTTCAAATAGCAGAGGAAGAGATCTTTAGGCTTGTCAGGCTCCTAATGATGCTCAGATTCCTTCTATAATTTCTATAACATGGTCACCCAGCCTATTTTAAGTCCTCCCAGGGAAATCTTTATCCCAATGCAAATACATTTTATTCTTAGCAATACTAAAAATTAAAAAACACAATCAATATGTATTTCCTGTCCTCAAAAAGTTCATATTTAGTAGATGAAATAAATGTGAAAATATGTAATAATAGACTTGGGTAAATGTAAATTTTCAAAACAGATGATCATTTTGTTTCAAGGATGAGAAATAAATAAACCATGGTTGCAAGAGAAGGGGGAGTGGGGGTCTTCTAGAGGAAATAACCCATTGAATGAGTCTTGAATAATGAGTAAGAATTTGCTAAGTAAGTTGGGTATGGCAAGCCAGGTAAAGGACCAGAGCTAAGCATGGAATTAATAAACAACATGGCTATCCCAAGATTATGCCAATATTTTGCTGTTGCTAGGGTAGAGTTTGAATCACAGAGAAAAGGGGTAGGCAAGAAAAATGCAGAAATGAGAGCATGCATGAACCTGTGTGTGCCATGTTCATGAGCTTGAAATCCATCTGGTAAGTAATGGGAAAACATTAAGACTTTAAGGAAAGGAGTAACTTTTTCCAAGACTGGGTTTGTGGATGGATTTATATAGGATGACATCCAAAATAGTTAGATGGCCTTGCCAATGATCCAAAGAAAAAAATTATAACATCAAGAAGGTTTTGGAGGTAAAATCAATTGGACTTTTACTCTATGATAAAGAGGTGCTGCAAAGGGAAAAACGGCTGACATATTGAGATAAGAGATTTACAAGGAATTTGTTGATCTGTTCCTTGAGATGGAGTCAAACAGTGAGTACAACAATCATCTAAGAAGGAATATTGAAAGCTAAATATCAAGGTCTTATCAACAGGTGAAACTGGCAATACGAAAGAGATGTCAAAATGAAAGAGTTAATTTACAATAGAGAACAGTTTGGGAACAAACCAAAGTCATCCAAGATTCTTCTTCGATCTAGGCAGAGAATGAGACTTTCCTATGTTAGGTGTTGGTGAATGTCCATATGCCCATGCATGTGGGTAAGATGGCAGAGGTATGAGAAAAATACATAAGATCAGGGTGTACACATTTGTTCCCAGCCTTGCCCAGTATCTAATCCCTGAGACAACCAATCTCCATGGTGGTTTTATTTTTAATTCATTCCATAATATAGCCCTCAGCTAACTCTTCATCATCTGAAATTGTAAATATCCCAGGCTGAACTTATTATCTACCTCCAAATTGCTGTTCTTTTGTATACTTATTCCTTTCAGTTATATTTCAATTATGTCATTTGTCCTGGATAGAAAATGTGGATATAGAGTATGAAAATGCAGTAAAAACACATATGATACTCAGATGTGTCACTGTTTCCATTTCCTGGAAAAAATGCTTTTAAATATTCAAGTATTTTCCTTCTCTATTTAGTTGCATTATCACCTTATAATCTGAGCCTCACCAACATATGCATATAGTTGCACTAAATTTTTGTATCATTTCTCCCTGACTTACTTTTCTTTTTCCATGATTCTGTGGGCCTTCAATTGACAGATTATCTCCCCAAGATTCTACTTTCCCTTAATGTTCCCCTATCCAAGGATTTTCTGTGCTTCCTAAAATAAGTTCAATATTCTCTACTAGGTTTATAAGGCCCTCTGTAATCTTTTCCTTCCCATTTTTACCTAAGTTTATTTCAACAATATTTCCAATATATTCTTTCCACTCCTGCCAAGGAGAAACTTTGAAACTCCCTGGAAAATATTATGTTAATGTCTATTATAAGATTAAATTATAAAGTCATCATAAAACTCATGGCAATTACTTCACAATTTGGGCTTCTTACAGAATTCCTCATCAGTGTCCAAGACTTAAAAGAGGCCACTCTTAATAAATGAAGTAGGAAAAAAATATGTAAATGCCCCAGAATCTCAATATACTAATATGGGCCAGATCTGTGGTATGAATTTGAGGAAGAAATTTAGGCAGTTATGGAAGCAATGCAGACTAAACATTCTTATTTGTTCTGAGCTATCCAAAAACCATACAGGAGGAGGGAACAGTGGCTCAGCTGCAGAGTTCTTGCCTGCCATGTGGAGACCCGGGTTCGATTCTCGGTGCCTGTCTATGTTAAAAAAAAATTAAAATAAAAAAACAAAAAAAGATACAGATAAATTAGCATAGTGCTGATCTCATTGCAGAGCTTCATACATATCTGATAACCATTCAACTCTTAGTCTTGCCACAAAACCATCCTCAGGCAAAATCAGAGCACAATGATGTCTTCACCAATTATTAATAATGAAATCGATTTAATGCGTCTCAACATTTTTAATATTATGTAATTCTAGGTATGAGTTTAATACTTAGAATCATTTTATTATAAGTATTACTTTATTTGTATATATACATTGCGTCTATTTGTGTATGTACACATATGTGTATGTGTGTGTTCCAAGTAATTAAATGTTTGTTGCTGTTATTTTTAATGTGGGCCACAATTTTAAAGATTTAAAACCTCATTGAATTATTTCAATAACCCTGAAATAGAGGTACCATCCAAATTCTGCAAACGCGGAAACTTAGACTCCAAAAAGTTAGCTTCCTCAGGAATGGTAAGACAGAGAAATTAGTATTCAAATTCAAAGCTAATGACTTCAAAGTCATATTATATCCACTGTTCCACACTCTCCTATATGCCACATCAATATCTTGGACACAAATTTTACATGATATAATGATACATGTGAAGGCCAGATTATTCTTGCAGGAATTACTGCTGATAAATCATTATCATTATTATTATTATTTGCATGGGCAGGCACCAAGGTCTCCAACATGGCAAGCAAAAATTATGCCACTGAGCCACCATTGACTGCCTGATAAATTAATTTTTATAGCCAGAATTGAAGTCATGCCAATTAAACAGAACTAAAATTTAAGAACAACCAGAGCAAGAAAAAATGATATTAGGCTATTTCCCCTTTAAAATTTATTTGGGATTCTACAGACGTTCTCAGAGACATTCCAAAACAATTACAATTTGAAAAATTTGGGTCTTATGGATTTTGGGTTCATATTTAATACCATAAACTATATATGAATTACCATAAGACATTTTTAAATATATTCATTTTTTCTCAAGCTAGAGTTGAATGAAACTTAAAACTGCATTTCCATTTCTGGGTTGAACAATAAAAGCAGAAAAAGAAAGGGATATGGGGAAGAATGAGCAACAGCAAAGTGAAAATTATCTTCACACATGAGCATGCACACATTTTTTAAAAAGAAATTGATCCTTCAAGCTGTTACTGAATATTTTTGAGACCAACATGCTTATAGTGGTCTAGAAAAATTCTGACTGGGATTGAAAGATGGCATATCTGGAACTGAAGTCACAGCTCCTAACAACTTTTCTTTCCCATGCAGTAATGATGGGAAAACCACTTTCAGAATAGAGAATAATATATACATATGGTTATGTATACCTGAATTGTACTGTCACCAAATAATGGTATTTCTGGAAAGCATCAATGCAAAGTTCTCCAAGGGGAAACTCATGGAACTAGTAACAAAAGATGTAACATATGTACAATTATATCCCTGTTGTCATTCAAATCCAGAGATCTTATGACCAAATCAGGAATTAATATATATTTACATATATATGATATATATATCATATTATCATCTGTAAAATAACACAGAGAACTAAATGCTGAGATGCCTGTGATAACCTGAATCCAGTACATGGCCATAACTTTGGTTATTTTTTAGTGCCTAGTGGTGTATACATTGTAGTAGCAGAGCAGCATTGGTTTTTTCCCCTTTCTGGGCACACAGCTAAATGAAATTTCCCAGTCTCCATGGAGTCAGGGGGAGCTATGTGATTGAGATCTTTACAAGGGAATATGGATAGATTAGATACATGACAGTCCTGGACCCTCAACCTTCTTGTGAGATCCTCCATGTTCTTCCTCTCTTTGGTTGACCCTGGAGCTAAGGGTTGAATGGTATGGCCACAGCATGAACACTGGATCCCTGAAGGAGAGCTTTCCTGCTGATCTGCAATGAGCTGTGACATAAATGATGACTTCATTTGATTAGTCATTGAGATCTTGAGTTACCCTACCCTAACACAAGTGTCGAAGTTCAACTCCAACATAAAATGTTATAGGGCTGTTAGGCACATCTAAAATTAAATACCAATAACATGATTCAACTTTTAAATACAACTTTATTTCCATTTGCCTCCAAGTATTTATAATGAAAGCAAATACCAGAAGTTAACTTTTTTTTGGCATGGGCAGGCTCTGAGAAGTTAACTTTTGTATCACTTTATCACATCAAAAACACAGAGAAAGCTGAACAGGTGGAATTAAGTGTTTCTGCTTATTTTTACCCTTATTCCTTCCTCAGGCCTTTTCTCATGCTAACCTTAGTAGTTCCTTTAGGTCCTTTTGCTCTTGTATGCATCACTCATATCTCCCTTTAGTCTAGTGAGGGTCCTTGGGTGTACTCTGGAATGTGGTAGCTGTGAGAGCAAAA
The DNA here is from genome assembly GCF_023851605.1 of Tamandua tetradactyla. Taxonomy (NCBI): domain Eukaryota; kingdom Metazoa; phylum Chordata; class Mammalia; order Pilosa; family Myrmecophagidae; genus Tamandua; species Tamandua tetradactyla. Next base: position 132,410,383 of record NC_135332.1, read on the forward strand.
ATGAACATTCCCAGGAAACTTATTCATTGTTTTCACGAGAACATATATGTCATTAGACAGTATGTTACATGAAGAAATCAACTGTTCTATTTTGATTAATCAAGCTAAAATGCTGCAGTGTATCTTGTGGCTGATTTTAAATTAGAGCATGAAAACTGCAATCAGAAAATAGTCAAATGGCTTAGCATTTTTACCCCAAGCTACAGCAATGGGAGAACATCCCATTTTGTAGCAGTTGAAGGCAAGTATTTGTTTGTGCAAAGAATTTCAGGTGAGAAGAAAAATGTTCTCCTTTTTTTCCTAAGAAACATCAGTAATGATTCCTCTTTTGGCAAGAATTCCAGACAGGATATATTTATATTTATTTTTCTTTTTCTTTTTTATTTAACTTTTGTCTTAACCCAGATATCAGTTGTACAAAGCATAAAATACAAGCTGCTGCAGAATCAACTGTCCCTTCATGGATTAGATGTAAAGGTGCCCTTCTCCCTCATCAGTGAATACGGGAGATATAGGATGAGAAGCATACAAAGAGGGGAAGAAAAACAATTGTTATGAGGAAAATCAGGAAGAATATGAGACAGCTGACATCAGTTATATTTTGCCACTTGCACACAACCCAAGAAGTAACCCTTGGCAAACAAAAAGACTTTTTATGCCTAGGCTTTTTCACATTATACACAGGAGCAATATTATTTTTCTCTTGCCTCCCAGCTTTTCTATAGGGAAAAATCAGTTTTCTGCTAGAGTACTCTGACATTATTTTTTGAAAAAAATCTCTCTAGAGCATTACTAAAACAGGCTACATAGATGAAGGAGAAAAACACCTGGAAATTGCTGGATGCGTAAGTCATTCATAATATTTTATTGTATTTTTAATGGACCAGGAAACCATGACAGCACTGAGCCTGTAGACGTGAACCAGCTGTTAAAGAGGTTAGAAGATTTAAGAACTGTTGAAATCCTCTTGAGTAATCAGGGTCACTTGCCTGCTTCCTAATTTCATAGGGAAATTCCTCTCAACTTGTCCCTCATTGGAAGTCGAACTTCAACTCCTGTTAACTCTAAAGACAACTGATAAATCTATGATATAAATATTCTGAAAAGTAAAGTTCATGTTAAGATTAATATCTTCATAATAGAAACCAATGATTACATTCAAATATGTACATCTCTCTACTCTCCCACACATACTCTCTTCACATGTCATGAGTGATGGCATTAGGGGAAACAGAGAACAGAGTGGGACAAATAGGTTTTTCTCACAGCCCAGAGACCCTTGTTGGGTAGTGAATGTGTGGATCATCATGTGCAGAAGGAGTGTGGGAAATTTTTTGGACTCAAAGCATAGTGATTAGGAATTATTCTTGTCCTCTTGACAAGGAAAAGTAAGTGGCTACAGACAAACAATGCTCAGCACCTGGCATCCCTGGGCTAGTGGACACTTACCAAAGAGAAAAGGTAGGGCCATTTGGCTTGATAGGTAGCATGTAGTGCTGGCATGAAACTGCAGCAGTATTCTGGTTTTTCTTGTTACCCAAGCCTGAAAGCCATCTCAGAGACAGGGTTTCTTAAGAATACCTTACAACTGGGAACAGGTCTGTCATTGCTCCTTCATGATGGATGGGCAATGAAGGCAATTCCCCCACCTCACATCTCCATGTTCTCATGGTATCCTATACAAGTTGTCAGGATCAGATGATAATGCATTATCTTTTATTGATTTATTTTAATTTATCATTTTAATATTATCATGTTAAAAATAAAAGAGACTGATTTATTACATGGGGCAACAGGTATAAACCAGAACTTCCCTGGGAAAATGGACCTATGATAACCCTAGATATAGTCACAATTTATAAACAAAATCAAGAGCCCCTATTCATAAATTATTGTAACAAATCAGAGGGATTATGGGAAGATGGCAGAGTAGGAAATCTCTTTGCCAGAAGAACTATTAAATAGTCAGGAACTTCTGAATCAACTATCTTAAAACTCCAGAGTCCGGTAGAGCACTGTACAGTATCCAGGGAAGAGCTGGAGGAAGAGGCTGGTAAAGTACAGAGGCTAGTAAACTGCTTTCTCACTGTGGTGGCTATCAGCATCCATCCCCCACTCTCACAGCAGGCCACCATGGAGTATGACCCCTGGCTAGCTCACTAGTGACATAAAGTGACAACAAAATCCACTTACCAAGATCAGGAAGAGCATGGCTGATCACTGATCATGGCTTTTGGTTAATGACTTCAGATCTGTCTCTGACGGCCAACCCACCCTGGGTTGTTCCAGTCCACCCAGGACAAAGGTGGCTGAGGAGACTTGAAGACACTATTCTTCCCCAGAGCTACAGGAGACAAGTTAAGAGCTGTATTCACTGGGCAAGTCAAGAAAGCAGAGCTTTGGAAAGTCGAGGAAGAGCATCCTCACATCCTTCCTGATCCCCAGCCCCGCGCAGTTTGGAACCGATCTACACCTCGTTGTGGGCTGCTTCATGGCCTTGCTGTGGCTGGGAAAGATCCACTTGGGAAATTCCTCTAAGATGAGATACCCCCCAACCCCTGGAATTTGCCCTCCAGGCAAAAGCAGCTTGAGGCAATAAGGAAAGCAGTGTAAGATACTATCAAGACAGATGGCCGAGTCAAAGGATTACCTGCTTTAAACACCCAGAAGAGGGAGAAGGTCTGTCTCCTGGGAAATAGAGGAGGCATTAAAACTCCTACAAACAGGATCCAAAGCAACTAATGAGCCCAAACCCAGAACAAGACATAGGCCTAGAAAAAACAGGGAAGGTCCTGCTCTTTTCATTTGTCTTGGGAGGCCTTTCCTTATAGGATGACTGATGCTCAAGAAAGTCCATTCTATCACCATCTGGTTACAAAATCAAGAAAGAGAACTGTCAGGGAATAAATTCCAGAGTTAACATTTTTAAATATTAAAATATACAACAAAAGAATACAAGGCAAACAAACAAATAGGAAATGGTGGCTCACCTAAAAACGAGGATAAAAATCCAGAAAACACCAAAGACAAGAATGTGGATACAGCAAATAAAGACTTTTAAAAAATTATTTTAAAAATGCTTAAGGAGGTGAAGGAAAACACAGAGAAAGAACTAAATGATTTGAGGGGGGAAATTGATGAGCAATATGAGAATCCTATTAAAGAGACAGAAGTTTTAAAAAGGAACCAAACAAAACTATGGGAGTTGAAGACCACAATAATTGAAATGAAAAATTCCCAGGAGGGTTTCAAGAGCAGATTGGAGCTAGCAGAAGAAAGAATCAGTGAACTCAAAGACAAGACGAATGAAACAAGTAAGTCTGAGAAGCAGAATTTAAAAAGAATTATAAAAAGCAAAAATAGTCCAAGAGAGCTATGGGACACCATGAAGCCCACCAATATATGCATTATGGGAGTCTCAGAAGGACAAGAAAGGGAAAGAAAGGTACAGAAGGAATAGTCAAATAAATAATAACAGAGAGCTTCCCAAACTTAGCAAGAGACATGAATATGTATGTCCAAGAAGCTCAGAGAATAAATAGGATAAATATGAAGAAAAACAAACCCCATCTTTTACTGATCAAACTGTTGAATTAAAAGGATGGGAGAGTTCTAAAAGCAATTAGAGATAAACAATCTGTTAAAGATAAACAAGGGAGCCTCAATTAGATCGGATGTTGATTTCTCAACAGAAACCATGGAGGCAAGAAAGCAGTGGATAGAAATACTTAAAAGTGCTGAAAGAAACAACTACTAACCAAGATTTTTATATCTGGCAAGATTTTCTTTCAAACATGGGGGAGAGATTATGACATTCTCAGATAAACAGAAGCTGAGGGAGTTTATTGCCTCCAGACCTACCCTACAAGTAAGACTAAAGAGGGTCCTTCAGACTGAAAGGAAAGGACACTGGACAGTGGTTCAAAGTGGCATAAAGAAATAAAGACCTTCAGTAAAGAGACTCTTATGATCTGACCACATACCCTCAGTACTCATTTTTCCCATACCTCCTGATCTGATGGTTTTCCTACAAATTCTTGGAGTTCTTCACTGATGAAGTTTTCTGGCCACTGGAGCACTCTTGGTGCATACAATAGCAGTACTAGGGGACTAACCCTCCTGCGAAAAAACCCTCAACCAGTGACTGATGGACATTGGTGGACAAATGCCCCAACTTCCTCAACCCTCAGTAGGAAACAGTTTTGAGGTGGCTCTATGCCATCTCCCAGAGTTCCACAAAGAGATCAAGCCCATTTCTCAGGGCAATAATCTGTTCATCAGTGGGACCTGTGTTGCCTTTCCTTTTTTCCCTGTCTCACTTACTCGTTCCTTTACAAGTGCTTCCTTGGATTATGCCCAAATAAACTATCTGAACTCAAATCCTTTTCTCAAAGTCTACTTCTGGGTAAACCCCAAGTAAAGAAACTTCCTTGCATTAGATATGACCTTTTGTCAGTTCTATATATTGCCAATATCCCTTCTAATTCCATAGCTTGATTTTTCACTTCCTCATTGATGTCTCTTGATAAATAGAAGTTCTTAATTTTAATGTAGCCAAACTTATCAATTTTATCCACTAGAGAGAGTGTTTTATGTATTCTATTTAAAAGTATTTCCCTACCACAAGTTCATGAAAATTATATCTTATGCTATCTTCTAGAGTATTATTTGCTTGCCTTCCACCTTTAGCTCTACAATACATCTGGAATTTATTTTTTGCGTATGGTGAGAGGTAGAGATCAAGACTGATCTTTTTTTCCATCTGAATATCCTATTTTCACAATACAGTTATTAAGAAGACTGCTCCTCTGTAGAGTCTTTGTCATAAATCAAGTGTCAGCTTATCACCAATCTAGTTCTAAGTGTTTTACACAATTCTAGCACAATTATTCCTATGTATTACTATTTCAATCCCATGGTAATTTGTACTTTCTTTAAATCCCTCTTCTGCTTGTGTTTCATGTATAGAAATTAAGAAAATGATTTTTGTATTTGACCTTATAACCACCAACCTTGCTAAATTCAATTATTATATCTCATAACTTATCTGTAGATTCCTTTGGATTGAGAAAATTTTCAGAAAAAATTATATCACATGGGGATAATTATAATTGTATTTATTTTTCCCAGTATTTGGATATTTATATATTTCCCATGCCTTAACATACAGTCTAGTAGACTGTTAAATAGAAGTGCTAATAGTGGGGAATCTTTGCCATATTCTCTATCTAAATAGGGAATTTCCATTAAGTATGGTGTTTACTATAGATTTGTTCTAGATACCATTGTGTGTAGGTTTTTTCTTTTTTCTAAGATTAAGCAAGGTTAATCTTATATTCTTAATTTGTCAAATGTTTTTATCTTGAATGGATGTTAGATTATATCAAATGTTTTCCCAGGCATTTGAAATAATTATATTAGGTCTTTTCTCCTTCATTCTATAAAGATGGTAAATTAAATTAACTGATTTTTAAAATGTAAAACCAGTCTTACTTTCCTGAAATGGAACTTGCTCATTGTGTGTTATCCTTTTTAGCAGATTGATGAATTTATTTTGTTAATATTTTATTTAGGATATTTTATCTTTATCCACAAAAGATATTGGTCTGTAATTTTCCTTCTGTAATCCCTTGCCAATTACTGATACAAAGATTTTGCTGGCCTCATGAAATGAATAAAGGATAGTCCTCTTTTTCTTTTCTGAAAAAAAGAAACAAAATACACTATAAATATTATAACTTAAAATAACACTAAGTTATCAGATGGACACAATAATTTCACTCTGTAAGTGCTGGAAAAAGTGAATTCCTGAGGTTTACAATTTAAAAAAGAAGTCATTTAAAAATATACATAAAGAGGAAAAACAAGCCACTACTATATTTTTGGAGTGATCTGCTTTATAATATTTTTAATTTGAATCCTTGCTTTTTTTCTTGCTCTACCGTTATTTTTTTTTACAGAGCAACCAAAATGACCCCCCCCAAAAAAAACAAACATAAATCATGTTAATTCTCTGCTTAAAAACCCTCCCTTTACTTTCTTATTATATTTAGAATAAAATCCTCATACTTTGCCATGATCTACAAGTATCTGCCAGACTTTACACAGTTTTTCAATCTCATCTCTCTCTCTGCAATCCCTCTCACTCTCTGCCTTCTACACTGATCTTCTGAATATACTTAACATCAGTCAAACACTTTCCAAATCCTGGGCATTGCCATTTGCAATTTGCATTGATTCAAATACTTTCTATGGCTGTTTCTTATCCTTCAGATCTCAACTGAGACTTGAACTGTGTCATCACTTCTCCTAAAAGCTTGTCCTGACTACCCTGCCTAAAGCAGTTTCCTTTCCCGGTTATTCTGTGTGTTTCATTCCTACCACAATTCAACATTATTTTGTTTGCTTCATTCATTATTTAAAATTAAACTATGGACCATATAGTGTGTGCCTATAGAAAAAGCCCCTGCCTAATGGGATTGTCAGGGAGGGACTCAATACAGAGATCACAATTGAATTGACACTTGAAGAATGAGAAAAAAGAGTCAAATAAACATAAATAGGAAAGAACATTTCATACAGAAGGAAAAGTAAGTGCAAAGGCTTTGAAATAGAATTAGACAGGCAGTGCAGCTATTTCACAATAAAGAAAAGAAACAGTTATAGTAGATGAGGTCAGACAGGCAGACCAGAAAGAGAATACATATAGTCATGAAATCATCAGAAAGTGTTTAGATTCAAGTTTAATTACAATAGGAAATAATGGGCTAGATATGGAGAAGTTATATAACCTAATTTATGTTTTTAAAAGATTATCTAGTCCATTCTGTTTAGAATAGATTATTGGGGAAAAGAGAAAAGCAAAGAAATTAAATAGGAAGCATTTATCACAATTCAAGTGGTCTAAGCTGGTAATAGCATAAGCGCAGAGACATCAACCAATGTCTTGTTTATGTTAGAGAGAGAACCTACTGGAAATGTTAGTAAATTGTTGACAGAGGGAACATTTCTATCTTGTTTATTATGTATCCTGAGCACTTAGCAGAGTGCCTGGACCACAGTGTACTATGTCATTAAAAGTGGAGAAGAGATGGAAACTATAGAAACATCATTCAAAGCCATATGCCATGTGAACAAAAGCAGGTGATTCACATTATTGCAGAGAAGCATGGAAAACAAGTCACAAAGTATTTGTCAAATATTACTCTTGGAAAGATAGCAGGATGATCTAATGACACAATTCCGTTGTCATATAAAGAGGTAGATGGTCATACAGTATGAACACTATCTAACACAGGAGAACACTTGCCTCCTCAAAAGTAATGGGTTGACTAATGTGCAGCATGTGAAAGATATTGAATGCTGAGCTTCCTGAGGGGATTTAGCAAGTCTGAGTTTGCACTCCACAGAGCCGAACTCACAGCAGGCAAGCAATGAATACTCGAATGAACTAATGAAGGAAGAATGAAAGATAAATGAATGTGCTCAAAGTTTTGTTCAGTTCATCACTGAAAACACGTCTCTTTATTGTATTTTTGTTGATTTAAATCTGTGAGACGTGACTTAGACTGGAAATGAAGAATTAGTTCGTTCTGAGGGAGCATCAGTAACATAGGAGCAAGGAATAACGTTGGTATACCAACAGGGGACATTGGATCTGCAGGCCCATCTATGCATTGATTTATTCATGGAGACAACAGTTGCTTGTCAGCAATGTCACACATGAGCTGATTCAGTATTGCAGGAAAAAATGAAAGTAATCTGACCATGCTCTGAGAATTCCTCTTTCTGCTTTCATTATACTGGCCAGTGAAATGGACAATGAGTTCATTACTCCTTGTTCACATCAGGCTGTGAGGGGGAAAGGTGTTCATATGATTTTTTAGAAATGAGGAATGAAATTTTTAAAAAAACAAAACATTTCTTCAGGCCCACATCTATGGTTTCAAGTGCTTGTTCAAGGGGCATTTCTCAGTGATCTACTTAGAATCTTAAGTAGTCTAAATCTATTTCTTCAGAGTCTAAAAAAAATCAAGTTTTAATGTTTTGAATAGAATACCCATATTTTAAAACATTACCAAACTATAAGACAAGTGGTTTAACTGCCAAAAGTTTGACTCTTTCACGCAAATAATTTCCTTCATTTGTTGGAAAAAAAAAAAGAAAGAAAAATCAGTGAAGTATGACTTTATGATTTTAAAACACATCCCATTACTATAATAGAACATCTGGAAATACTGCTTTGATTGACATTAAAAGTAAATTAGGAACACATTCACAACTATTCCCCCAGTTATAAAATTCAACTTTTTAGTTTTTGAGGTAAAATACTTGTTGACTTGCTTTTGATGAATTATTTAAAGAAGTCCAATGAGACACCTCTCCACAATTTCTGGCTATTCGTCCAACCTGAATACCAGAGCTGTTTGACAGTCTTCACATAATTACTACCTGCCAATATATAATCATGAGTAGGGATTTTCTAAGTTAGTGGAAATGAAATATGGGACTAGAAATCAATTAGATGTGAAAGTGACCTATAATTCAAGTTATCCATCATTGAGACAAAAATAGATTCATTGGCAATATATTGCAAATAATTTCTCACCACTACTGATAAAACTAATTTTAATTAGCTTTGCATTTTATTTTTAGTTTTACATCATTGGTGTATCTATTTAATTTACCTAAACATTTGCACCAAACACCCATTAAGTAACACCCATGCAAAAGTTTTAGAATCTTGCAAGTGGGAAAAATATAGGAACTGGAACCAGGAAAACTTGAATTCAAATTCCAGCTCTGTAACTTTACTTTCTTTAGCCTCAATTTCTTCACCTATAAAATGGAAATTATACTAATTATCCTCCAAGACAATTGTAAGGATTAGAAATTATATATTTATAATAGTTAGTACAGTTCCTAGGCACACAGCAAACATTCAGAAAGAGGGCATCATTATTATTAGAACCATTATTTTGCTTATACCTGGAGGGCAATGGTTGTTTCTTGTTCAGTTTTCATTGCATGGCTCCCATCCCTGCAGTTTTAGAATGCAATAGATATCGGAAGAATGGATGAATAAAAGTGTGGCAAGATTGCATTCACAAGTACCAATGCTGTATTTCCCAACCTCTTTCTGTATCAGTTGTAGCCCAAGTGACATTTATCTTCCTATTCTCCCCATTTACATGAAACCAAAAAGGAAAAAGTTAAAGAAAAAGCCAACTTTTACAAGACCAAGATTATTTTCTTGGAGGCATACTTCTAGTATCCAATATCTGCCAAGCTTGTATTCTGTGGATAAAATACTACATAATATAGGACCTGGAGGAAGGGGAGAGAAGACCATTCATTCATTCAACTGTACTTTTTGAGTGCCTACTATATTAGGTACTGTTTCACTTCTGGGGGTAAAGCATGAAAGAAAAAATCTCTGCACTGTGGAGCTTATGGTTTAATGTGGGGAACAAACTGCAACAGAAGTAGGAGGATGATGTGGAAGCACACAGAAGAATACACTTAGCTCCTGCAAGCCAGGAATCAGTGTGGAAAGGATTCTGAAGATGGTGTGCATTCCTTGATGACTTCACCTGTAGGCCACCTGCCTTCAAACAGTCCCCAATAATTGCAAACCTGCTGAACAAAGGGCAGGGGATTTAGACACTTTGTGGGAATGAATGGAATAAGCAAAAATCATTGGGTGAATTTTTCTAAGAAAGAGAGACAGTGAGGCACCCATAACAATCTACAAGAATATCTCTTAGTTCAGTTCTCACTGATAAGATGCAAAGAGATTACTCCTTGTGTCCTTTCTCGAACCCTAACATTTCTCAAAAATTCCGAATATGCCTTTTTAATGACTAGAGGTATCCCCCTCAGGATCAATATGCATAGTTGGTATTATTAGTTATTTGGGGTAAACAATCAAATGTTATATTGACTTTTCATCACAGTGATTAATAGTACAAGCTGTGGCATTATTCGGGGATAGGCTCAAATACCAGTTCTATCACTTACTAACATATTTTGAACAAATTACAAAATGTCTCTGAGCCTCAGTGCCCTCATTTATAAAAATGGGGATAATAATATCTAGCTCAAAGGGTGCTTAAAGGAGAACTTTTAGGAGAAGGTATATTCATGGCTTTTATTTAAATATAAATTGAAAATTTACCAAAAATTTAAACTCATTATTAATGAAAGAGCCAGTAAAATGTTACAACTGTGTCAGAGAATCCAGAAAGCACATATGTATATATATATGTATGTGTATTTATATATATATATATATATATATACATATATATGTATATATGCAAACATGCAGACACACACACACAAATGTACATGTTCATTATATGGAAAAGGAATAGTGAAATAAATATACAAACAAATGCAAATGAGTCTATCTACAGGACAATAATCAATTGTATTCTACCAAATATAACTATTCCACATAGCTACCAAGAATAATCTGCATTATAATCAGTTTTCTGAGATTTACAGAGTAAAATAGCTCAAAGACAATGAAAGGCAGAGACAACAAAAATGGGTACTTTTGATTCTGCAAAAATTCATCTTATTTTGAACATTGTAAAGTGTCACAATTTCTCCTGACATGGTCATTCTGAGTATTGAACTAGGTTATGTATAAAAAGCATTAAGCCCAATGCCTGAAAGATAGAAAATTCTCCAAAAATGTTGACTGTCCAATTTATTATGAGTCTTAAATAGTACTAGACTGAAACAAGAAATTGTAGGTATTGGAACATGTTCAGCTGAAAAAATAGTACTGTTATTTGGTTCAGATTAATACAATGGTCATGGTCCTCTGGCTGCTGTAAAAATTACTACATCAGGTACTTAAAACAACAGAAATTTATTCTCTCTGTTTCAGAGGCAGGAAGTTCAAAATCAGTGTCAGCAAGGTATCTTCTCTAGGGCACAATCCTTCCTTACCTCTTCCAGTTTCTGGAGGTTCCTGGCATCCCTTGGCTGTGGCAGCAGTACTCAATCTCTGCCTCGGCCTTCACGGGGTCTTCTTCCCCATATGTGTTTCTCTGTGTCCTCCTATCTTCATAAAAAGACATTAGTCATCCAAAATCCAGGATGATTTCATTTTGAGATCCTTAATGAATCACATCTGCAAAGAACCTGTTTCTAAATAAGATCATATTCTGAGTTTCTGAGTAGACATGCATTTTGGGGTGACACTATTCAACCCATTACAGTTTCACTCAGAAGCAAGGAAAATGGTTCAATATCATAAAAAAGTTTTTGGTTTGTTTTTAGGATGTAAAAGTATATTTTGGGTAGATGCAGTGATGGATGGGTTCCTCATGATCTGGAGCCAGAAGACCACCATCTTCATGGATGCCAAGTTGTTGAGTACCGTCTTCAAATTAAAGCGCATCGCAAAGAGCATCCTCAAGCAGCCACAGGATGACCAGCTCTTGGACAACGGCAAGACACTGGGTGAGTGTGGCTTCACCAGCCAGATGGTGCCACCTCAGGCTCTATCCACAGCAGGGTTGGCTTTCCAGGCAGATGGCACTTCTGAGACTCTGAGCATTGACCCCTCTCCAGTCCTCCCAAGCTGCCTGATGTGATGAGGCCAAGGACTCAGGAAGCCACACTAACAAACAAGCTGTACAATGAGAGGCCCAGCCTACCTCCCAACATCCCATCCTGTCCCAATAATGAGATTTGAGTGTCAAAAAAAGAGTATATTCTGAAGGGAATATTTCTAGAATAAAGAGGCTTAGATTTCTGAAACTCTGATGAACTGCTTGCTGCTATTACAGATTCCTGAGGAGTTATATGCAGCAGACCTTGCCAGGCAAAGGCATACTATTTAAGACTTTAGGGCATAATTTCCCAAATTGTTAAACTACAAGGATCCTCAGATTAAATCATGTCAAGATATGCTGAAATAAACAAAAATGTCACTTTCTGTTAAAGTTTCTCAGAGATCAACTCCGCAAGAAGGGGTTTTCAGCATTTTCACCATTTATTTAACCATGACCTTGACTCATAAAGCATCTCCTCTATTGCCTAAGAAATACCATTTGTAAAAAGCAACTATAGGCCTTTGGTTTCAAACCTCCAGATCACTTCCCATTCTAGATGTGGTAGATTGAATTATGCACTCCAACAAAGATATGTTCTTAATACAAGTCCTTGTGGGTAAGAATCCATTTGTGAACAGGACTTTTGAAGAAGTCATCTTTAGTTAAGGTGTGGCCCAACTGAATCAGGTGGGCCTTTTTATTAGTCAGCGTTCTCTAAAGAAACAGAAACAACAGGACATATCTATAAATATAAGATTTATAAAAGTGTCTCATGCTTCGATGGGAATGCAAGAGTCCGAGATTTGTAGGGCAGGCTGAGAAACTAGCAACTCTGATGAAGGATCTCAGTGAACTCCACAGGAGAGGCTCACTGGCTGAAGAAGTAGTGAATATTTTCTCTTCTCCTTTAAAAAGCCTTCAACTGACTGGATCAAATCCAGCTGATTGGTTGTCTCCTTTGCAGGACATATACCCTTAGTTGATTGTAGTTTTAATCAGCCATAATTGCAATCAAATGGCTGATTATTTAATAAACCAACCTCCTGGTTTATCAGCCAGCCACAAAATGTCCTTGCAGTAATGGTTAGGCCACTGTTTGCCTGACTAGATAACTAGGCACCATCATTTGGTCAAGCTAACTCCATAACCTAATCATCACAGCCTTACTCCATATTTCCAGAATCTTTTATGAGCAGAATAAACTTAGTCACAGTTATAAAAGGCCATATAAAAAGAAGCTGAAAGTCAGCATAAGCTGGAAGAGTAGACACAAAGCAAGAAATCACTATTTATTAAGAGGCAGAGATGAAAGCCAAGGAACCCCAAGGAGGGTGGCGTGCCAACACCAGAATGCTACAGACCTCTGGGAGAAAGCAAAGATTTTCTGATGCCTTGATTCTGGACTTCTAGCCTCTGAAACCATGAGATAGTAAATGTTAATAGCTTAAGCTAAATGGTGTGTGGTATTTGCTATAGCAGCCTGGAAAACCAAGGTACTAAGTAACTAAACCAAATCAAATTTAGTATTAGGAGGGTTCTCATTGCCTAGAAGAAGTTAGATCTCCACAACCATGCTTTTCCCTGGCCTTGAAAATAGTGGGCTCTATTGTCAAAGTATATCCAGAATTGGACACATCTATATCTAAACTTTTCACTCTATCCAAGTCACCATCATCTCTTCTTGGAACTTGGCAGGGCCACCCAACTGGCCTTTCTGATTCCATTTGTGCCCCCATATAGTCTATACATCATTCAAAGTGATCAGTATAAAAACTATAGTTAGATTATGTCACTTTCCATTCAAAACTCTTTAGTGGCTCCCACAGCACTTCAAATAGAACCCAAGCCTATTGTGCCTCAAGGCCTTTTCTCTATTATTTCCTCTGCTTGATAGCCACAAGGCTCATTCTCACCTTAGAGAGGTTTTCCTTTACCATCCTATCTAAAATATTTCCCATACCACCTGTTTCCTTAAGCTGCTTTACCTTTCTTTAGAGAGTATATATATATATATATATATATATATATATATATATATATATAGAGAGAGAGAGAGAGAGAGAGAGAGAGAGAGAGAGAGAGAGATTTAATTTTCAATTGTCCATTTCTGTGATGGCTAGGCTTATTATCAACTTGGCAAGGTTATGGTTCCCAGTTCCGTTGTCTAGCCAAGGAAGCACTGCAAGGATATTTCCTGGACTTAAAGCATCAATAAACTGATTGCATCTGTGACTGATTACATCTACAATTACCTAAGGACAGTGCCCCCAGCAATGAGAGGTAATCCAATTAGTTGAGGGGTTTAAAGGAGACATCAAAAGAGAGAATCTCTCCACTTTAGTCAGCCAGCCTCTTCTGGGAAGTTCATCAAAAGCCTTCATCAGAAAGGTCACCTTGCAGCCTGCCCTACAGAATTTGGACTCATGCATCTCCACAATTGTGTAAGACACTTTTATAAACTCTCATACTTACAGATATCTCCTGTTGGTTCTAGTTTCCTAGAGAACCCTGACTAACACAATCTCCATTCCCTAGAATGCATAGTTACTGATTGCAAAGACTTTACTTCTTTTGTTCCATGATGCATTATTAGCTGTCATAAAATAGCAATTCAGTAAGCATTTTGAGTGAATGAACATGCATAATGATTGAAAAAAGGACAAAATTAGAATAAATCCCCGAAAAAGAAAAATGCAAGAATCCAGACATTAACCAAAGAAAGGAACACTCCATTTTGAAACAACATATTTTTTCCTAATTGTATAGTCTACTGAAGGATCTGCCCCCTTTTACTTTGGATAACAGACACCTTGATTATCTCTTTGGAGTGGATAGAGAAGACAAGAACACTGATTGGATTATACAGCTGTAAAATAGAATAAAGGCATGAAGCATATAACAGTGAGGATGAACCTTGAGGACATTATGCTGAGTGAGATTAGCGAGAAACAAAAGGACAAATACTGTATGGTCTCACTGATACGAACTGACATTAATGAATGAACTTGGAGAATTTCAGTTAAGAACAGAGGTCATCAAAAGATAGAAATAAGGTAGATATTGGGTAATTGGAGCTGAAGGGATACAGATTGTGCAACAGGACTGATTATAAAAATTCAGAAATGGATAGCACAACACTACCTGATTGTAGCACAATAATGTAAGTACACTGAATATGAGAATGATAGAGGGAGGAGGGCTGGGGGCACATATGAAATCAGAAGGAAAGATAGGTGATAAAGACTGAGATGGTATAATCTAGGAATGCCTAGAATATACAATGATAGTGATTAAAAATACAAATTAAAAATGTTTTTGCATGAGGAAGAACAAAGGAATGTCAATATTGCAGGGTATTGACAATAGATGTCATTCATATTTTAAAACTTCAACTTCTGTGTGAGGCTAAAGAAAAATAGGTTAATTTGGTAAAAATTTACATTTTGACTAGTGCATTTCTTAATATAACTTATATGGATAGGTTAATTGACCATAAGTACATGGAACCTTGAATAGGGCATGAAATTTTGTAGGTTTGTCCAGTGTGATGCCCCCGATAAATCCCAGAGTGATTTTAACAGTATAAAGAAGTATTTGCCAAGTCCCCTTGGGGGAGTGGCAATAAATGGGGAAAATTCAACTTCCCCCATTCGGAGAACTCCTGATATTCTTGCAAGCAGTGGGGACAACCAAATCAATTGGTTGAACCCTCAATCTTGGGGTTTGTTCATATGAAACTTTTCCCTGCAAAGGATAGGCTAAGCCTATTTAAAACTAGGCCTAAGAGTCACCCCCAGAGAACCTCTTTTGTTGCTCAGATGTGGCCTCTTTCTCTCTCAGTCAACATGGCAAGCAACCTAACTGCCCTTCCCCACTCTATGTGGGACATGACTCCCAGGGTTGTAAACCTCCCTGGCAACGTGGTACAGAAATCCTAGAATGAGCTGGGACTCAGCATTAAGAGATTGAGAAAACCTTCTTGACCTGGGGGGGAAGTGAAAAAGGAGACAAAATAAAGTGTCAGTGGTTGAGATATTTCAAACAGAGTCGAGAGGTTATTCTGGAGGTTATTCTGACACATTATACAGTTACCCCCTTTTTAGTTTAAGGTATATTAGAGAGGTTAGAGATAAGTGCCTGAAACTTTAGAGCTGTGTTCCAGTAGAAATGCTTCTTGAAGATGAATGTATAATGATATATCTTTCACAATGTAGCTGTGTGATTGTGAAAACCTTGTGTCTGATGCTCCTTTTATCTAAAGTATGGACAGATGAGTAAAACATATGAATTAAAAATAAATAATAGGGGGAACAAATGTTAAAACAAATTGGGTACATTGAAATACTAGTGATAAATGAAAGGGAGTGGTAAGGGATATAGAAAAAAATAGGGCAAACAAAGATTAAAATATATTGGGTAGGGCAGGCCATGGTGGCTCAGCAGGCAGAGTTCCCACCTGCCATGCCAGAGACCCAGGTTCAATTCCCAGTACCTGTCCATGGAAAAAGAAAAAAAAAATATATATATATATATATATGTATACACACATATATATAGTTATGGTAGATGGAAATACTAATTGTCACTGAGGAAGGGGTAAGGGGTATGGTATATATGAGTTTTTCTTTTTTCTTTTTATTTCTTTTTCTGGAGTGATGCAAATATTCTAAAAAATGATCATGATGATGAATATACTACTATGTGATGATATTATGAGCTATTGATTGTGCACCATGTATGGAACATTTGTAAGTTAAGGAAAAAAAAGAACACTGATTGGCCTAAAAGCAGAGTAGCCAACAAAATCTCATGCTTACGTTATATAAAAATGATTTAGGAAATAGGAAAAAATTTTAAAATTGATGAGAATGGGAGAGGGCAGGTGGATAGTCCTTGTTATATATAATTATAAGTAAAAATGTAGATATAGAATTATAAGACAGAAAATATAATAAAATTCCAAGTATGTTGATATGCATGAATTATTTCAGTGTCAGATTGTTGCAAATAATATTAAAGTTCCAAAAAACAATAATTGAAACATTTCTTTTAAATCTCAGCTGTGGAACAGTTATGAAAAAAATAAATCCCCCTTCTTCATCCCAACAATACAGGTTTAAATAAGCTCTTCTACTTTTACATTCTTATATTTACTGCCAGTATGGTGATTGCATGCTTGATTTCTTCATCCTCCAATTTGAATTAAAGAGTACTAAGGTCAGAAACCTAATCTCTAATACTCATTGTGCAGGCGTAGACACTTAATAGTGCTGCACACATTTACTGGGGATAAGCCTGATGCTCTGTGGATCATATTGAAAAAAAACCCATGTACAAAGTAGTTTGGTGCATTTATTTTCCAATATAATTTCTTAGACTACAAAAACATGGGCAAGATGATTCCTGGTTGTCTATGCCAGTGGAGGAGGCCACTTGTAAAGATGAATAAAGAATACATATGAACATCCCGTATGGTCTGGATCATGGTCAAGTTCAGAGACCTTCCTATCGCTAACATTTGGATCCCTAACTGCTCAAAATGGTGAAAGTGGCAATGATTAACAAGTCATGAATAGACCAAACAATAGGCTGAGGTGAGAATTTCATAATAGACCTATGCAATAAAAGGGCATACAATGTCACTAACATCTGTGAACTAAACAGGTATCAAACCTCTATTCTGAGCTCAGGCTTATTCTAGATGGTATGGAAAATACAAAATTATTTGGCATGATACCTGCCTTCAAAGAAAATTCTTTAGGGGCCCAGGAAAATATGATGAATACTGAAATGAGAATTTTGTATACCCACATTTTTTAATCCCTGCAACAAGCCTATGAGGTAAATACTGATACTATTCAATTTCAAAAGATGGAAAAATGAAGGTCCATAAAGCTTAAATAGCTTTCTCAAATTAACTAGTGACTACTAAAGCCAAGAGGCAGTTCCTTTCAGCCCTACAGTTTCTACTTTAAACCCCCAAGCCACATTGACCTTCTGGAGAATAATTTGCAGTATCTTATCATGTACTTCATATTTCTCTTTTCTGGAGACACCCAAATATTTCTACTCATTTTTAACCTTCCTCAAATAGTGGTGATGAAGATGCAACTAAATGAAATAATTTATAGAAGTTGCCTGGCACAAAGATATTTACAAAAAATATAAGTTCGAATATGCTATAAGCTTGAATTCATGTTAATTATGGTAGGAATCTTAATATTGATGCTAAAAATATAATAATGCAGCAGTCATTTGAGCAGAGAGAAGATGAATGAGAGGTGGAGAGGTCTAGAAAGATTATAACTTGGTGTAGGTTAAAAGGATACAAAAGGAGGACATATATGAAGGAAGAATAGAGGAGTCAGGGGAAAAAAATAGTACATAGAAGTCTTCAAGTCATAATGCTCTGATTCCAATTATACTTAATAATTTCTGAAATTTTAATGTATCTTTCCTTTGGGTTTATCCTTATGGGAAAGATCTTATCCCAAACTATTTAGACATGCAATCATTTGCATATAAAATTGTGTTGCATAAGCAAAATATAATACCATGACACTGAATAAAACCTATAACAGAAATTTTTGAGCAAGGATAAATAACTTACAGCTGCTAGTCCCTCTCTTATTCATTCACTTTTAAAATAAATAGCCAAGAACTATGTCTTTTTTTATTTAGACACCTCACAGTCTATAAATTATTCAGTAGTTCCAAATGTCAAAGCCCATGGCAAGCCATAGATTCATTACATGATCATCATTAATCATTAGCAGTTATTTATAGTTCTACTAATGACAATCTTTGGACTCACAATTGGTTTCCTATGTACAAAATCTTATGCAACCCACACATTTATCAAGATTCTGCAAAGATTTGGTAACAGAATACTAAAATGCTACCTATTTATTTTAATTTGTCATTTTTCTTTCACTAATAGATATCATGCTTTATCTTTCATATGTTTGTTGTTGTTTTTTTAAATAATGGTAGTTGGCAATGCTTGAGTGGTGAGAGTCATGGTGCTTTGCATACCTATAATTTTGTGGAAAGTTCCCAAAGATATTGCCTATCTTGTCAAAAGGGCTTCAAAAGCATAGAGAAGAAACTGCAATCAAAAAAAAAAAGAAGTACTGAAAAATACAAATTTCATGAACTTCACAATTTCTTCTAGAACTTTAGATGCCATCTCTCTGAATGACACATACTTATCTGACACACGAAAGTCACACATAGTTAGCTCAGCCATTTCTGAAAGTTCAGTTTTGTTTTAACAAGCCCATTGAATTTGTTTTCTGAGAATCTGGGCAGAATATAAATCCATACATTTTTAACAGGACACAATTTATAAAACAACTAAAGTTTGTAAGGGTGAATTTCAGAAAACAAAGGGGGAATTAATTCTATAGGAAGCTTTTTTACTGTATTAAAATGGCCAAGAGTTTCTTCTCACATGTTTATAAATGGCTACTCTTCACAATGCTGTTTCTTTGGTGAATGACTTTCACATTGGTAACATGGCTTCAATTCAACATATGGCTTACTTACCATATTGCATGTCATTTGTCTGTAGTAATGCTTTTTCCTTGAACTTAACCAAATTGCTAGGAATTTGGGATGGTGATATTGGTGGTCCAAATGTTATTTTCAGTCTTTCAAAAAGTGTATTTGTATATTTGAGGTCATTAATATATCAACTCATTGAAGCTGATACATTTGCAGAAAAGTTTTCATTTATGATCAGTATCTCTAATTTCCAATTATATGGATTACAATACTTAGTAAATTAATACAGCAACTATTTATTTTGTTCATAGTTCTGCTGTTTGGCAATTTGGATTGGCTCATCTGAACATTTCTTCTGGTCTTAGCTAGGCCCACTCTATGGCCAGCTTCCATGGGCGGGCTGGTACAGAATAGGCTCAGATGTGATAGCTCATCCACCTAGTCTCTCATTTTCCAGAAAGCTATCCAAAGCTTGCATATATGGACTACACATCAAGAAATCAAGAATTAGGAAGTTGAAGCCTGATCTGAGAACTGACACAATGTTATTCCTCCTATAGTCTATTAAATTTTAAGCCATGCTCAAGCCCAGCCTAGATGCAAGGGATGGGAAAAGGACTCTTTCTTTGGATGAGATAACTTCAAAATCACAATACTAAGTGTGTGGATATATGGAGGGGAATAATTGTTGCCATATTAGCAAAGTGTTTCTCATAGTCTTCCTGATGTTCACAATTATTAATTCATTCAGTATACTTAACCACTCATTCAAAAACTCCCAAAGATTTATAAAAGCCTAATCTGATCATAGCATCATGCTTGAATCTTGAATCGCAAGATCTCATGTTCTATATCAGGTTTAGACACGGTTTTCCTCTTGCTCCCTACTTCACTATTCTGCATGTATTTGGAGTAAGCCCCAGAGATGCCTTTCCCTTCCATAAGAAATCACATGTCTTGGGAGCTGAGTACCTTTGGGAGCCTGTTTCCCACCTGGAGAAATCTGGGGGCCCAAAAGCCTTTTTGCAATTTGAACAAACTCTGCCTTTTAAATCAGGTTGGTGATTTTTTTTTTTTTGCCAATAAAACACCTTTAAAACAGTATTATATATATATGATTATATATATATATATATTCCATTCTCCATGTGCTACAAGCACAATTGTTTTTGATATATGTATCTCTCTCTAGACTTAATCACAGCTATTTTGAGTTTGTTTGACTATCTTAGGAAACACTCTTAATATTTCTAGAAACTATTTTGTCTTACAGTAAGGCTCTACTGGTCATCATCTCAATTCTTTCAGAAGTCTAACTAGAGAATCTTACAACCAAACCCTTGATTTCATCTCCTCTCCCCAGAGTGTATTTTATTTTGAGAATATTTTGCCAGCTGGAGACTGAAATTGAGAAACAGTCCTATTGTGCAACTGACAAATATAGATTCTTCTATATACTTTCTAAATTCTACATGCAAACTGTCCAATATATTCCTTAACTGAACTCTTTCTTCTGTAAATTATCACTGGTAAGACAAACCCTCTGAAACTTTCAATAATCTGGCTGGATATTTTAGCCAAATCTAAAAGTTCATTGAGAATATTTTCTATCTTCCAAGTTACTGTAATAGTTTTACAAATAGTTCACCAATAGACACATGCGTGGACATTTTTATAGCTTCCTATCAATACAGACAGGAGAAACCAAATCCTGAAAGAACAAAATTGCCAACTCAAAATTCTATGTCCATAAAACATATCCTTCAAAAACTGAAGATAAAAGAAAGACATTTTCAGATCAATGAAAAATGAGAAAATTTGTCAGTGGCAGAGTTACACTATAAGTTACACTATAAATGTTAAAAAAAAAATTCAGACTTGAAAATAAAGACAATAAATGGAAATTTGGATCTAGTATAAAAAATGGAGAGCATTAGAAATGGTAAAGCATCTGTGTGTACATAAAAGATAATATATCTTTCTTTTTTCTCATAATTCATTTTAAAAGCATGTTTTTTAAAGCTAAAATCATAACTCTGTATTATAGGGTTTATAAAGTATACATAGATGGATTATATAAGAAAACAATAACAGAAAAGTATATGAATCATGTAAATGGAATTATATTGTTGTAAGATTACTATATTTTATATTAAAAAGTATAATAGAACTCCAAGTAGATAATAATATATTAAAGATGAATAATATAATCCCGAGAGAAGCCCCTCATGCATAGGTATAACTAAAATGAAACTAGAAAAATTTAAATGGACTACTGAAAACACAGCAGGAAAGAAAGAACAGAAAAACAAAATGAGATGGGTCTAATAGAAAAAATAGCCAAGTTTTATATGCTAAACTATAAATAAACATGTTAATGTATACAATGTTTTAATTTTAAAAGTCAGAAATTGCCAAACTGGACAAACCAAACATGAATAAACTATATGTTATATACAAAAGGTACACATTAAATAAAAGCACAAACAGGTTGAAAGTAAATGGGTAAAAATGTATATCTAAAGATTTATAAGAAATTAGAAGGTATTAATACAAATGGAGCAGCTCTATTAATAATAAATAATATAAACTTTATGACAAGGAGCACCCCCACAGAAGAAAGACATTTAATAATAAAAAAGGCTTAATTAATCAATGATGCATATAACAATCATAAATTTTTATATGCATAAAATTAGTGCTTAAAATATATATTACAAAATTGAATAAGCTACAGGGAGAAACAGACATACACTGAATCATAGTTCAAGATTGTAACACCTCTCTATCAATAATTAATGGAACAACTGGATTAAGAAAGAAAAACCTTAAGTTGAAGATTTGAATAATACAATAATTCATCTTGACTTTATTGACATTTATAGACAAGTACACCCCCAAAAAGAATACAAATTTATTTCAATGGCCTTGAACCATTACTAAGAGAGATGTCTGGGCAATAAGATTAGTCTCAGTAAACTTCAAGAGATTGAATTTTTACAAAGCATGTTCTCTGACAACAATGAAATTAAATTAGAAATCATTAAGAAAAAATATTACAAAAGGCACAGAGTATTTGGAAATTAAAAAGCATACTTCCAAATATCTCATGAACTCAAGAAGAAATCTTTTGAGGAATTAGAAAATGTTCAAATTGTGGAACACAGCTAAAGCAGTCCTTAAAGAGGGAATTTCTAGCATTAACTGCTTATATTAGATAAGAAGAAATGCATAAAACAATTCTATATATGTCTTAGCCCCTTTAAAACTTGGAAAAGAAAATCATATTAAACTCAAACTATGTCGGAAAAAAGGAAATGGGATAACCAAAACCAATGGTGTAGAAGAAAACAATAGGGGACACTGACAAAGACCAAAGACTATTGTTTTTAATTAACAATTAAAAATAATCTTTAATGAGAGAGAAAAACTAACTCATACAAAGAATGAAAATGGGAAGAACACTAGAAAGAGTCAAATAAGTATAAAGGAATATTCAGAATAAGTTATGGCAGCAAATTCAAAAATTTAGGTTAAATTGAAAAAAAAAACTCCTTGTGAAACAACCCAAACTGACAGGAGATAAAATTGAAAATATAAACAGTCCAATATCTACCAAAGAAATTGAGCCCATTATCAAAAACTTTCCCACAAAGAAAACCCCAAGAATAGATAGTTTCACTGGTAAATTCTAGCATATATTTCATAAAGAAATTATGCCAATCTCTCAAAAATGATGAAAAACTTCCCAACTTAATGTATGAATTATCATAACTACATACCAAAACATAACAAATGCATTAAAAAACTACATAATAGACCAATTTCTTTCATTAACATGAGATGCAAAAACTTTAAGCAAAATTGTTAGTAAATTGAATCCAACAAGTTATCAAAAGGATAACACATCATTGAAAAGTGGGATTTGTCTCAAGAAAACTTTAGAAAAATGAATCAATGTAATTCACCAAATTAATAACAGAAAGGAAAGTAAATATGATTCTCTCAGTAGATGCAGCAATAGCATTTGACCACACCTATTTATAAGAACACTCAGCAAACTAGAGACAAAATGAATCTTCATTCTGATAATGGTCATCTATAAAACAATTATAGCTAACATCATATTTAATGGTTAAACACTAAGAATTAGAAAAAGACAGAGTTCCCACATGCTGCATACCACTCAACATTGTACTAGTTGAATAAGAAATGAAAACAAATAAAAGCACAAAAGTTGAGGGAGAATGAAAGTGTTTCCATTTGCAGATGTCATATAAATTATTTACATGGAAACAATAATGATTAAAATAAAATACTAGAATTAATAAGTGAACTTAGTAAGATCTCAAGCTGCAAGTTACTTCTATATTCTAGCAACAAACAATTGGAAAACTATATTTTATATACAATTCAATTTACAAATAGGATAAAAATAGCACAAAATACTAAGTAAATTAATAACAAAAAGTAAAATACTTCTAAACTGAAACCACAAACACTTCAGAATAAAATGAAAGGCTAGAACAAATGAAAAAGTATATCTTATTCATATTATAAGATAAAATATATAATGTTATGGCAGTGGGACAAGAATAGAAAATAGTCAAACATATAGAGTTCAGACATAGGCTACATATATATGGTGACTTGAAGTAACCCAAATATGCCTTCTAGGACAGTGGGGAAAAAAGGGTCTCTACAATAAATGGTGCCAGGTCATTTTTCTTTTCATAATCTCTAAAAAGTAATTTTAGGGGACTTGGTCTTTGGGAAGATAGAATACAAGTGCTTTTTCCTATTCTCCCTGCTAAGCAACAAGACAAACTCTAATATGAAACAAACATAAGAGAACTAAAAGGTAGAGAGACAATAACAGCAAGGGATCCTGAGACTTAAGAAATGACATATTAGTGAGTTCTCTGGTTTTACTTTCTGTCTCATATACCCCAGTTTTGGAGCTGCAGAAGCCAGCAATCCAGATATGTCAATGGGATTGTAAAAATAGACACAACAAAAACCTATTCTCTCTAGCTAAAGCAACAAGAAAGAGGCAGCCCAGCAAGACAGAAAACTTTTAAACAATAATAGCTGCAGTCCAGCAATATACCACAGAACAAACCTGTAGCCCTACTTCCATCCACACAAGCAAAGGTCAAATAGGGAGCTTAGACTCCCACCCTTGCCTACCCATAAGAAGCTGCCTCAACCTCCCCTCCTCCCTACTAGTGTTAGTGAAGGCTGAAGGGAGCTGAGATTTCAACTCCAGCTTGGTAACTAGCACCAAAATCTCCACACCCCAATTTAGTAAAGACTGTGCTGGAAGCCTGGACTTCTATCCCCATTCCAGTAACAATGAAGCACCTCTCCCCATGGGGTGTCAGAAGAGGCCTCATGAGGAGTCATGAATTTCACCATGGCTCAACGCTAAAGAAGCTGCCCCACTGTGGTGTTGGTGGAGATCATATGGGGATCAGTAATGAAGAATTATACTTGGAGGACTAGAGGTGGGATAACAACTTCAAACCCTTCCCAAAAATAACAAGAAACAGTCACACTAAGGTGTTAGTTAAGGCCAAGTGAAGAACCGGGATTTCTTATTCCCAGTTACCAGTAATGAGGTAGTGACTCCCTACCCTACCAGAGTAGTACAAGAAGCCAGATAAACTGAAGGTTTAAATATCCATCAGAGTCTTATAACATAAGACCCAAAACGTCCAGGTTTCAATCTGAAATCACTCACCATTCCAATAACCAGGAATACATCAAACTGAGTGAAAAAGGCAACTAAATAGATGTCATATCAAGGTGACAAAAGTGTTAGAATTATCTTGCAATTATTCTTAAAGCAGCCTCATAAAATATTCTTCAATGAGCAACTATGAACACGCATGAAACAAATCAAAAATAGAAAAACTCAGCAAAGAAATGGAAAATATCAGCAAAGATACAGAAGATATAAAAGAGCCAAATGAAAACTTTAGAACTGAAAAATAAAATAACATAAATAAACGCAATGAATGGGCTAAATGGCAGAATGGAAGGGACAGAGGAAAGAATCAGTGGACAGGAAGATAGAATAATAAATTCTGCCCATTTGAACAAAAGAAAAAGTTAACTTAGATTTTTTTTTTTTACAGAGATTCAGGAATTTAAGACAGTAACCAATGCTTTAACTTAGTGCCACGGATTTCCAAAACTAGAGGAGAAAGATGGCAGGGTTGAAAATGTCCCTAAATAAATTATGACTGAAAGCTTCCCCACTTTGGCAAGAAACGAAATGAAAATGGCTTAAATATACCAATTAAAAAAAATCAATTGACAGACTAGATTTAAAATTATGACCCAACTACATGCTGTCTATGAGAAGTTCACTTCAAATGTAACAATATATTTAACCATCAACTGGCAAGCACTGGTCAATATTATAGAACAAGTTACCCAACAACAGTAGAAAAAACATTTAATTTTTTTTTTAATTTTTACTTTTTTTTTTTTTGCATGGACAGGCTCTGGGAATTAAAGCCAGGTCTCTGGCATGGCAGGTGAGAATTCTGCCACTGAGCCAACATTGCACCACCTTACACATTTTCTTAAGTTCCCAAAGAACATATACTGTGACAGACTATATCTACAATCTGATCCATAAAAAAAAAACTGTAACAAATGTAAAAGAATTGAAATCATATAAAAAGTGTTATCTAACCAAAATGGAATCAAACTAGAAATCAGTAATAGAAAGAAAACAAAATTTTCGACTTCCGGAGAAGATGGCGGCTTAGTAAGACGCGCGGGTCTTAGTTCCTCCTCCAGAAAAGCAGCTAAAGAAACAGAAACAATACGAAACAGCTCCCGGAGTCACGACAGAGACCAAAAAGACAGCGTACCCCATTCTGGAACAGCTGAACGGGCAGGGAGAATCTGCTGCGGTGAGATACCCGAGGGGCGCGCGTTTTCCCGGCCGGAGCTGCTGGCGACTGGGGTCCCCTCCACGCACGTGGCTCCCGGGTCTGACTGGGAACGTTGGATAGCGGGGCCCTCCCGTCACGCTTGGCGTTTCGGGCCAGCTGGGCAATTAGGACCGGCACTCTCCCAAGCCGCAGCGGCCAGCGACCCCCGCCTCCACGCGCGGTTTCCCGGGCCGACTGCCGTGCAGACAGACGAGCGCCACGAGCGCCACCTACTGGGCAGGAAAAGAAAAACAGAGCCCAGAGATTTCACAGAAAAAGCTTTCAACCAGCTGGGTCCCACACCCAGGGAAATCTGATCAAATGCCCAGACACCAGCAGAAAATAATGGATGACGCTCGGAAAATTGAAGATATGGCCCAGTCAAAGGAACAAACCAATAGTTCAAATGAGATACAGGAGCTGAGACAACTAATGCTGAATATACGAACAGAAATGGAAAAACTCTTCAAAAACCAAATCAATAAATTGAGGGAGGACATGAAGAAGACATGGGCTGAACAAAAAGAAGAAATATAAAAACTGAAAAAACAAATCACAGAACTTGTGGGAGTGAAGGACAAAGAAGAAAAAATGGAAAAAACAATGGATACCTACAATGGTAGATCTAAAGAGACAGAAGCTACAATTAGTGAACTGGAGGATGGAACATCTGAATTCCAAAAAGAAACAGAAACTATAGGGAAAAGAATGGAAAAACTTGAGCAGGGGATCAGGGAACTGAATGACAATATGAAGCACACAAATATACGTGTTGTGGGTGTCCCAGAAGGAGAAGAGAAGGGAAAAGGAGGAGAAAAACTAATGGAAGAAATTATCACTGAAAATTTCCCAACTCTTATGAAAGACCTAAATTTGCAGATCCAAGAAGTGCAGCGCACCCCAGAGAGAATAGACCCAAATAGGCGTTCTCCAAGACACTTACTAGTTAGAATGTCAGAGGTCAAAGAGAAAGAGAAGATCTTGAAAGCAGCAAGAGAAAAACAATCTGTCACATACAAGGGAAACCCAATAAGACTATGTGTAGATTTCTCAGCAGAAACCATGGAAGCTAGAAGACAGTGGGATGATATATTTAAATTACTAAAAGAGAAAAACTGCCAACCAAGACTCCTATATCCAGCAAAATTGTCCTTCAAAAATGAAGGAGAAATTAAAACATTTATAGACAAAAAGTCACTGAGAGAATTTGTGACCAAGAGACCAGCTCTGCAAGAAATACTAAAGGGAGCACTAGAGTCAGATACGAAAAGACAGAAGAGAGAGGTATGGAGTAAAGTGTAGAAAGAAGGAAAATCAGATATGATATATATAATACAAAAGCCAAAATGGTAGAGGAAAATATTATCCAAACAGTAATAATACTAAAAGTTAATGGACTGAATTCCCCAATCAAAAGACATAGAATGGCAGAATGGATTACGACCCAGCAATACCACTGCTAGGTATCTACTCAAGGGACTTAAGGGCAAAGACACAGACGGACATTTGCACACCAGTGTTTATAGCAGCATTATCTACAATTGCAAAGAGATGGAAACAGCCAAAATGTTCATCAACAGACGAGTGGCTAAACAAACTGTGGCGTATACCTACGATGGAATATTATGCAGCTTTAAGACAGACTAAACTTATGAAGCATGTAATAACATGGATGGACCTAGAGAACATTATGCTGAGTGAGTCTAGCCCAAAACTAAAGGACAAATACTGTAAGGTCCCACTGATGTGAACCGACATTCGAGAATCAGCTTGGAATATATCATTGGTAACAGAGACCAGCAGGAGTTAGAAACAGGGTAAGATAATGGGTAATTGGAGCAGAAGGGATACAGACTGTGCAACAGGACTAGATACAAAAACTCAAAAATGGACAGCACAATAATACCTAAGTGTAATGTAACTAGGTTGGAACACTGAATGAAGCTGCACCTGAAATATGGTTTTTTGTTTGTTTGTTTGTGTGTTTGCATCTTTTGTTTTTGTTTTTTTCTTTTTCCTTTTTATATATATATATATTATTAGTATTATTATTTTAATTCTCTTCTCTATATTAACATTCTATATCTTTTTCTGCTGTTTTGCTAGTTCTTTTCCTAAATCGATGCAAATGTACTAAGAAATGATCATACATCTATGTGATGATACTAAGAATTACTGAGTGCATTTGTAGAATGGAATGATTTCTAAATGTTGTGTTAATTTCTTTTCTTTTTTTTTGATTAATAAAAAAATTTAAAAAAAAAAAAGAAAACAAAATTTTCAAACAGAAGAAAACTAAACAATACATTTCTAAGTAATTCATAGGTCTAATAGTATCTCTCATGGGAAATTTTAAAAATACATTGAATTTAATGAAAATTGGAATACAACATATCAAAATTTGTGTACACAGCTAATACAGTACTGAGAAGAAAATGTACAACATTCAAAAGGTACATTAGAAAAGAGAAAGACGCTCAAATAAATAATCTAAAAGTTCCCATATCAAAAAATCTAATCAGATGACCAGGACCTGAATAAAGAGGGACAAAGGACTGTCCTGGCCTGAGAAGGGGTGCAAGGAGTTTTGAATAGGAAAGGCCAATGAGGCTCCCTGACATTATTATTTAGACAATACATCACACCTCTACTTCTACTTTTTTTTTTTACATTTCAAAAATTTCCTAAAATTGAGGGAGCAATTCTCCTTTCATAATGTAAATAAATTGGTACAAAATGGACTTTAGTGGAGACAAGTCAAGTGGAGACAAGTCAAGTGAGGTGTCATATTTAGATGTGCAGCATAGTGAGGTGTGATGAGGGAACATCAGTGACTGGACACACAGCATAGAGCAGTCTGGAGTGGATGGAACAGCTGAGATCCCACATAGAACTGTAAGTCTCACAAGCCATGGAGGCTGGCACCCCTCCCCACAAGTATGGCAGACTGGTTCCCCAAGGGGAAAGGAACCAGACTTTATTAGTAGCAAAGAGTTAGCTGAACCAAGCAACAATTCTGGAATTAATTAACAAATTCTGACTACTGAAAACAAGCCCTGAGCTCAACTAAACCTGGAGTAATCACTAAAGGAGCTAGCAGGTTTTGTCTTGGTTGAGAGGGGGTGGGACTGACAGAAAAAATAAAAAGAGGCTTTTTGAGTTGGACAGCACAAAAAACTAGAAAACAGCTGGAGCCCAAGAAAGTGGGGCACATAGAGCCTGGGAACACAAAGAACCAGGAATCAACTCTAGCTCTTCATTTGAATACCAGGAGAGTGGGGATCCTGCTCTGAAAAGGATTTTCTTTTAACTTAACAGCTCATTAGATAATACAGCAAGTATTCTTGGGCTCCAGCTCTGTCCCAGGCAAGGGCATAATTAAGGCATGTCTGAGAGACAAAATAAATAGGTGGACTACTGCCTAAAAGGGATATCTTCCCCAAGGAAAGGGGTTGGGACCAACTTAAGTGGTGGTCCTCTTTCAGGGAATTCAGGCCCTGGGGGATGGAAAACAGAAGCAATCAAAGCCCATCAGTTGCCTCAGCCACTGTCTCATGCTCTTGGCAGGGAGAGGCTTCTGAAAATAAAGGCACCACTTCACTTTATGATGATGGGAAGCTGCAGGTAGACAAGTGCCACATGCTGGGCAGGATAGGAAAAGCACAGAGTGTAGAAGCTATACAGGAAATTCTGACAACCTGCCGGGTCTCACCCTCAAAGAAACTTGATACTGGCTACTCTCTACTCCTGAAGTGTGGGCCTTCAGCTCTGGGAAAACCTGGCTGGAATTGATCATATCTGAGGAGACCTTCCTCAAAAAACAAAACAAAAAAACATTCCAAATAGGCAGTGCAAGAAACTGAAAAATTCAGTCAGTTAAACAGAACCTAGGCTAGAGGTCTAGAAAATGTTGAACTGAATACCAAAGGATAAATAGAAAACAAAGTCATCCAACAAGAAAACCATAGACAGAAGAGCAAAAACAGCCTCCAGAATAAACTAATTAAGGAAATCAAATGCCTAGACACCAGCAAAAAACAGTGAGTTTTCCTAGAAAAATTGAACATATAGCCGAGTCAAAGGAACAAACCAACAATTCAAACAAGATACAGGAGTTGGAACAACTAATTTAGGATGCTCAAACAGACATGGAAAATCTCATCAAAAATCAAATTAATGAGTTGAGGGAGGATATAAAGGAGACAATGGGAAAACATAAAGAACAAATAGAAAGTTTGAAAAAGCAAATTACAGAACTTATGGAAATGAAAGGCACATTAGAAGAAGAGATGGAAAAACAACAGAGACCTACAACAATAGATTTGAAGAGGCATTAGAAAGGATTAGTAAACTAGAGGATAGGACATCTGAAATCTGACACACAAAATAAAATATAGGGAAAAGAATGGAAAAGTATGAGCAGGGTCTCAGAGAATTGAACAACATGAAGCACAGGAATATATGTGTTATGAGTGTCATAGAAGGAGAAGAGACAGGAAAAGGACCAGAAAGATTAATGGAGGAAATAATCACTAAAAATTTCCCAACTCTTAAGAAAGACATAAAATTACTGAACCAAGAAGTGCAGCATATCCTAAACAGACTGGATCCAAAGAGACCTACTCCAAAGACATTTACTAATCAGACATTTGTCAAATGTCAAAGATAAAGAGAGAATTCTGAGAGCAGCAAGAGAAAAGCAATCCATTAATTACAATGGACACAATAAGATTATGTGTGGAGTTCTCAGCAGAGAGGCAAGAAGGCAGTACTATGATATATTTAAGATTCTGAAAGAGAAAAACCACCAAACAAGAAGTCTATACCCAGAAAAACTCTCCTTCAAAAATGAAGGGGGAGATCAAAATACTTTCAGACAATCACTGAGAGGATATGTGACTAGGAGACTGACACTACAAGAAATACTTAGCGGAGCACTACAGGCAGATAGGAAAAGACAGGAAAGAGAAGTCTGGAGAAGAGTATAGAAATGAAGACCACCATAAAGGTCAACAGAGGAAAAAAATTAGCTATGACTTATAAAATCCAAAAGACTAAATGGCAGAAGGAAGTATTGCTCTTACAATAATAACATTAAACACTAATTAATTAAGTCCCCCTTTCAAAAGATTTAGATTGACAGAATGGATTAAAGATGGAATCCATGTATATGCTGTGTAAAAGAGACCTACTTTAGACCCAAGGACAAAAAATAGTTTGAAAGTGAAAGGTTGGAAAAAGATATTTCATGCAAACAACAACCAGAAAAGATCAGGGGTTCTAATATCCAATAAACTAGACCTCAAATGTAAAACAATTTAAAAAGACAAAGAAGGTCTCATATATTAATAAAAGGAAGAATTCAACAAGATGGCATAACAATCATAAATATGCATGCACTGAACCAGAGTGCTCCAAAATACATGATGGAAGCACTGACAATACTAAAGGAAGAAGTAGACACCTTGTCCTAATAATTGAAGACTTCAATTCCTTACTTTCATCAATGGATAGAACATATAGACAGAAGATCAATAAGGAATCAGACATTTTGAATAAAATGATAAATGAACTAGATTTAACTGACATTACAGAACATTACATTATCCCCCAAAACAACAGGATACACATTTTTCTCATTTTTCTCAACTGTTCATTGATCATTCCCAAGAACAGACCATATGCTGGGTCATAAATCAAGCTTCAAGAAATTTAAGTTTGAAATTATACAAAACACTCTCTCAGATCATAATGGAATGAAGATGGAAATCAACAACAGGAGGAGTGCCAGAAAATTCACAAATATATGGAGTCTGAACAACACATTCTTAAATAACCAGTGGATCAAGGAAGAAATTACAAGAGAAGTCAGTAAATATCTGGAGGCAAATGAAAATAAAAATGCAGCATATCAAAATTTATGGGATGCAGCAAAGGCAGTTCTGAGAGGGAAATTTATTTCCTTAAATGCCTATATTAACAAAGAAGAAAGAGCAAAAACTGAGGAATTAACTGTTCACCTGCAAGAACCAGAGAAAGAATAATAGCAAAACCCAAGAAAATAAAAGGAAAAAATAATCAAGATCAGAGCAGAAATAAATGAAATTGAGAATATGAAAACAATTGAGAAAATCAACAAAACTAGAAGTTGTTTCTTTGAGAAAATCAGTAAAATTGATGGATCCTTAACAGGGCTGACAACAAAAAAGAGAAGATGCAGATAAGTAAAATAAGAAATGGAAGAAGGGACATAACCACTGACCCCACGGAACTAAAGGAGGTAATCAGATGATACTATGAGCTACTATACCCTAATAAACTAGACAGCATAGATAAACTGGACAACTTCCTAGAAAGACATAAACAACCAACACTGATTCAAGAAGAAATAGATTACCTCAACAAACCAGTCACAAGTAAAGAGCTTGACTCAGTCATCAAGAAGCTCCCCAAAATTACAAGTCCAGGACCAGGTGGCTTCATATGTGAATTCTACCAGCATTCAGGAAAGAATTAATACCAATCATGCTCATATTCTTCAAAAAAACTGAAGAGGAGGGAAAGCTATCTAACTCATTCTATGAAGCCAAAATTACCCTGATAACAAAGCCAGACAAAGATATTACAAGAAAAGAAAATTACAGACCAAGCTCTTTAAAGGATATAGATGCAAAAATCCTCAACAAAATACTTGCAAATTGAATCCAGCAGCACATTAAAAGAATTATACACCATGACCAGGTGGGATTTATTCTAGGTATGCAAGGCTGGTTCAACAGGAAAAAATCAATTCATGTAATACACCAACAATAAGTCAAAGCAGAAAAACCACACAATCATCTCCATTGATGCAGAAAAGGCATTGAACAAAATTCAACATCCTTTCTTGATGAAAGCACTTCAAAGGATAGGAAGAGAAGAGAACATCCTTAACATAATAAAGGGAATATATGAAAAACCCACAGCTAAACATCATTCTCAATGGGAAAAGACTGAAATCTTCCCCTCTAAAATCAGGAACAAGACAAGGATGCTCACTATCACCATTGTTATTCACCAGTATGCTGGAACTTCTAGCCAGAGCAATTAGAAAAGAAAATGAAATAAAGGCACCCAAATTGGAAGAAGTAAATCTCTCGCTGTTTGCAGATGTTATGATTCTATATGTCAAAAATCCCCCAAAAAATCTATAGCAAAGCTACTAGAGTACAGCAAAGTAGCAGGGTACAAGATTAACATCCCAAATTAGTACTGTCTTCATACACTATAATGAGAAATCTGAGGAGGAAATCAAGAAAAAATATCCATTCACAATAGCAACCAAAAGAATCAAATATTTCTGAGTAAATTTCACAAAGCACACAAAAGAACTACACATGGAAAACTACAAGAAATAACTCAAAGAAATCATGGAAGAGTTAAATAAATGGAATGGCATACCATGCTCATGGATTAGAAAACTTAATATAGTTAAGATGTCAATTCTACCCAAATTGATCTATAGATACAACACAATACCAATTAAAATCCCAACAACTTATTTTGCAGAAATAGAAAATCCAATAACCACATTTATTTGGAAGAACAGGGTGCCCTGAATAGCTAAAAATCTCTTGTGAAAAAAAAATGAAATGGAAAGTCTAATACTACCTAACTTTAAAGTATATTACAAAGCTATAGTGGTCAAAACAGCATGGTATTGGCATAAAGATAGATATACTGACTAATGGAATCTAAGTGAGTGTTCATAAATGGACTGATAGTGTCATCTATAGACAATTGATCTTTGATAAGGCAGTCAAGCCAACCCACTTGGTAGTAGTCTCTTAAATAAATGGTGTTTTGAGAACTGGATATCCATATGCAAAAGAATGAATGAAGATCCTAACCTCATAACCTAAACAAAAACTAACTCAAATGGATCAAAGACCTAAACATTAGTGCTAAGACCATGAAACTTTCAGAAGGAAACAAACAGAAATATCTTATAAATCTTCTGATAGGAGGTGGTTTCCTAGACTTTACATCTAAAGCACTAGGAATGAAAAGAAGGATAAATGGGATATTCTCAAAATTAAACACTTTTGTGCAACAAATAACTTTGTCAGGAAAGTAAAAAAAAAAGCAGCCTATGCAATGGAAGACTATTTGGAAACTACATATCAGTTAAGGGTTTAATATTTAGAATATATAAAGAAATTCTACAGCTCAACAACAAAAAGACAAACAACCCAATTAAAAAATAGGCAAAAGACATAAACAGACACTTTCCAGAAGAGAAAATACAAATGGCTAAAAGAAAAGATGTTCAACTTCACTGGCTGTTAGGGAAATGCAAATCAAAACCATAATGAGATATCATCTGACACCCATTAGAAAGGTCATTATCCAAAAGACAAAACGGCAAGTCCTGGAGAGGATGTGGAGAAAGAGGCACACTTATCCACTGGGAATATAAAATGTTGCAACAACTCTATAGGCAGTTTGGTGGCTTCTCAGGAAGCTAAGTGTAGAACTTCCATATGATCCAGCTATCCCATTACTAGGTATATATTCAAAGGTACTGAAGGCAAGGACATAAATGAACATTTGCACACCAGTGTTTATAGTAACATTATTTATGATTGTAAAGAGATGGAAACAGCCCAAACATCCATCAACAGATGAGTGGCTAAACAAGCTGTGGTATATAGATATGATGGACTATTACACTGCTATATGACCAAATAAAGTCATAAAACAAGTAACAATGAGGGTGAACCCTGAGGACATTATGCTGAGTGAAATTAGCCAGAAACAATAGGAAGAATGCTGTATGTTCTCACTAATAGGAACTAACATTAATGAGTGAACTTTGAGAAAGTTAAGAACATAGGTTATTAGAAGATAGAATAAGGGTAGAGACTGGGCATTTAGTGGTGAAGGAATACAGAACTGCAACAGGACTGAATGTAAAAAATTCAGAAGTAGATAGCACAATACTATCTTTTGTACTATAATAATCTAAGTACACTGAATGAGGTTCCCTCAAATGTATTGTTGAGGGAAAAGGGTTAGGGGCATGTATGACACCAGAATGTAATATAGAGGACAAGACTGAAAGAGTGTAACTTAGGAATGCCCAGAGTGGACAATAATGAGAATTAAATGTATAAATATAAAAACATTTTTGTATGTGGGAGAACAAATTAATATCAATTTTATAAGGCGTTAAAAATTGAATGGTGTACAGAAAAAATACAATCAATGCAAGCTAGGGTCTATAATCAACAGTAACATTGTAGGGTGCTTCCACTGAATGTAAAAAAGCATTACACCAAAACTAAATGTTAATAAGCAGGAAATATGGGGGAGGGTCATGGCTTCTTTGCAGAAGAAAAGGAAATGTCTTCATATAGATTATGGTGGTAAAGGCATGGTGGTTTACTTAGGTTGGTTTGTATGATGTGCGAGTAAAACCATTTAAAAATGAAAAATGACCAAATAAGATGTGAACAAAATAAACTCAAAGTAAGAAGAAGAGAAAAATGTGAAAGATACAGAAATCAATGAATTTGAAGAAAAAAATACAGTAGAGAAAAATCAATGAAATGAAGAGCTAGTTCTTTGAAAAATCTAATAAAGTTGTGAAACCTTTGGCAAGACTCTCTCTATATATATATAGAATATATAGAAAATATATATAGAAAAAAATATATATTTTCTCTCTCTATATATATATATATAGAAAGGGGGGTACACAGAAATTATCAATATCAGGAATGAAACAAGGAATATCAGTCCAGACTCTGTAGACATCACAAGGATAATAAGGAATACTTCCAAAAATATAAATTTGACAACTTAGATGTAATGAAAAAATTCTCTAATAAACACAAACTTCTAGTGTCACCTAATGTGCAAGAGATAATTTGAAGAGCTTTGTAACTATTAAGGGAATTGAATTCATAATTTTAAAAGAACCCAAAGAAACATATCCAGATCCAGATCTTTTCACTAAAGAATTCTACAATATATTTAAAGATGAATTATACCAGATCTACACATCCTTTCCAGGAAATTGAAGAGGAGGTAAGATTTCCTAATTTATTTTATGGGCTAGTGTTACCATGAAACTAAACCAAAAAAGACAGTTCAAAAGAAGAAAGCTATAGAACAATATCTGTCTTGATTATTGATGCAAAATTCCTTAACAGAGTTTTAGCAAATAGAAATCTATAATATGTAAAGACAATTATACACCATAACCACGTGGGGTTTATTCCAGAAATGCAAGGCTGGTTCAATATTCAAAAATCAGTCAATGTCATCTATTCTTTCAACAAGCTAAAGAAAAAGTAGCAAGATGATATCAATTAAAACAGAAAAAGCATTTGACAAAATTCAGTAATCATTCATGAAAAAAACTCAGAAAAATAGGAATAGAGGGATTATACCTCAATTTGAAAAAGAGTATTGATCAAAAAAAATCTGTAGCTCATTATCCTTAATAGTGAATGACTGAATGCTTTCCTCATATTATCAGGAACAAGGCAAGAATGCCTTTTCTCACCACTCTTATTCAACAAATTGCTGGATGTTCTAGCGACTGCAATGGGCATGAGGAAGAAATAAAATGCATGTAGATCAGAAAGGAAGAAACAGAACTGTTGCTATTTGCAGATGACATGGTTGTCTCTGTAGAAAAACCCCAGCAATCTGACAAAGCAAAAGCCTTGTAGAAGTAATAAGTGATTTCAGCAAGGTTGCAGAATACAAGGTTAACACTCAAAAATCAATTCTATTTTTATATAATGGTGCGCTGGCTTGAAGCTATCATGTACCCAGAAAAAGACTATGTTCTTTTCATCCATTCCTGTGGGTGCAGACCTTTTGTGGGTGGGACCTTTTGATGAGCTTGTTTGAGATGTGGTCTACCCAATTCAAGGTGGGTCTTAACCCTTTACCAGAGTCTTTTATAAAAGGATAAAAGGCAGTAAAAGTTGAGAGAGCTTAGAGAGAAAAGCTCTGGAGAAGCTAAAGGAGGACCCACAGAGAAAGCCATTGGAACTGAACAGCTGAAAGCAACAAAATATGGGAAAGAAGGGCCAGTAGATATCTCCATGTGCTTTCCCATGTGAAAGAGGTGTCACAGATGCCAGCAGCCTTTCTTCAGAGTCCAGATATCATCCTATTGATGCCTTAATTGGGATATTTTCAGGGCCTTAGAATTGTAAATTTTAAGTTAATATATCCCCATTGTAAAAGCCAATCCATTTCTGGTATTTTGCATTCCTGCAGCTTTAGAAAACCAAAACAGATTTTGGTATCAGGAGAGTGGAATGCTGAGAAGCAAAAACCAAAATGGCTGGAATAACTTTATAAATAGATAAAGGGAAGATTCTGGAAGAGGTCTGGGGAGTCTGATATGAAAGGCTTAGATTGTTTTGAAGAGACTATTGGTAGAAATATGGATACTAAAGTTACTTCTGATGAGGCTTTAGACAGAAATGATGAATGTGTCACTGCCAACTGGAATAAAGGTGGTGCCTGTTTTATAGTGCCAGGGAATGTGGCAACACTGAGTCTTGATGTAGGATGGAAGACAGAATTTGAAAGTGATAAGCTGGAATACTTAGGTGAAGAGATTTCCATATTAAATGTGGAAAGTGCAACCTGGCTTCATGATAAAGTTAGAGGAAAGGAAATGTCAGAGGAAAGGAAAAAGCTGGTAAATGAATTCTTGGTTTACAAAGGAACTAGAAATTGATGGTTTGGAAAAATATGGGCTTCCAGAGAGCAGGTTCCCAGAGAACAGTGGCCCAGAATAGAGAATAATGTGAAGATTTAAGAAAACATATAACCAACCAGCCATTTCAGTGCAAGTCAGAATTGGAGGTGGAGTTGTCCAGAAGGATTTATGAAAAGTCCTATTATCTGATGAGTTGGGACTCCTGGGTGCTGCATGTGAAACTGATGAGTTTTTGTGAGATCTGTTTGAAAGGAACCACTGCTAACCTGGACTAAAGTGGACAGAAAATGGACAAATTGAAGGAAAAATGACTTCAAAGGCAAAATCATGGAAGCTGAGGTCTATAACCAGGACAGCTTGGGCCAGAAGAGTGGACCCACCCATACATGTGGAAAGGGTGATTTTACCCAGGAGTTTGCAGAGTTTGGACCTTCGCTCTTATTGTTCAATAAAAGTGCTCTTGCCCCAGGGATCTCAGATGCCTGGGGAATTGAGGGAAACTTGAGGGAAACTTTTACATACATTCCTGTGGGTGTGGGCTAATTGTGAGTGGAACATTTTGATTAGGTTTATTCATTGAGATGTGATCTACCCAATTCAATGTGGTCTTACTCCTTTACAGGAGTCTTCTAT
This sequence comes from Tamandua tetradactyla, assembly GCF_023851605.1. Lineage (NCBI taxonomy): Eukaryota > Metazoa > Chordata > Mammalia > Pilosa > Myrmecophagidae > Tamandua > Tamandua tetradactyla. Next base: position 132,448,776 of record NC_135332.1, read on the forward strand.
AAGAGGACAAGAGGCAGAAAAAACTGAGAGAACTTAGATAGAAAAGTCCTGGAGGAACTAAGAGAGGGGCTCAGGCTTCAGAGCAGATGGAGCATATTCACCAGGCATTGAGGAGAGCCTGGCCATGACCCCACCATTCAGAGAGTTGACCCTGTGCCTTGGATATTGCAGAGAGTCTGGCTGCCAGGTTGATGCCTGAAGAGGTTGGGACAGAGAGCACAATCATCTCTCCAGCGTTTAGAGATGTTGAAGCCCTCACCCCAGTGTTTGGTTAGAGCAGGGCTGCTCTGCAAGCCTTTGGAGAGATTGGGGCTGCAACCCTATCAGGTCCTGAGGATAAAGCATCATTCTATAGATGATTCTCAGACCTTGGAATCTGAGGTAGTGTACCCTGAAGGTCTTCGGAACTGTTTGAGGCCTTTGATCCCTGTTTACCTTCCAATTTTTCCCTATGGAAATGGCAAAATTCGCTCTCTGACTGTGCCTCCTTCGAATCCTGGGAGAACATAACTTGTTCTAAGTTTCACATATTCACAACTGGAGGAGAATTTTGCTTCAGGAAAGACCATTCCTGTAATTGATTTTGATGAGACATTGTACTTAATATTGTTGTTGAAATTATTTAAGGGCTTTGTGATATTGTAATATAATGACTGCATTTTGTATGGAAAGAACATGTCTTTTTTGGAAGTCCTGGCTCTGGAGTGTGCTGGTTGAAAGATGTTATGTGCTACCAGAAAAGGCCATGTTTTTACATTCCTGTGGGTGTGGGCTAATTGTGAGCAGAACATTTTGATTAGGTTGTATTCATTGAGATGTGATCTACCCAATTCAATGTGGTCTTACTCCTTTACTGGAGTCTTCTATAAGAGGACAAGAGGCAGAAAAACTGAGAGAACTTAGAGAGAAAAGTCCTGGAGGAGCTAAGAGAGGACCCACAGTGGAAGCCATTGGAGCCAAAGAGCTGAAAGCCGTGAAACCTAGAGGAGAAGGACCAACAGAGGTTGCCATAAGCCTTCCCATGTGACACAGGTGTCCTGGATGTGAGCAGCCTGTTTTCAGAGTTCAGGTATCATTCTATTGATGCCTAAATTGGGACATTTTTATGAACTTAGAATTGTAAATTTTAAGTTAATAGATCCCCATTGTAAAAGCCAAACCATTTCGGGTATATTGCATTCTGGCAGCTTTAGCAAACTGAAATAAACAGCAAAAACCATGTGGACACTGAAATTGATACTACCATTTTTTAATTGCTGAAAAACTGAAATACTTAGGTGTCAATCTAACAAAAGGAAAGGAAGAAGGAATACATGGATTGTATGCTGAAAATTATAAACTGGAAACCATAAATAATAAAAAGATCTAAATAAATGGAAATGATTCTGTTTTCAGGGATTAGAAGAGTCTACACTTTTGTAGATCCTGAGAAACCATTAAGACGGTGAAAATGAACACATAGAGTGGAAAAATATTGGTAATACATGTACCTGAAAGGTTATTTTATCAAAAACATCTGATATGTCTGATAAAAATGGAATGCAAGCTGCATCACAATTCTGACAAGTCACATTTCAAGTGTTCAGTGGCCATATGTAATTTACTGGTTACCATATTAAAGAACATAGATTTAGAATTAAACATACCTCCTACAAATCAGTAACAAATAGATAGAAAACCCAATTTTAAAATATGGGTAAAATAGATGTTCCCAAAAGGGGACATAAAAACGACCAGTACAAAATAAACCACGTTGTGATACCAGTACACAACCACGTAAATGGCTAGAATGAATAATATGGAAAATATCAAGTGACAGCAAGGCTATGAAGCAACTGGAGCACTCATACTGTGCTGTCTGAAGTTTAAATTAGTGCAACCACCTTGGAAATACCATGTGGTAGAACCTTAACCTGATTAAGCATGTACTCTATTAAAAACAACTCTACTCCTAAAGAAATGATGTGAGCCACAAGAGAGAAGTATGAAAAGGTTAGCACCAACATTTATAATTTCCCCAACCTGGAAACAATCTATATGGTGATTAACTGTACAATAGCTAAATGAATAATGGTATATTCATAAGATGAAGTAGTACACAGAAATAAAAGTGAATAAACTACTACTATGCATAACAGAATGCTCAGTGAAAGAAGCCAATGTAAGCATATTTACTACATGTTCCCTTTCTAAAAAACTCAAAAATTAGCAAAACTAGTGGATTCTGATAAAATCAGAATAATAGCTATGTCGAAGTGGGGGAAATGACTGAAAAAGGTCATAAGGGAGGAAAAGGTCACATGATTACATGGGTGTAATTACCTGGGAAAAAGTCATTGAACTATACACTTATTATTTGTGACATTTCTGTATTCATGCCATATTTCAATAAAATGTGCTTAGTACCTGTGCTGGTTTGAATCTATTATTTACACCAGAAAAGACTATGTTCTCTAAATCTATTCCTGTGAGGGCAGACCTATTGTGAGTGGGATCTTTTGATTAGGCTATTTCAACTGAGATATGACCCAGCCCACTCAAGGTGGGTCTTAATCCTTCACCTGAGTCCTTTGTGAATAAGATAAATAACAGTAAAGCCCAGATTGCTTAGAAAAAGAAATGCCTGAAGAGAAACAAGCAAGTACCCTCAGGGGCTAAAAGGGAAAACCATTGAAACCAGAATCCAGGAGAGAAGACCACCAGATGTCACCATGTACCTTCCCATGTGACAGAGGAACTCTGGATGCCAGTGGCCTTTCCTCAGAGAAGGTATCTTCTTGATGCCTTAATTTGGACCTTTTCATGGCCTTAGAACTATAAATTTAAAATCTAATAAATCCCCACTTAAAAAGCCAACCCATTTCTGTATATTGCATTCCATCAGCCTTTAGCAAACTGAAACAGTACCCTGTGAATTTCCTTTTATATGATTTTAATACTTCCACAATGGCTGCTCTTCTGTTATTTCCTCATTTCCAGTAGGATGATTTTCCAAATCCTTCATTCCACCACTATCGGGTCATACTGAACTGACCTGCAATTAAGCCTGTCAGTGTTCAATTAAAACCAACAAAGAGTTCAATGGTTAAGTAAAAACAAAATTGTCAAGACCTTATTATTGCAATAAAATATGCTAAGAACTGCAAACTAAATTTCACAAACTGCATGATTGAAATGTTTGCTAATTTTCAAGACAATTTGCCCGACACTCCTGAAGAGTAATTTAATAAAATGTGGCTGAGGTTAAAGCTAAAAGAATCCAATGTACTTCGCAGAGGAAAAGATGTCTCCACAGCTGACAAACAGCTTTGACTGTTTTATGCTCAGAGAACTCTAAAAGCCTAATTTCAATTTATTCTAGCATAGATTTGCCAGAAAAGCTGACTTAAAGAAACATAAACATTAGACTGTGGGCTGGGAGAAAGTAGGTACATATTTTGGTGAAAGAACTGGAAACGTGTGTTCTTGAGAAAAAATCAATTTGCAAATTCACATTGCAAATCATAATCACTGCATTCTACCCTTGAATTCCAGGGTCATCAGAAAGTTCTTGTATCCTAATTCGTTTCATGGCTGCTTCTATGGTACACTGGACTACATCAAGCAATTTTAATCATTAATTCCTTTATTCATTCACTCATCAGTACACTGATGCTTCCTGAGAAAAAAGATCAGCAGAATCAACACAGTAGAATCTATTGTGTAGATTCTAGGATGTATATCATCATATAAATGTGTACAACCGAGCACAATTGCAATAAGAGAAATGGAGAAAATAGGTAATGGGTGGCGACCACAAATACAAGGCTAGGAAGCTATTTAGAGTGATTAGAGAAACTCACTGAGATTAACTTTAAGTCAGGCCATGAGTGATATCTATGAAGCCACATTTAGTGTTAGGGTGGAACTAGACAGTCATGGAAAACATGGTGGAGGTGAGAACATCCTAAGCAGAGGAATCTGCAACTGGAAAAATGTTTTTAAATAGAAGCACAGCCATAATAATAAAAATATAGTAGAAATCAGAAGAAAGTAGAACAAAAAATTGTAAAATATTCTTAAAATTATAAATATTAAATATTAATTTAAAGGGCCATTGTGATTTGAAATACAAAATATTGCATGAATAGAAACAGGGAAAGTAGAGTTGGGGGGTTTAAATGTGCTAAAT